>NC_092721.1:21068339-21389172 GCF_047496885.1 Scyliorhinus torazame | reverse complement strand
TTATTATTACATAATGATGCCCTTTGCAAAATATCAGCAAAGACCTCTATGGAAACTCTACGTCTACATAGTATTTTCTTTTGTAACCTACACTGGATGGCCTGTTAATTAAAGCAGTCTGGCGGACATGATTTCTTTAACTCTCACTAACAGCTGCAGCCTTTTACATTTCAGTTTAAAGAGTGGGTCATTTACCAAAATCTAAGATTGTGACAGTTGTACACACCTTATCTAAGCTTCAGGAGCATTTCTGTCTCCTCCATCAATTTGTCAGTTCCACATTGCGGGTGTCAACAGCTAAAACGTGGTCTGTTTAAACACCACAGTGAGTTCAAGTGGCCCTGCTGAGTTTAGGTCATAATTAGGGCGATACCTCTGCATCTGGGTCCCACCCACAATATTTAAAGATCTGCGGAATCTTCACGAGTCTGCAAAAACCCCTCCTTAACGTTTGTGATGGCTCTCTTCTACACTGTGACTGACAAGTCATCTCAATCATGCACTTTGGAAAAGTTCAAACAGTGCAGTCTTCAGTTAGCACTGTGTAAAACTGCTCAAAGGTTATCCTGTTATATAGCATAAGGCACTCAGTGCTACCTGCCATGTGAGATGCCAGTACATTCCTCATTCTGCCTTACAAGAGATTTCATGAGAACCATAGATTTAGCTTGTGCACTGATATAAAACGATGGGCAGAAAGATTTGCCACATGCCTACGCCTGCTGAAGTCTCCAGTTCACCACACTGTCTGACACCATTTTCTGCGGTTATTAGGTGTTAAGTTTCATATGCTCAGGAAAGCAGAACATTAGTCAGAAGTGTAGAAGGGAAATTAAAGGTGGCACATGCCACTCTTTAAGTAAATTGTATTGAAAATCTGCACGTTCAGAAAAGCTAAATAAGACGGCTGCATGATAATACAACAGCTCAGCCAACATGGCCTTCCAGACCACCTAAAATCTTAAATTACAGCAAGGTGGCCCACGTGATACTTTCTTTGCACTGTTGAGATGGGATTGGGTCATTGTCACACGACTACTTAAGTCTACTAGTTACTGCTTCATCATTCTGTCCACACTGTGTAAAACTAGGGAGAAACAAATAAAATAATGAGGCCTTGGAAAATCAATGGGCAATGGTTGCTGTCACTCCATACACTAGAAGTAGTGGCAATTGGATTGTGAGGGACATTTACCAAATGCTTTATGTCACACAGGGCGTAACCATTTAACCGTGCACATTTGCGAGCATGTAGATATAATGGGTGCAGTTAATTTCTGTTAAATGTGTTTATTGGTTTAGTGCAGGACTAAATTGCTGGCTTTGAAAGCAGACTAAGGCAGGCCAGCAGCGTGGTTCAATTCCTGTACCAGCCTCCCTGAACAGGTGCTGGAATGTGGCGACTAGGGGCTTTTCACAGTAACTTGATTTGAAGCCTACTTGTGACAATAAGCGATTTTCATTTCATTTCCTACCTTTAGCAACACTTCACTTTAATACTCCCTCCACCACTGAAAATAATTGTTCATGCTTCCAAAATTGGTTCATATTAAGTTTCGGGCCTGCAGTGTGTTTTTGTTTGGATGTGTAAGGCGAACAACACTCCAGACATGGCTTCTCTTCCCACTATCGTGGAATTATTTTGGTCCGTTTGCTTCGTATACATGTTGCCCTCGGTTGTGGTTCTCTTGGAAAATCTTTAATGTATGCTTCTGACATCCTGTTCCACTTCTTTGCTGTTGCACCAGCTCTGCTTTGTCAGACTGTGTGTCAAGCTAAAGATGAGGCTAAACGAGCTCCCAACTGAAGATTGGGGAGACCCACACCCATCTTGATCCACTGCTGCCAAATTGTCCGTATCCCTGCGCCCATCTCCATCTTTCTCTCTCTGGCTTCTGCCACAGCTTAACCAAATGTTGCAAAGCTTCAGTGTACAGTTTGATCGTGAGACGACGACACCTCTAACACCAAGACCGCTTACTTCTATCTCCATCCTTATCTTAGCCGCGCAGCTGCCGAAACATTGGCCCACACTTTCGTTACCTTCTTACTCAACTTCTCCAAGATTTTCCTTGCTGGTCTCCATTCTATAACGTGTAGAATAGTCGCTCAAACCCTGCTACCTAATCCCATGCAGTACTAAATGCCAGTACTAAATGCTGCAAGTCTTATCTCATTGACCTTCACTGCTTCCCCATCCATTAAAGTGTTCGACATAGAACATACAGTGCAGAAGGAGGCCATTCGGCCCATCGTGTCTGCATCGACCCACTTAAGCCCTCACTTCCACCCTATCCCCATAACCCAATAACCCCACCTAACCTTTTTTTGGACACTAAGGGCAATTTAGCACGGCCAATCCACCTAACTTGCACGTCTTTGGACTGTGGGAGGAAACTGGAGCATCCGGAGGAAACCCACGCAGACACGGGGAGAACGTGCAGACTCCGCACAGACAGTGACCCAGCGGGGAATCGAACCTGGGACCCTGGCGCTGTGAAGCCACAGTGCTAGCCACTTGTGCTACCGTGCTGCCCCCGTGTTGAAATACTTTTATGGAAACTCCTTCCTAAACTCCTTAACTTTGCCGCATTTCTTCCCATCTTAAAAGTCTCCTCGAGGCCTATCTGTTCTGTCATCTCTCATATTGTATAGCTGGTTTAGCTCACTGGGCTAGACAACTGGTTTGTAATGCAAAACAAGGCCAGCAGCACGGGTTCAATTCCTGTACCAGCTTACCTGAACAGGCCCCAGAATGTGGCAACTAGGGGCTTTTCACAGTAACTTCATACTTGTGACAATAAAACATTATTAATATTATCGCTTCTAATGCTAGTGTTTACTTCCATAACACACCGTTGAATGGATATAACATTAAAGAGGCAATTTTCACAAATATTGCTGCTCTCCACTGCAATTGATTCTTAAAAATTTATTTTCACCTTGTGCTTCATGCTGATATTTATTTTCTGTGCAGACTAAATACAATAAACCCACTTTATGCCGACATCTGGCTTGCGTTGGGAAGATCCTTTCCCATTTATTTACCCTCTGTAACAAATTGAACACTTTCTTGTCTTTCCATAAAAAAAAGATACTCCTTTAAAGTGATTGTTGTAATTCTTCCAGTGATTAAAGGTTGGATTTTCATATTGTGGTGTAAATTTACACTAAGACAGCCAATGGAGAGTATTTATTTCCATAGGTCAATCTTCTGGCGAATTATAGCTCATGTAGCATTTATTGTTACAACAGGGGCGGTCTTTGATGCATGGACAAGCTTTACTGAGTTTCTTCAAGTCTGGAGTATAATTGTCACTGCAATAGCTTTTCTGGTATCTTGTTGCAGGATTCCCCAAGATCGGCACATAAAGATTAGGACTATGTCTGTGCAGATATAATAATAATACTAATAATTATTATTATTATTGTCACAAGTAGGCTTACATTAACACTGCAATGAAGGTTCTGTGAAAGTCCCCTAGTCGCCACATTCCGGCACCTGTTTGGGTACATTGAGGAAGAATTCAGAATGTCCAATTCACCTGACAAACACGTCTTTCGGGACTTGTGGGAGGAAACCGGAGCACCACGCAGACACGGGGAGAACGTGCAGACTCCGCACAGACAGTGGCCCAAGCCGGGAATCGAACCTGGGACCCTGCCGCTGTGAAGCAACGGTGCTAACCACTGTGCTACCGTGCTGCTGAAAGTCACCAAAATGACATTGCGTATGTTCAAAGGCAGAATCACGGACAAACAGCCACCCTGCACACTTGTAAGTTTCAGCCTTTCATTTCCCCAAACCAGTCCCTTATTTCAAATGTAGTGAGCAATGTTGGACAAATTCCAGGTTCAAGACATATGCCCAACATGTCAACTCAGACCAAACTTATAAACATGGTGAAACGTGCAATTAGTAAGAACACCGTCGATATTAAAGGCAAGAGAATCTCAAAACTCAGAAGGGTAACCTGGAATCCCGATTCTTAATGGTGTATATTTTCAATTTGATATATTGTGAGAAAACTATGTGAACCAAGGGGGAACAGTCCAGTCATTTGTGTGAACCATTAACAAAGAATATTTATTAACTTAAAAGAAATAAACACACTAAAAGGATTATAATACACTACAACATGTATGTTCACTGATGGCTGTACACACAGTATAAGTTCCATGAACTCTGAGACCCCCATTGTTCCCAAGCAGCATCCAATATTATATTATCCAGCAAAAAATTACCAGGCCGTTTGTCATTTCAGCAAAGGCGAAATCTGCTCGGTCGAGTTTTGACCTTAACCAGCTGCCTGTTTAGCAATAACTTGTTTTCGGGAGTCTGTTTCTGCAGCTGGGTGTGGCTGATGGGAGCTGTGTCTGTGTTTGTCTCTGTCTCACTTTCTCCACAGTCATTGTGTTATGGTGTGGAGATGCCGGTGTTGGACTGGGGTGAGCACAGTACGAAGTCTTACAACACCAGGTTAAAGTCCAACAGGTTTGTTTCAATGTCACTAGCTTTCGGAGCACTGCTCCTTCCTCAGGTGAATGAAGAGGTATGTGCCAGAAACATATATATAGACAAATTCAAAGATGCCAGACAATGCTTGGAATGCGAGCATTAGCAGGTGATTAAATCTTTACAGATCATGGACTCACCATGGACTACTCTCCAAAATCAGTTGCATTCTTGGACACACTCGTCTCCATCAAGGACGGTCACCTCAGCACTTCGCTTTACCGCAAACCCACGGATAACCTCACGATGCTCCACTTCTCCAGCTTCCACCGTAAACACATTAAAGAAGCCATCCCCTATGGACAAGCTCTCCGTATACACAGGATCTGCTCAGACGAGGAGGAGCGTAACAGACATCTACAGACGTTGAACGATGCCCTTGTACGAACGGGATATGGCACTCGACTCATCGATCGACAGTTCCAACGCGCCACAGCGAAAAGCCACACCGACCGCCTCAGAAGACAAACATGGGACACAACCGACAGAATACCCTTCGTCGTCCAGTACTTCCCCGAAGCGGAGAAACTACGTCACCTTCTTCACAGCCTTCAACACGTCATTGATGACAATGAACATCTTGCCAAGGTCATCCCCACACCCCCACTACTTGCCTTCAAACAACCGCGCAACCTCAAACAAACCATTGTTTGCAGCAAACTACCCAGTCTTCAGAACAGTGACCAGGACACCACACAACCCTGCCATGGCAATCTCTGCAAGACGTGCCAGATCATCAACATGGATACCACTATTACACGTGAGAACACCACCCACCAGGTATGCGGTACATACTCGTGAGACTCGGCCAACGTTGTCTACCTCATACGCTGCAGGAAAGGATGTCCCAAAGCGTGGTACATTGGCGAGACCATGCAGATGCTGCGACAACGAATAAACGGACATCGCGCGACAATCACCAGGCAGGAATGTTCCCTTCCAGTCGGGGAACACTTCAGCAGTCAAGGGCATTCAGCCTCTGATCTCGGGGTAAGCGTTCTCCAAGGCGGCCTTCAGGACGCGCGACAACGCATAATCGGCGAGCAGAAACTTATAGCCAAGTTCCGCACACATGAGTGCGGCCTCAACCGGGACCTGGGATTCATGTTGCATTACATTCATCCCCCACCACCTGGCCTGCGAAACCCTACCAACTGTCCTGGCTTGACACAATTCACACCTCTTTAACCTGGGGTCACCCCATCTCTGGATCTGTAAAGATTTAATCACCTGCTAATGCTCGCATTCCAAGCATTGTCTGGCATCTTTGAATTTGTCTGTATATATGTTTCTGGAACATACCTCTTCATTCAGCTGAGGAAGGAGCAGCGCTCCGAAAGCTAGTGACATCGAAACAAACCTGTTGGACTTTAACCTGGTGTTGTAAGACTTCGTATTGTGTTGTGGATGTACCATTTTTCCCTTTGATGTTATCCACCCTGTGTGGTTGGCATTTTGCATTGAAGTGTCAATTTCCACAAGGTCAAACATGGCAAGGAAACCTGCTGATTACCACATACCATTCCCCCCATAACTGATGAATCATTAGTTGTCCATTCTGAACGCCACTTGGAGGAAGCACTGAAGGTGACAGGGGCACAGAATGTAGTCTGGGTGGGGGATTTCAATATCCATCACCAAAAGCAGCTCAGTAGCACCAGTAAAGACTGAGCTAGCCGAGTCCTAAAGGATATTGCTACCAGACTGGGTCTGCGGGAGGTGTGAGGGAAACCAACAAGATATAAAAATATACTTGACCTCATCCTCATCAACCTGCCTGTCACAAATGCATCTGTTCATAACAGTGTCAGTAGGAGTGACCACTGCATAGTCCTTGCGGAGATCAAGCCCCGTCTTCACATTGAGGATATGCTCCATCATGTTGTGTGGCACTCCCACCATGCTAAATGGGATAGATTTAAAACAGGATTACGTGCATGTCAAACAACATAAGCAGCAAGCAATAGACAAGAGCTAAGCAATCCCACAACCAACGGATCAGTCTAAACTCAGCAGTTCTGACACATTTAGTCGGAAATGGCGGTGGACAATGAAACAACTCACTGGAGGAGGAGGCTCCACAAATATCCCAATCCTCAATGATGGAGGAGCGCTTGGCGGCACTGTGGCATAGTGGTCAGCATTGCTGCCTCACAGCACCGAGGGCCCGGGTACGACCCTGGCCCCGAGTCACTGTCCGTGTGGAGTTTGCACATTCTCCCCGTATCTGAGTGGGTCTCACCCCCTCAATCCAAAGATGTGCACGGTAGGTGGATTAGTCATGTTAAATTGCCCCTTAATTGGAAAAAAAAAGTATTGGGCACTTTAAACTTATTTTTAAAAAACGATAGGGGAGCCAGCGCAAAAGATAAGTCTGCAGCATTTGCAACAATCTCAGCTGGAAGTGCCAAATGGATAATCCATCTGAGCCTCCCTGTGAGGTCCCCAGCATCACAGATGCCATACTTGGGCTAATTTGACTCACTTTGCATGGTATCTAGAAATGGCTGAAGGCGTTGGATACTGGAAACGCTATGGAAACTTTCCCAGATATGTCCTGTACACAAAATGCAAGACAAATCCAAACCAACCAATTAATGCCCCATCAGTCTACTCTCGGTCATCAGTAAAGTAATGGAAGAGGTCATCAACCGTGCTTTCAAGTGGCACTTGCTTAACAATAACCTAATAACTGACGCACAGTTTAGGTTCCGGCAGGGAAACTCAGCTCCTGATTTCATTACAGCCTTGGTTCAAACATGGACAAAAGAGCTGAACTCCAGACATGAGGTGAGAATGACTGTCTTTGACATCAAGGCAGCATTTGATCGAGTATGGCATCAGGGAGCCCTGGCAAACCTAGAATCAAAGAGTATTGGGGGGGCGGGGGGGGGGACTCTCTGATGATTGGAGTCACAATTGGCACAAAGGAAGATGGTTGTTGTTGTTGGAGGACAATCATCTCAGCTCCAGAATATCACTGCAAGAGTTCCTCAGGGTGGTGTCCTGGGCCCAACCACCATCAGCTGCCCGTAGCTGTTTTCCCTTTGAGGGGGAGAGCTGACTGGTGGTGGTTTAACCTGAGGATCAACACACCTCAGGCAAGGGGCTAGGTTGAGAAGGCGGGGCCTTCATGAATAACCTTATGGAACTCTAATGAACCTAACTTTACTGAAGCAGTCCATGTCCAAATGCTGCAAGACCTGGACAATATTCAGGCTTGGGCAGACATGTAGCAAGTAACATTTGATCTAAACAAGTGCCAGGTTATAACCATTTCCAACAAGAGAGACTCACTCTTGACATTCAATTACGTTACCATGACTGATTCCCCCACTGAAGCGGAACTGGATCTGCCATAAAAATATGGTGGCTACAAGAGCAGGACAGTGGGTAGAATTCCTGCAGAGAGAGCTCACCTCCTGACTCCCCAAAACCTGTTCACCATCTACAAGGCACAAATCAGGAGTGTGATGGAATACTCACCACTTGCCTGGATGAGTGCAGCTCCACAGCGCTCAAGAAGTTCAACACCATCCAGGACAATGCGGCCTTCTTGATTGGCACCCGATCCACAAACATTCACTGCCTCCACCACTGATGCTACGGTGACAGCAGTGTGTATCATCTGCAAGATGCACTGCAGGAGCTCACCAAAGCTCCTTTAAAAGCACCTTCCAAACCAATGACCGCTACCATCTAGAAGGTCAAGGTCTAGCAGATACATGGGAAAATCACCACCTGAAAGTTCCCCTCCAAGTCACTCACCATCCTGACTTGGAAATACATCACCGTTCCGTCTCTGTCGCCGGGTCAAAATCCTGTAGCTCCCTCCCCAACAGCACAGTGGGTGTACCTACACCACACAAGGACTGCAGAGGTTCAAGAAGGCAGCTCACCATCACCTTCTCAAGGACCATTAGGGATCAGCAATAAATGCCAGCGAAGCCCATGAATGAATAAAACAAACTTTGCAATGTTCCTATTCTTTCCATAGATCTTAGCTCAAAGAAAATGCATCATTGTAACTATTTAATATAATGACATGTCTTTTTGTTCCAATCTGCCTCTGTCAGACATCCAAATTAGCAGTGGTGCACAGTGTTTACATTACATTACTTTGGGTTTCACACAGACAAACTGTTCCAGAGAATTCACATGGGAAGTCTTCAGCAATCAGCACACACAAGGCAGTATGAGACCAATTTAAGAGGTAGCTTGGCGTCTCTCTTTGGTGTTGCACCAGTTGAAAATACCAACTTTTAGAACCTTAATTTTTAAGTGTTTGGCTGTTAATAGAACTGTTGGCTCTTAAGTTTTTGTATCATTGTCATTGAATTATCCTTGTATGTCACAGAATCATGGCTGGTACTAGAGTGCCGCACTGAGACGGTGTCACATTGTTATAAGGGCCGGGATTCTCCGAAAACCCGGCAAAGTGTTGACGCCGGCGTCAAAACCGGTGCGAGCGACTCCGGCGTCAACGGGCCTCCAGGCCCAGGCATTCACCACTTCCTAGGGGCTAGTACGGCGCCGCAGTGCTGTGCTCTCGAAAGCCGGTGCGACATGGCCGGTGCGGGTCCACGCACCCGCGCCAAGGCCAGCGCGGGTCCGAGCATGCGCGTTGGTTGCCGCCTCCACGCCAGCCCCTGGGCAATATGGCAGAGCCCTACAGGGGTCCGGCGCGGAGGAACATAGGCCGCCCCCGGAATTAGCCCGCCCGCCGATCGGTAGGCCCCGATCGCGGGCCTCGCCACCGTGAAGGCCCCCCCTGGAGTCGGATCCCCCGCCCCCCACCCCCTCCCCCCAACCAGGACGGCCCCCACAGCCAGAACTCCGAGGTCCGGCCGGGTAGGACCATACCTACCGGGGACTTGGCGGAACTCGGAGGGCACTCAGCCCGTCGAGCGCGGAGAATCGGGGGGGCGCTTTCAATGGGTCCCGACCTGCGCGGCGGCGACCCCCGCGGGTGCGATTGCCACTTATTCTCCGGTTGCTGGAGAATCGACTGCCCGATTCTTGCGCCCCCCCCCTCCCCCCGGCGATTCTCCGACCCGCCGCGTGAACGGAGAATCCCGGCCCAGATGTCCTTTTGGATCAGGTCCCACCTGCCCTCTCAGGTGGACATGGAAGATCGAATGGCACTATTTTGAGGAACAGGGGAGTTACCCCTGGCGTCCTGACCACAAAAATAATTATGCTTCAATCAACATCACAAAGGTGGATTATCTGGTCATTATCACAATGCTGTTTTTGGGAGCTTGTTTTGCACAAAATGGCTGTCCTGACACCTACACCACAACAGTGACTACACTTCAACAGTGCTTCATTGGCTGTCAATGATTATTAAAAGTGCTATATAAATGAAATAGTTGTTTTGAAAGTCACCAGGGAATAAAGAAGAGCAACCCATGAGAAAAAAACCGGGGCAAAAACAAAAGTATTTTTCCCCCATCAAATGCTTTTGTGTATTAATTCTAAAAATAAATTGGAGATGGGCATGGGGAGTGAAAGACTGTTTGACGAGTCAGTATGGTTGGTGGAAACCGTGTGATGAAACCTCAAGAGCAATATCCCATCGGAGTTGGCATCAGTCAATGATTCAGAGCCTTATCATTGGTGATCAGTTGGCCCCATGTCATTCTAAGCAGGCATTGGTCTCAAATCGGCTATTGTAGTCTAACAGTGTCCTGAATGCTTCATTCCCATTTTATCTAATTATGATTATTTGGCGCGTTTCCCATTTTTAATTACTTTTCCGATGTGGCCACTGTTTCTATAAGAGATCAATTAATGTTACAGGGAAAGCTTTTCTCCTTGATTGTTGGGCATGTTCGCCAATAAAAGAGTTCCAGGTGGAAGATATTAACCAAAATATTTAATTGGCGGATCTGCTTAATATGATTTTGGGTCAGAATTTTGCCACTAATAGGACAATTTGTTTAATATCTACCACCTGGAACCTTTTTATAGTCAACGAGCACAACAATGCAATGAGACGGGGAGGAGCGAGGAACCTACCCCCTCATGCAAATCTTTCCATTAAAAGGAAGTCAAGAATGATTGAGTTAGATAAAATGAGGGAGAAAAAAAGATTCAATAAAGCTTTTGAAGTCATCCAAGCAAGAATGTCTCCACCAGGACCGTTTTAATGAACAAATCAAAGCAGTGACGGAGATTACTGATCATCGCAAATGTCTCACGTTTTGTTCTGCTTGCCTTGATTTATTTAACTAATTTTGCTTCGCAAATCCTGATAGCATAGTGAGGGGAACTGGCTCTCAGTCGCTGCTAAGCCCTGAGGTGATCGAACGGGCTTTGTTGAAATGCCACAAGCATTGATGCACTTTGGGTTCGTGACTGTACCTTTGCTGATAGGAATCTTCCACCCTCGCATCATCTTGCTCAATAAATGTTCAAAGGTCAAATCTGTCACACCCTCTCCCCACCACTTCATCTTTCACACAGTAAAAACAGTGTGGCAGCAATTACGTCCAACAACTGTGTCTGTTACGATTTACCAAAATCCCCCCCACCCTCCACTCCTCTCCCCCGTCCCAACAACGCCACTATTTTAGTTATGAACATGTAGTCTGTCAACAGTTATTGAGAAAAACATGGTAGATTTCCAGCAGCAATTGTACCACAATGCATTTGTGGTGGGATCTTCCGGTTCCGCTGACAGCGAACTCCAGCCCTGGGTTTCCCGGGGGCACGGGGGGCCTACAACGGGAAACACCGTTGACAGAGCTAGGACCAGACTATCACGCGCCAGCCAATGGCGGGCTTTCGCCCCCGCCGCACAACACGCCACGGACGGGGGGGGGTGGAAATCCCGCTTGTATGAGTGTTGTTGTAGTGGTAGCCACACATGTAATGCTATAATCTGGGCTTCTCTGTAACCTGTAACACAGCCTTGCATGTGCTTTCGTATTAGTAGTGATGCTGATCTGCCCAAGGTAGGCCCCTCAGCTAATTTTTCAATCCCTCACAGTCTTGCACTTTCCTTTTCAGTTGCTCCAAAGTGCCTCCGACTTTCAACTTCAATAAGCAATATAACAAGGCAAAAATGAACATTAGCAGTTTTCCTGTTGCCATTCTCACGTATGCTAACCGGAAGCACAAACCCTCTTCTTGAAGGATCCTCCACATGTAAACAGCCATTGTCCCGCTAGGTTGTAGCTCCTTCGCAGTCATCACTGAACATTCTGCTGGCTACATAATCTTGACCATGTGTCCCTTACCTGGGCCAGGGTTGACTCTAAAAAGGAAGGGGCGACCATCCCTTGAGATCTCAAATCTCCCTCCAACACCAAGGCGAACTCGAATCGGAGAATCCCGGCCACGGTTCCTATTATGTGGCAAATTATTGCAAATCAGAATTCTTTATAGGTTGGTGGAGACCTGCTTTTAAACATTGACTGCACGAAAATATTTTATTTTACCATATTTACAAAATCTCTGTGGCTTTTAATATAGCCAGTATCAGACATTGAACATCAAATGGAGATTATATAGAATTTAGAACGCATTAGTATGCTGTTTGGCCCTGATGGGCCTATGCCAATGCCCATGCTCCATACAAGCCTCCTCCCACCTTACTTCAACTAACAATCATTTAACCAGATTAAACAATGCACAATAGAAACTACTATAACAGAATAGAGCAAAACTGTTACTTTGTGATATGTCCTTCAAAAGGGCAAATGCCCCTCTGAGTGTGCTCTCAGGAAAATGCAACTTGTTTTGCTGGCAATAAAGTGAGAAACCTAACGTTGGTGCTGTTTTAATTTTAATGCGACCAGTTTAAAGAGTGGGAAACACTGCACCCTTCCATGAAGAGGAACACTCATGGTAAAAGGTGCAGGCAGCTAGATCATAGCAGCTGATGTGGGATCAATATCGAGCCAACCAGCAAAGGACCTTCTCTGGCCAGGTACCGATACCACATGAGTGAGCCTTCCTAGATGCCACTTAGCACAAGGGGTTTGTGGAGTTGCTCAAGCAGTTGCAGATATCCGGAAGCTGCATGGCTGTTGGAGTACAAATATAGATAGAAACTTCATCAGGATGTATTAGTGATAGAATATATTTCCTCTGGATTAGCTGTGACTGACTGATGTGCTATTAATATAAGTGGCTTTCCTTTTGATGCATTTTTTAGAAATGCTGTAACATTCACCTTGATGAGGGTAACGGGTGGAGCAAGCTTATCGGTTCCAGTTTGCAGTAATGGGACCTGGTTTTAGATGGGGAGGAATTTCTCCACACACTAACCCCCCCGGCAAATTCTTGTATTCACTGGGACACTCTCTCCATCGGATGAACATAATGTTCTCCCCATCTTCAATTATGTTTTTCATGTAAAAACTTTAATTTATCATTTTATGCAACATGCCTCTATCACAGTATAAATATGAACTCTTCGCTCGTGAAGGCACTAATTAATATGATAGTAATAGCATTGTACAAGGAGCTGATCCTCATCGTAGCCAGAAATTGTAGGTTACTTAGACCATAAGTCGTAAGAGCAGAAGTAAGCTATTTGGCCCATCGTGTCTGCTCCGGCATTCAATGAGATCATGACTAATCTGATATAATCCCCAACTCCATTTTCCGGCCTTATCCCCATAACCCTTGATTCCCTTGCTAAAATCTGTCTGTCCAGCCTTGAGCATACCTAACGACACAGCCTCTACACACTTTGTGGTAACGAATTCCACAGATTCACTACCCTTGGAGAGAAGAAATTCCTCCTCATCGCTGTCTCAAATGTGTCATAATATACACCAGTATATTATGGTGCAGACACACACACACACTGATGGACATGCAGTGGGACCAATCAGCAGACACAACACCGCAGCCAATCACCAGTGAGAGCACACGCACTATAAAGACAGGGGACAGGAGAGTTCCCGCTTATTCTAGTAGCAGCCAGCTAGGAGCACAGAGCTCACAGCCTGCAACACAGACATTCACCATGTGCTGAGTGCATCACCTGGTTAGGACTAGGCAAGGGTCAACAGTTAAAGTATGTTAATATAGTTAACCTTATAATAAAATAGAGTTGCACCACTTCCAGTGTTGGTGACATGTTTGTGATCCTGAACACCCAACACATCAAAATGGATGACCCCTTACTCTGAGATTATGTCCTCTGATCCGAGATGTTGCCACAAGGGGAAACAAACTCTCAGCATCTGCCCTGTCAAGCTTCCTGGGAATCCTATACATCTCTGTAAGGTTGCCTCCCATTCTTCTAAACTCCAATGAGCACAGGCCCAACCTACTCAACCTCTCGTCATAAGGAAATCTTTCCATACCCGGGTTCACCTAGTGAACCTTCCCGAGACTGCCTCCAGAGCCAATATATCTTTCCTTAGATAAGTGGATCAAAACTGTTCACATTTGGCAGTGAGATAGCATGCTAGGATTATTTGATGTCCTTCACACCCAATGTACACTTTCCAAATGAGGTCACAGGATCACAAACAGGAGGCCCATTTGGAAGTCACATGTAACACCTCCACTCCTGCCCTGATTTGAGATTAATTAATTCAAGATTTGGCCCATCCTAGTCAATGTCCTGCAGGCCCTTGCTACTCAGTGCAGTTAACCACCTAAGCAGCTTCGGCACAGTTTTTAAAATCAAAAGCAACCTCTGGAAACACATGTCGCACTTCCATGCGAAAAATTCAACAGCTGGAGTGAAAAACTCTTTTAAAAGAAAAGTCTAGTAAATGTAATTGACTGTGAGAGAACAAGCATTATTTGAAATGCGCCTGGCAATAAAAAGTGGTTCAAAACCACTCTAAATCATATTCAAATCAAGACCAAAATAAATTATGGTAACATTTTTGATGTGGAAGAAAGGATTAAATAAACCATCCTCTACTACACAGATCTTTGGCCAACCTGGGTCACCACAGAATGAAATGATCATGTCTCATACCAGCTTTTGCAAAACTGTAGTGCGTTATAAACTGTGTACATAGTGTGTTGAACTGCTTTTTATTCTACTTTCTGTATTTTAAATGTTACGGTAATGTCTCCCCCAAGGCCAGGCTTCATACAAAATTCTTATTTATGCAAACAATAAAAAGAATGCTGTCACCGTTTACAGTGCTTGCATTCCAGCTCAGGGACCATCAAGGATGCCGGTCTGGTCTGGGCTACGGGTTTTAAGCTCCCGTAGAATGGTTCCTATTGGGCCAGCCTCCACCCATTCAATAGGGGAGCTCACAATCAGGGAACTTTTATTCCATGAACCCCAATGGGGAAATCAACCAACGATCCTCTGTGTTCTTCATGGTCATCATAACAGCTCTCCCCCCTCAAGTCCATTTCACCCCCCCGGTGTTTCCACGATGAGGAGACCTCTTCTGCCTCTTCGCACTCGTCCTTGAGTCCGTAGTAGGTGAAGCTGGCTCGAGAGGGATGGGCGAACTTTGCTTCCGCATGGAACACCTCAGGGCCACCAATGTGGGTTCTTTTCGGCATTGGCTATTCGGCCTCCATGTCAGAACCAGAGCCCTCAGAGTTGGGGGGAGATGGACATAAGGTCCTCTACAGACAGTAGCCCTGAGCCAGCGATGGCCAACACCGGAGTCTGAGACGAGGCTTCAATGGGGGCAGACCCGCTACTTCTGAGATGGACTAGCTACTTCCTCAGAATGTTGTCTTGGACCTTTGACTTTCTAGGATACAGACCCCATTTTCTCTAATATGACTCCAGGGCCCAACTGGAGCCATCGCCGAAATTCCATACGTAGACTGGATCACCAGTCTTAAACACTCTCTCTGATCTTATGGCATTGTGATTTCTTTTTGATTTTCCTGATGGATTCAACCCTTTCATTGGAAAAATCAAGCTTAACCCAGCGCACAGCCATTATCCCATGAATAGACCTTACGGGGCAACTCCCCTCATGCTACGGGGAGTGGTCATGTAATGAAATGAGAATCCTGCCAACCTCGTCTTTATAGATGCGGACGGCTGCTTCTTCATGTCGCTCTTGAAGGCCTGTCTGGCCACTCCCATGGCTATTGGGAGGCCAAAGGAGGGCATTTCTGTTTTTCGTGGCATAAGTGACATTGTTTAACCAGGTCCATGATTCCATGTCAAATCAAGGCCACCAAACATAGCTCCTGGCGAGCATCTTCATTTTGCAATCATCAGAGTGGCCTTTATGTAATTCCATTAGGATTGGGCACCACCCTAGGCAGGGAGCAACTACCCAGATCCCCACAAGATCCCCACCATCCTCGACACTGAGGTCCTCTCTTTTAGCTTGGTATGCTTTCATATCATTAGAGGGTTGTCCTCGGATTCCACTGTTCAGGATCATGTTTGTTAGCTTTGATAACGTTGCATCCTTCTGTGTCCAAACCTTGATTTGAGTCGCCGATACCAGGAGTGTGTCTAAGAAATTCAACGGCATTAAGACATCTTCTAACCACGCAAGGAAGCCAGGCTTGTGGACAGCGGGATGGCTATGGGCGGCAAGGTAGCACAGTGGTTAGCATTGTTGCTTCACAGCGCCAGGATCCCAGGTTCAATTCCCAGCTTGGGTCACTGTGTGGAGTCTGCACATTCTCCATGTTTCTGTGTGGGATTCCCCTGGGTGTTCCGGTTTTCTCCCACAAGTCCCGAAAGACGTGATGTTAGGTAATTGGACATTCTGAATTCTCCCTCTGTGTATCCGAACAAGCGCCGGAGTATGGCGACTAGGGGATTTTCACAGTAACTTCATTGCAGTGTTAATGTAAGCCTACTTGTGACAATAATACAGATTACTGAGGCAGATTACTGAAGCAGCTGGTTAGCACAGTTGCTTCACAGCTCCAGGGTCCCAGGTTTGATTCCCGGCTTGGGTCACTGTCTGTGTGGAGTCTGCACGTTCTCCCCGTGTGTGCGTGGGTTTCCTCCGGGAGCTCCAGTTTCCTCCCACAGTCCAAAGATGTGCGGGTTCGGTGGATTGGCCATGCTAAATTGCCCTTAGTGTCCAAAAAATGTTAAGCGGGGGTTACTGGGTTACGAGGATAGGGTAGATACGTGGGCTTCAGTAGGATGCTCTTTGTAAGGGCCGGTGCAGACTCGATGGACCGAATGGCCTCCTTCTGCACTGTAAATTCTATGATCCTAAGATCTATGATGACTCAAAGCATCAGCGTTGGCTATTTGGGTTCCAGGGCGATGCTTTATGGAATATTCGTAGGCTGCCAATAACAAGGCCCAACACTGTATCAGGGCAGAGGTGATAGGAGGGATTGCCTTATCTCCTTTAAAAAGTCCAATAAGGGCTTGTGGTCTGTCACAGAACGTCTACTGTCGTTGAACTGATGATGTTTTTTTTACCCCATATATAACTGCCAAGTCTTCCTTCTGAATCTTTGATAGCGCTGCTCTGTATTCGGAATAGTCCTGGCCATGCAGGCAATGGGTCTTTCGGTGCCATCTTTCCAACGATGCGAGAGTACCACCACAACTCCATAAGGAGCGATGTCGCACGTCATTATGAGCCCTTTCTTGGAATCATAAAGTGCCAGTAAATTAAACAATAGTAGCTGCCATTTTACCCTTTCTAAAGCCTCTTCTTGTGGCGCCTCCCCGGACCATTTCAGGTATTTCCTCAATAGTAGATGTAATAGCGACAACAAGAAGACCAGGTTCAGGATGAATTTTCCATAATAATTGACCAGTCCAGGAAGGATTTCAATTCCTTGGCATTGCATGGAAGTTTCCCTGATGGCTTTGACCTTGCCCTCCACAAGGTGTAGGACATTTTTGGCCACTCTGTAGCCTGGATAGGTTACTTCAGTCAGTCGGAAAATGGACTTTTCTCTGGACCCCCTGCTTTTGAAAAGCGCTGCAGGACATCATCTAGGTTTGCTAGGTGCTCTTGCTCAGTAGTCCCCATAATCAAAATGTCATCCAGGTACACCGCCACCTTGGGTAACCCTTGGAGTATATTCTCCATAACCCTCTGAAATGTGGCACACACCAACAAGACCCCAAGGGCAGGCTGGTGTACTCGTACAGGCCCTTATGTGTGTTAATTGTGACGTTTTAACAGGAGTGTTTCTCCAGTTGGAGTTGGAGGCAGGTGTGGCTCATGTCTAGTTTTGTGAAAGACTAGCTACCTGCCAGTTTGCCGTATACATTCTATATATGTGGCATATACGTCCAATTTTGAGATGCGATCAACTGTGAGCTTGTAATCGTTTCAAAGGCAGACTGATTTTTCGGGTTTGAGGACGGGTATGGCAGGTGTAGGCCACTCCGTGAATCGCACGGTTCTTAATATCCATAAACCCTCCAGGCGCCCAAGCTCAGTTTCTACTTCTTCTAGCAACGAGCATGGAACCAGTAGTGCCCTGGGGTATTTTGGCATAGCATCGGAGTCAACATAAATTCTGGTTCTCTTTTCTCTGTTTACTTTTCTGAGCCCTGCTTGGAAAACTTCAAGGCATTTGCTGATAATTTTGTATAATTCTCCGGTGCCCAGTAGGAGATGGAGACAGCAGCTCCTGTGTCCACCTCCATCTCTAATGGATGACCATTCACCAGTAGCCTCATCATTATTGGGGCAAACTTAGTCGTGAAGATATGGCTCAATTGCATCGCCTCTTCGCCTGGAAGTGGGTGTACCTTCATTGCACAAGCCTGTGCTGGCCTTGCCTGGGTAATGCACGTACTGCTGACTCTGTCAACTTTGCCTTGGTTATGCCCTACTGCAGGGCTTACAGTTGTCACTTAACTGGCATTTGCATTTCTCCAGAGTGGGTTCCCTAGTATACCTGAGGTCATCATGAGGTTTCCTTAACTGCCGGGGATACCTGTGGAATTCTGGTCAGGCAATCATCCTGATGACTCACATAAGCTCCTTCATCCTAAGCTATTGGCTTTCTTGTACAAGGCCCTCCCCCCAACTGGAGGATAGTACTGTCCAGTGTCCCTTGTAGTCCTTGAGCCCCTTTCCCTGCATTCTCCAGGGATAGGTCTAGATCAATGGCCTTTTTTTCATCGAGAGTAGGCTCCACCAGTAACTTATTTAAGTCATGACAATGTTTATGCCGCACACCAATCTATCATGTAGCATCTCAGTCAGGGATGGACCAAATTCACAGTATTCCGTGAGTTTCTCTAGTCTACTGAGAAGGTAAGTGACGGGTTCCCCTAATGTCCTCCCTGCTGTATTGAAATAGTACCACTGGAGGATGACTGAGGGCTTCGGGTAATAGTGGTTTTGCACTATGAGCTCATTAAAAATCTTTGAGTCGCGGCATCTGGGACAGTCAGGCTTTATATTACGCTAAATGTCAGGGCTCTGCTTGCAGTCAGTAGAATTATCTTCTGCCTCTCGTCCCCCACAATGTTTCTTGCCCGGAATAAATAGTGCATGCGCTATGCATATTGGGCCCAGTCTTCTCCGTTAATAACGCAAGGCTCATGTTTATCGAAAAGAGAGATTTTCTTTGCTACTTACGGGAGAGCTGTTTCACTCTGAAGGCTGCGTGGGAATCTAGATTTTACTCCTCATCACCAATGTAATAGCTCCGCTAAGGTCAAACTTCATACTTTACTCAAAAAAAAAACACAGACTCGGCATACAGTGCCTTGTATCGCAGCCTGGGGATCATCCGGAACGTGGTCCGGGTCTGGGCTGTGCTTTTAAACTCCCGCCGAATGGTTCCTATTGGTTCAGCCTCTGCCCGCTCAATAGGGTACCTTGTATTCCATGAATCCCCACGAGGACATAAATCAACGATCCTTCATGGTTGTCATAACATTTACGTCCATGATATTTCTGGAACTCTGATCAACATGTGTGAATGTGATGTTTGTTGCATTAGAGCAGAGGCAGCCAGAGAATTACACTTTGTGTTAAAAGCCTAACTTAGACTCAACTGACACCACTTTCCCGCCAGACAATAGCCTGTTCTCATTCTGGATTATCAAACATGAAAAATAGCAAAAGTACAATTATTACCAGTAGAGCAGTGACAACCCCACAAACCAAACCTTTTATCTAAATGTAAGGAGTGCTTCAATTGGCAAGACTGCCATGCCCAAACATATACCTCCACCATATGCAGCTCTGCATCAAGATTAAAGCCCTGGGTCATTTACCATTATTGGTTAAATAGATTGGAAAATCTATGCCATATTTACTGGGTATTAGTGTCACTCCTAGTATTTCCCTGATGGTTGGTATCATTATTGTTAAAGATAATATGTACATGACAAAATTATTGGGCTCATGCTAAACCGAACATACAACATTTCCGTTTTTATAACAATAAAAATTTAGTTACATTTCTGTAACTAACCCACCTTGCAGGGTGGTCAAATACCAAGTTGTTCTTGGATTAAATTATGTTTTTCTAATATTCCAAATACTCGACTTCAAACATCCCCAGGTCCCCATCACCTTGCCTGCTTCATGTTCAATTTCTAGCTGCTTCCTCCCTGTAGTGGTGATGGGCATCAGTTTAAGGCAGCATAAAATGTTGTTGATAGCCTCTGTCTGTCTCTGGCTCAGAGCAAAGGGAAGACTATGACTGTTCCTAATTGTGATCGAGTAATCCACCATGGAAGGATTGGGTATGGATCCGAAGGGAGGACAGGATGGATTTTAGGTTTGGTGTTCGCCCTCATGGTCAAAGACCCAGACAAAACCCATTCTCTAGGGTTGCACAAGGTCTTGTGAAAACTTGTTTCCAGCGAGGTGAGGGATGTTGAAGTTGAGCTCTTCCAGGTAAGGCAGAACAAAGGCAAATGTAGATTAAGTTCTTTCTCCCCAACTCAATAAGATAGCTTAGGCACTAGCTCGCAGGGACTCTTTCTTCTGCAACAGCAACTCTTGTGTCCTCTCTAAGTGTGACAAGCAATCAAGGATAAAATAAGGACCAATTCGAGATGTAGGCTTGGGTCCACTTGAAATTGAATTGCAGTTACGAAACTCATTTCACATGGTGCCGGAAGCCGAAGGCAATTTGAACCCGTTGTCCTGGGTTAGATTGAGATCCGGGTTCCAGACATTTGTCGTCCTTGAAGTGACACATTCAAGAACTACCTGACTCTGCCACTACCCCAAACTAAGTCACTCCAGTGAGGAGGAAGTGGAAATAAAATAAATAAAAAGTCTTGCAACAAGAGGCCAATAAAAATACTGAACCCACCTTTTAGACCATCGATAAATGCTGGGTAGGCAAATGTTAGAGTTTTTAATCCCTGCTTTAATTTCAAGCCATCATATTTAATCCCTGCAATGACAGGCCAGAAGAACTGTGCGTGTGTGACTGTAGTCTTGTGAACTCAGTTTCCAAGTAGATTGGGGCAAGAAGGTCTTTGAAAGGGTACTATCTTTTCCAAAAGTTTGTGGACAAAACTTTTCCTTTCGTCCCAAAGTCAAGTCACAATGATACATGCCCTGCCAAAGTGCACCTGAGCATCCTTTGCGTGTGACAACACCATGACAACAACATCTTGCGGCTCTTCTGCTTCCAAGCTCACAAAACCAGTTATCAGACAAAGGCTGGCAACTCCTAAACTGGGATTGCATTTCAAATTTGAATGAGAAGTCTTCTTTCTGAGGCTAGCAGGGTATATTTTACCAGAAGGATATTATACTTTAAAAAGGATTTTGTTATTTAAACTGTCAATAAAAGCCAAAGGCAAGAACATCTGCAGTCTCTGTGCTGGAAGTTTTGTTTCGCTTCTCTCACAGAGGGAATCACTGGACATTGCTGGCGTATTTTGAAAACACCTTCATTGAATTAGGAGGTAATACAATACTGCAGATTATAGCACTTTAGACAATCTATGGGACAGCTTCATCTGTACAGCACCCCTGCTGAAACACATACTAACGGGGTAGCGTTGAAGGTTTGAGGTGACTGTTTGCTTTTAAATGGACATTTTCTTACTCCTTGATCTCAAGCCCACATGTCCGTCCTTGGCTGCTGCAATGCTCCAGTGAAGCCCAACGTAAACTTTGGGAGCAGCATCTCACCTTCGGAGTAGGCACGTTACAGCCCTCAGGACTCAACATGGAGTTCAACAAGGTGGGCGGCACGGTGGTAAGCACTGCTGCCTCAGAGCACCATAGCCTCGGGTGACTGTGCGGAGTTGGTGCAGGCTTGATGGGCCGAATGGTCTCCTTCTGCACTGTCGGGATTCTATGTTCTATTCTATATTGTTCTCATTCAGACCATGCCCTTTAACCTTCATCTAAACCCCTTTCTAAAAAATTAGCCCATACATTTTTGATCTCAATGGAAACCACCCCCCTCCCCCCCCCCCCCAACCCCCCTACCCACCATAGACACACCAGGCCATCTGTCTCTTGGTCTTAGGATTGTTACACTTTTGTTGCAATCTCTCCCAGCTACAGTATAATATCTAACACAATTTCTCTCTCTTTTAGTTCCGATGGAAAGTCAAAAGTAAACTCTGTTCTCTCTCCCTACAGTTAGTTGCTACCAGACCTGCTGAGTTTTTCCAGCATCCTCTGTTTTTACTCCAGATTCCAGCACCCCCAGCGCTTTGCTTAATTTCTTACTCCGTGATGGTTTGACCATTTTGTCTTCTTCGATTCAGGAGCTTTCTGTCTGGGCCTTTTGAACTTGTCAGAAAGATCTTTAAATAGAAATTAATATGAGAAAGTTTGTCGTGACCTTGTTATTGGATGTAACTGTCTGCAGTTGTCAAGTTACCACTGAAGGTACCCTGGCATGAATAGCTTCATACCTAAGCCACAAAGATTCCCTCTGCTTTAAAATATCAAACTATGCGCCTGGTTGGCCATGACCATTTTATTTATTTTCTGTACCAGAATCTTTTGGACAAACTAAACAGTCAATCTTAAATTAGACGATTACATCTAATTGATTCTCCCACGCGATGATTTTGTAATTGAGTGACTCGACTGCTGTGCACATTCAGCCGTAATTGGAAGCAGGATTTCAGGAGGATGATGTTGACCGTTGTGCATATGCCGAGAGTCCCTAGGAGCCATGTCTCTGCTTCCTTTCGGAGTGCTTTCCTAAGCACTTCATACCTGGAAGACAATGTGTTTATCTTTCTAAGAACGACTCTTTGCCCACACTGAATATTCTACATTGTACTAAATTTCCAAGTTAACGGTGTTCAAACTGTCCTCTTTGTAAGGGCTGCCAGGAAAATCAAGCAAATTAAGATGTGTACAAGCATCAGCCAGTTCGTCGTCCCACTACCTTGCTGACTGAGCATCTTGGGACTCGAGCAGTGACCAACTTGTTACAGTGCGTACCACTACTCATCCTCTGAATCGGCAAAGAAACAAAACAGTCAGCTGTATGAGAACAAGTGATATTACAAATCGCTCTGATCGCCCCGCTAATATCAGGTGACTTTGAAACAAACTTGTGGGCAAAGGCCTACCTCCTAAACACTTCTCTTTAGCCACAAGCACCAGATAGGGAGGTGTATGGTAGCACAGTAATTATGTCACTGGACCAGTAATCAAACAAGGCTGCCTGTGACCTGGAGATACCAAGCGGCAGGGTAGCACAGTGGTTAGCACTGCTGCCTCACAGTGCCGGGGTCCCAAGTTCGATTCCCCGGGTTGGGTCACAGTCTGTGCGGAGTCTGCACGTTCTCCCCGTGTCTGCGTGGGTTTCCTCCGGGTGCTCCGGTTTCCTCCCACAAGTCCTGAAAGACGTGCTGTTAGGTGAATTGGACATTCTGAATTCTCCCTCCGTGTACCCGAACAGGCGCCGGAATGTGGCGACTAGGGGCTTTTCACGGTAACTTCATTGCAGTTTTAATGTAAGCCTACTTGTGACAATAAAAGATTATTATTATTATTCAAAATCCATTGCGACGGTTGGGAATTTAAATTGAATTGAATAAATTTGAAATTAAAAAGCAAGTGTTAGTGATGGTGACTATGCAATGATTAGATTGTTGTTGAATCTGCCTCACTAATGTCCTACAGAGAAGGAAACCCGCTGTCCTTACCCAATTTGGCCGATGTGTAACTGCAAATCCACAGCACATCCAGTCTTTGAAATGGCCAAAGATGCTCTGTTGTCAAGAAGGCAGCTCACCACCATGTTATCAAGGGCAATTATGCATGGGCAATAAATGCTGGCCTTTCTATTGACATCCAATGAACTTAAATAAAATCTCAAAAGGCATGACGTTTTGACATCACATGCGTCACCCCTCCGCATTCCAGAGCGTTTTCAGGTTACTGTATTTGGCCTTCTATTTGATGTCACGTCCACCACTTCACTTGACTGAAATCCAAATGACAACGGTGCAAGTAACGGTTACTGGTCGATTGTGACACAATTAGTGGTATAGATTTCGAATGGTTATCAAACTTGATTGGAAAACACACGGTTCCTTTCCTTAACTGATGGCTCGGTCTCTGAGCGCAGCTTGGCTAATTTTGAATTTGTGGCTTGAATGGCGACAGAACAGGCACATGCCTGAGCAGAGTCATTCCCACCTTTTGCTAAAAGATATGACTAGACGATTGACATATTCCTGATTCGCTCCTTTGAGATACATAAGGCGGGACTTTCCAGCCCCTTCGTAGCATTTTTCCACTGGCAGAGGAGGCTCACCATTGGGCGCTGTTGGGAGAATCCGGAGTCCATGGCGTTTTCTGTGGCTCGCCCATCTCTTCAGTGTGAAATGAAGACCCCGCCGAGCGTACTTTTTGTTTTGTTCCATCAGTGATAGTTTTTAGAATTCTTTCACGGGATGTGGCCATCCCACGCTGGCCCAGTATTTCTATATTGCCCATCCCTACTTGAACTGAATGGCTTGCTGGATCATTTCAGCAGATATTTAAGAATCAGCCCAGTATTACCATGCGTCTGGAGTCACATGTTGGTCAGGCCACAGAAGGATGTCAAATTCCCTTCCCGAGTGGGCATTAGTGAACCAGATGGGTTTTTACGTCAATTAGACTTTTATCATTCAGATTTTTATTGAAGACAAATTGCACCATTGAAGCTGGGTCTCCAGAGTTTTACCCAAACCTATGGTATAGTTTTTACTCTACCACAGCCTAGCTGCACTATGACAGCGGTGTAAAAAACAGATTGCAATATCCGATTTATAGCATAATTTTGATGATCTAACGGAGGTCATTGAACTTACAAAGGGTTTTGATAGGGTAGATAAACGTTTTGGAAAATGATTCCTCTTGTGGGGAGTCTAAAGTGAAATACTGAATTCAAATCATGGATTCTCTACCCGGAGAGTGGTGAGAATGTGGAGCTTGTTGTGTTGTGCTTCTTCATGTAGCATAAGCTGCTTCCTTGATGTACGCTCTGACAAAGGAAGGTTCAGATTTGGAGATAGGTTTAACACATTTATTGAATAGTTAACAATTCTCCTACTTGAGTTTGACTCTCCTGCTAATCTTGCTATAGTAACTCAATCTAACTAACCAGTCTGCTCTAATCCATGCGATGGGTGTGATGCTTCCTGATCTGCCCCGTCCTTCTCTCTTGGTGTCGCCTATGGAAAGAGCGAGAGCATGTGTGCCCTGTCCTTTTATATGGGTTGCCCCCTTGTGGTAGTGTCACCTCTGGGTGTCTTGACTGCTCATTTGTCGTGTCCATATTCCATGTGTTCATTAGCTGTATGTCTGCATGTCATGATGTCTCTGGTGCTCCCTCTAGTGTTTACTCAGTCCTAGTATATCTTCATTAACCCCTTGTATATTTACAATGATGCCTATCTCCACAGAGCTCACTGTCACATTGGAGCAGTTCAGGGAACGGTATAGATTTATTGAAGGGGAAGCTAAGTATGTACTTAGAGTTAGGTGAATAAAAGCAAAATACTGCAGTTGCTGGAAATCTGAAATAAAAACAGAAAATGCAGGATAAACTCAGCCAGTCTGGCAACATCTGTGCAGAGAGAAACAGGTGCGCCCTAACTTAAAAAAATAGAGTCCGTTCTGGGTGGGATGAGTGGCGAGTGGAACTCTTCCATGTGGAAAGAGATTGGGAAGCCATTTAAAAATCTCTCGACCTCCCCCGAATAACCCCCCTGATATCCCCAACACCCCATTTCATCTATAAGGGGGTCAATGCGCCTCCCCGCACCCCACCTGATATGGGCAGGGCACCCCCATGCATGATCCCGGTGTGGGCAAAATGCCTGATTGCTACCTTGGCCAGGCTGGTACCTGGGTGGCACTGCCAGAGTGACACTGCCATGGTACCTGGGTGGCATCAACAGTGCCACCCTGCCAGGGGGTCAGCCACACGTGGGCATCCGATAGCTTGGGAGCCCCCCACCCCCCCGCCCACCCCCACCCAGGTACCGTTCCACCTGGTCCCCATTTGCGTGGTCCAGTACTGAATGGCACCTCAAAGGTGCCCTGCTGGGATTTCCTGAGCAAGGCCGATTGAAGCTGGGTGGCCGTTGATCCGGAGCGAGCACGGCTAAGTGGGTTCTTCAACTCGATTTATCTGTGCGAGCCTGGGCCCCGCCCATTGTGGATTGACCCAGATTGCGACATATCGCAAGATCTGATGAGATCGGGAATCCCGGGGGGGACTCTCCCAGGGTCTACCGGTGGGGTCGCTCCCCAGTTCCGGCAGGACGCAGCCAGTGGATCGCACCCAGAGCTAACGTTTCGAGTCCTCTGTAGAAGGGTCATTTCGACTCGAAACATTAGCTCTGTTTCTCTTTCCTCCGATGGTGCCAGACGTGCTGACTTTATCCAGCATTTTCTGCTTCTTTAGAGTTTGTTGAAATTAGGTGACAGAGGGCTTATGTGGATCATAAACACAAACAAAGACTGGTTGGGCCAAATTACATTTTCTTGTGCCGTAAATTCAAGGTATTTTATTATGGTGGCAAAATATAATAATCATAATCTAATAATCTTTATTAGTGTCTCAAGTAGGCTTACATTAACACTGCAATGAAGTTACTGTGAAAATCCCCTAGTCGCCACACTCCGGCGCCTGTTCTGGTACACAGAGGGAGAATTCAGAATGTCCAAATTACCTAACAAGCACATCTTTCGGGACTTGTGAGAGGAAACCGGAGCACTCGGTGGAAACCCACACAGACACGGGGAGAACGTGCAGACTCCGCACAGACATTGACCCAAGCCGGGAATCGAACCCAGGTCCCTGGCATTGTGAAGCAACAGTGCTAACCACTGTGCTACCGTGGTGAATTACCGTAACGTACTGTATTACCATACCATATTAAGATTATCAGTCTTTAATTGGAGCAACCATTTCAGAGTTCTTTACAATCATCTTCTCACTTAACGATTTACTAATGTTTCTGAAAAGTGGACCAACCATCTCGGACTTAGAGCTGTAGCTTGCCAATAATCTGACCCTCCAGGAAAGAATTGCCTTATCATACAGAAATCTGCTGACTAAATAATCACACCCAAACTCTGTTGGAAGTGTGAGTATTACACAGACCAAACTTACAGACTAAAGAATTGAACAGTTCCCCGTCTACTGCCTATGTACATCCTACTCTGCTTCTAGCGCATCCCTGTGTAAAATTCACATCCCATGCAGCAGAATATTCAAATTTGCCCCGGATTAGTTCAAATTTCCTTTTAATGAAACAGCAGCAAATCGCAACTAAACATATCAACTGCAAACAGGAACAAGAATCACCAGTCAACAATGGGCAGTTAATGAACACAAAATGTCAAAAGTGGAAGCAAGAACAAGGTATAGGGCGATTCTCCGATATAGCGGCCAAGTATTCGCACCGTCGTGAAAGCCATCGCGTTGGCTGGAGTAGCGTGAACCGCCCCCTATCCTCTAAATGCTGATTTATTTGAAATCCTTTCAACCCGATGAAGCTGAGAACATTAATGCTGCAAACAAAGGCCAGGGTTCTATCAGCTCTCAAGAGTGTGACTGGGAAGTGGGAGGGTAGTCCACAGTCACACAATCACGGGGTTCACTCCAGATTAGCTACCTGACACCAGAGGCACAGGGGCTCCCCATTGAAAGAGGTGGGCAACCAGTTTACCGAATACGATGGCATTTAATGATGCTGTTGGTATTTTGTAAGCGCGGGCTCAGGACGTGCTTTTTACCCCAATGTCAGGTCCCGACTGACTCTGCTTGTAAATTTCAACTCCAGGTTTCTGACATTATAAATGTATCAAACAGCAAAGCTCACAGCAAAATGATAAACAGTGTCTGCGCCTCTGCCCCTTCTGGTTAAAATGTCTTGAGCCATGGGCACCATTCTCCGACCCCCCAGCGGGTTGGAGAATGGCCGTTGGCCGCCGTGAATCCCGCCCCCGCCGATTGCCGAGGTCTCCGGTACCTGATATTCGGCGGGGGCGGGAATCGGGCCGCGCCGGTTGGCGGGCCCCCCCGCTCGATTCTCCGGCCCGGATGGGCCGAAGTCCGGCCGATAAATTGCCTGTCCCGCCGGCGTAAATCAGAGTATCTATTTACCGGCGGGACAAGGCGGCATGGGCAGGCTACGGGGTCCTGGGGGGGGCGCGGGGCGATCTGACCCCGGGGGGGTGCCCCCACGGTGGCCTGGCCCGCGATCGGGGCCCACCGATCCGTGGGCGGGCCTGTGTCATGGGGGCACTCTTTCCCTTCCGCCTCCGCAACGGTCTCCACCATGGCGGAGGCGGAAGAGACTCTCCCCACTGCGCATGCGCGGGAAACTGTCAGCGGCCGCTGACGCTCCCGCGCATGCGCCGCCCCGACATGTCATTTCCGCGCCAGCTGGCAGGGCAACAAAGGCTGTTTCCGCCAGCTGGCGGGGCGGAAATCCCTCCGGCACCGGCCTAGCCCCTCAATGTTGGGGCTCGGCCCCCAAAGATGCGGAGCATTCCGCACCTTTGGGGCGGTGCAATGCCCGTCTGATTGGCGCCGTTTTGGGCACCAGTCGGCGGACATCGCGCCGTTTGGGGAGAATTTCGCCCCATGTCTTTGTTAATTGGGGGATTGTACCTCTTCAAGCCCAAGGCTTGAGTTCATGAGGCTTTTGAAAACAATCGGCTCAGTGGCTCAAAGAGGTAGACATTATATATCATATATATAATTATATATCAGATTGTCCTGATCATTGCAACCAAGCTGTGGACTGTGATTTCCGGCCAGCAACATAGAACATACAGTGCAGAAGGAGGCCATTCGGCCCATCGAGTCTGCACCACTTAAGCCCTCACCTCCACCCCATCCCCGTAACCCAATAACCCCTCCTAATCTTTTTGGGACTAAGGGCAATTTAGCACGGCCAATCCACCTAACCTGCACGTCTTTGGACTGTGGGAGGAAACCGGAGCACCCAGAGGAAACCCACGCAGACACGGGGAGAACGTGCAGACTCCGCACAGACAGCGACCCAGCAGGGAATGGAACCTGGGACCCTGGAGCTGTGATGCCATAGTGCTAGCCACTTGTGCTACCGTACATTAAGGCTATTTCCCTTCCAAGTCTAATGAACATTATGGGCGCTATCCAATGGCCACACTGCGCCCGAAAAGCAGCTCGCCACAGCACAGCATGGCCAATAGAAGCCGGAGACCCTGCTCCCAGGATCTACCCGGCTCGCAACGGCTCACAAGATCGATGAGGATCTCGTGAGACGTTGCAATGTAAATCCTGCCCATGGATCAATTTTTAGCAAATCTGCATATTAGAGCGAGACAGCTAGTCTTCACTTTACTGTGAAGATTCCTGAGGTACCCGAGGCGTTGGGATCTATCTCCCTTGTCTTGGAGACCTTAGCCAAGCGCTGTTAAGTGGTGGTCTCCACAAATGGGTGCCATATGGAATGGCACTTGTGGGGTCTCCCTGATGCATGCCCTCTGGGCAGGGTAGTACCCTGGCACTGCTGGTGGCACCTGGGAACCCAGGCAGTGCCACTTGGGCATTCTGGCAGGAAATCTGGCTGGGGACCCTCCCATAGTGCGTTGGGGTTTGGGGGGTGTCAGGGGTCACCTTGGACACCCTGCAGATCAGGACATGATTTTAAAATGGTGTCCTGATCACTCACTGCACTGAGGAACTCCGGCAAATGAAGCTCCTCAGTGCACAATATGTGCAGCCTCGGCTGTGCTTCCCCCGTTGAGGCCCCTTATCAAACGCAAGTTGCGTTTTCTAGCCTTGTGGGCTGGATTCTCGGCTATCGGGATTCTGTGTTGCGTTGGCAGCGCACCCACTGCCGGAGATTTCCGGTGCGGCGGGACAGGGAATCCCGCCCTGTGTTTCTCGGTGCTGCGAGCACCGGGAGACACGCAGCCAGGCGCGCTCTGCGACTTCGTTCCCATTTAGTTAAATCGCGCCTCAGATTGTGAAGCAGCTTGTGCCTGAACCTGAACTGTTTTCATTTAAAAATGATTGACATACAGCCCAGAGATTGTGTCAAGGGATGATTTTTCTTATCCCACCACTTTAACATCTGGCAATGAAAAAGCAGTGCAAGGATACAAAACAGTCCAAGATGCTTCCCAAGAGCATGACTTAACAAAACTTGACACTGAGTTACATCAGGGGATGTTACAACAGGTTTTAAGGAGCATTTTAAAGAGCTGGGAGAGAAAGGTGAAGCAGCAGGAAGGTTTAGGAAGGCCATTAAAAAGCACAGGGTCTTGGCAGCTGAAACCACATCAACCACGCGGTGGGAGTGATTAAAAATGGAACTGTCCTAGTGGCCAGAGTGAGAGGGCTGTTGGCGGCACGGTGGCGCAGCGGTTAGCACTGCTGCCTCATGGCGCCGAGGACCCAGATTCGATCCCGGCCCCGGGTCACTGTCCATGTGAAGTTCGCACATTTTCCCCTCTCACAACCCAAAGATGTGCAGGCGAGGTGGATTGGCCACGCTAAACTGCCCCTTAATTGGACAAAAAGAGAATTGGGTACACTAAAATTTTTTTTTTTTTAAAGGGTTGAAAGAGGTTTCAAAGATGGGAATAGGATGGGGGGGGGGGGGGGTGGGGTTGTGGACCACGGAGGGATTTCAAAACTGGGAAAACAGTGAGAAAGTCGTTATTCTGATAATTGTGAAGTTTAGTTCAGAGCCACATTAGGGACCAGTTTTTGAAGCGTATCACCAAGAAAAGTGAAGAATAGAATTGTACAGAACAGCATTTGTTCAGTCACTGCTTTGGGGATAGATTCTTCCCACTATCTCAGTCATTCTGCTCACACTCCTTGAGGAGTACAATTACTCCTAATATGCATGCAAATCTGATCAGCAGCTGAACATGTTTATGCATGTTTATGCTGGCCCGATTAGGTAAAGCACTTCAATGCACAGAAAATGAGTTGCTGTTTCTTCCTCAGCCGTCCTCCTTCCCCATGGTTCTCATTCATCTATTGCACACGTTTTTGAAATTCTAACCTTTGCAGATGGGAAATGAAGACCACGTGTTGTTTACAGGTGGAGGTGGTTTGTCGGGTAGAATGATAATTGAACCTGGACAGGCAAACGTACATCAGCATCTGTTAGAAAGGAAGACATTCTTGACGCGATTTAAAGGAGAAAAAATGGAGTCCCGTTGCGGGCCTGTTTAGTGGGATGTTTCCCGGCGCTTGCAGCACCGAGGATGACCCACTATTAAACAGGACTCTGTTCTTTTCCTGCACGGAGGAGCTCTGCTCACCAGTACAGGAAGAGACGGGGGTGCCATTTGATATCTCGGCCCCCGCAACACGACACCCGGACCCTCCCAACTTACCGATTAGGGGGTCCTCAAACCCTCACCCCTCCCTCTTAGGGGATGACACCCCCAGGCCCAATACCTGGCATGGGCAAGATGTCACCCAGGCACAGGCACCACCACCCTGGCAGTGTCACCTGGGCATCAAGGTGGCACTGCCAGGGTGTCCCAATGGCAATGCCAGGCTAGCAGTACCAAGGTGGTACTGGGCATCAGCAATGCCCAGAGGTCAACCACCTGGGGGCCTTCAATCACCTGAAAGACTCCCTCTGCCCAAGTGCCGTTCCACCTGGTCCATATTTGTGGGGACCCGTGCTAAATGGTGCCCAACCAGGTAATTCAATCCAGGGTGCTGGGTAGATCCAGCGTAGGCGCATTCAATGAGCCTAACTACTCACTTGGATATGCAAATTTATGTTTCACTCATTATGGGGGGATCCAGATCACGACATCTCATTAGATCTCCTGAGTCGGGCGCAGGGCGGCCATTAGATTGCGCTCTCTGTCTTTATTTTTCTGAGCCTTTTTTAATTCCAATGTTTACATTTATAATTGGACCCATTTTATCACATTGTAATCCTAACCTCCCACCCATTGGGAGTGTTCCAGTAGAAAGTCAACGTCATTGCAGTGTCACTAGTATACATAGGTGGCTTCCATTCGAACTGTGATACAGGGGGTGTATAATGGAAACAATTGATAGTGAGGACGAGGATTTTGCAGGAGTTGTTCAATCTCCCACTGGACCTCAATTCCACAAGGGTCCAGTTCTGTCCATGTCCGATGGAATGTTACTCAGATCCACACCAGTTGGTGAAGTTAAGACAAAACACTGCTGCTTTCTTTGCTGGAGAGAGTTTATTGACAACACAGTCAACACTCCTCCAACACCCAGTGTCCCAACCCAACCATCCCCATTTATTGATATACAATTAGCCATCACCTGCTTAACAATGTGATTCCCAGTGTCCCAACCATCCCCATTTATTGATATACAATTAGCCATCACCTGCTTAGCAATGTAATTGTCATTAAACCGTAACGATGTAATCAATAAGGCATTGACATGGGGGACTGAGAGAACCCGGTGCAACATCCAAACCAAGATTGTTAAAATATCATAGGCAACGTGCGAAGGGGAAAATCAACTTGAAAAGGGTAAGGAAAATGGTTTACATATTTTCCATTTTCAAATTTAAAAAAGAACTTCACTATCTCCTTGCACACTGCCAGCACATTCTTTTCAAAGCATTTTGTTCAGGTAATTGTTTTTTTCTCTCATATTTGCGCAGTGGGCATGTGCAGCCTGGTGCCAGGAATACAGATTTGAAGAGCTAAGACGGTAATGTATAAGGGGCACCAAGCTTGTTATATGGTAGCTAAAATAGTCCATAAACTGACTTCGTAGGACATGGATGTCAAATAGTAAATATATTGTATTGTAAACATTATTTTTCACCAGTGTGAGAAGAACGGAGGTTCAGTGCATAAATGTTCAGCACAATGGCTGCCGATACATTACAGGATGACAGCAAATGTAGGGGTTTTGAATGATCCCGTGAGCAGCTAGAGCTATTCTAGCCACTGTTTGCTGAGTGACAGACAGTATATCACATGACAAGAATGGAGGGCGTCATGATGCTAGCCTAGTTTTACACGGAGGCCAATTGACAAAATGCAAGGCCCTTCCTCTGAAACAATAGTCCTGTTTTACAGACGTTTAATAATCCCTGTTTTGTCTTAATTGAAAGACACCAACTAATCTCTGCAAACAGAAAAATGGCATATTTGTGTTGACGATGCATCAGATGTGTTGAGATATTTTGTTACTGGATTAGTCACAGTGGTGTTAAACACGCAGACATTTTCATTGCAACAGGCAACAGCATCTGCTACTGTGAACTTTCTCATTTAGTGAAGGTGATGGACTTATTGGTGCTGGCTGAGCGTGCCTGGGGGGGGGGAGAAATTGGCACCTTACAGTCACCGTCATGAAATGCATTGAAAATGGGCAGTTTACTAATAGGAAATCTAAACCTCCTACAACTGGAAAGGGAGGATAACACAGGGCGGGATTCTCCGGCCCCCGACGCTGGGAGCGCATTCAGCAATCGGCCGGAGAATCCACGTTGGTGCCAAAATCGGGGGCGGTGCCACTGTTGCAATTCTCCGCCCCCTCCAAAACGGCGTACTCCAGGAGAACGCCGCACGCCATTGGGACGGCCTCAGGACGTTACCTGAGGTCCTCCCCCCCCCCCCCCTCAATCCTCCGCTCCCGGTGGGCCAAGTTCCTGAAGGTGTCAGTCGCGTGTGGTATTTTTTTCCGGGAAATTGGCGTGGCGGCTGCAGACTTGGTCCATGGTCCAGTGCCACCACAGTCGGGGGGGGGGGGGGGAGAGGGTGTGGGGGGGGGGGGGGGGAGAGGGTGTGGGGGGGGGGTGTCATTCCGCGGGCAGCGGGGGCTTTGGGGGCGGGGGGCTCGGGGGGGGGAGCCATTCCGCGTGCAGCGGGGGCTTTGGGGGCGGGGGGCTCGGGGCACTGGTAGGGCGTGGTCCGGGGGGTGGGCGAGCCTGGTCAAAGGGGGTCACTATTTGGCAGTGCGGGTCCGTGCACGGCCGTCGCCATGTTACACGGGCCTCTGCAGGCCACCGCCATGCGCATGCGCGGCCTCAGACCCAGCAATTCTCCACCCGTATCCGTAGCTAGAGCTGCATGCCCCCCACCAGACAGAGGATCGGTGGGCGTTGTGCGCCGTTTTTCCGGTCGTAAAACGCCACTGTTCCCACGCCGGCGCCAGCACTTACTCTCAAAATCGGAGAATCCAGCTCACAGTGTTCATCCCACACAAATGCTGAATCATCTCCAATAAGAAGCAATCTAACCATCTCCCTTCGATATTCAGCGGCATCACTGAATCGCCCATCAGCATTCACTTTGGTAGGAAAAATCGGATGGGCAGAATATTTCTTAAATGCTGAGAGCTTGGGAGCAATTAGGAAGGCAAATGGCCTTCATGACAGGAGGATTTTCGTACAAGAGTAAAGACGTCCTGCTGTAGGTTTATAGAGCCTTGGTGTGAGGTCTCAGTATTGTGTACGCTTTTGGTCCCCTTATCTAAGGAGGGATGTATTTGCCATACAGGGAGTGCAATGGGGGTCCTTCAGACTGATGCCTGGAATGGTGGGATTGTCTTATGAAGAGAAATTGGGGAAATCTGGTCTGTAACACCTAGAGTTTCGAAGATTTGAGGGGTGAGTTTGTTGAGACGTACAGAATTTTTCCAGGGTTTGACAGGGGTGGAGATGATTCCTCTGGTTGATGAGTCTAAAGCCAGGGGACACAATCTAAGGATGAGGATGAGATCAGGAGGAATTTCTTCACTCCGAGGGTAGTGAATCTTTTGAATTCTCTACCACAGAGGGCTGTAGATGCTCAGTCATTGAGCATGTTCAAAATAGAAATCGCTAGATTTCTGGGGACTAATGTCATCAAGGGAGATAACACAGCAAAGTGGTGTTGAGGTAGGTGATTGGCCAAGTAAATACGGTGGATATAAGAGCAGGTTCAAAATTGCATGAGTGATTAACCTTCTGACTCCCCAAAGCCTGTCCACTATCTACAAGTCACAGCCAGGACTGTGATGGAATACTCTCCACTTGCCAAGATGAGTCCTGCCCCAATAATAGTTGAGAAGCATGACAAGGCAGCCCGCTTCATCAGCACCACCTCCACCACCTTAAACATTCACTCCCTCCACCACTGATGCACAGTGGTAGCAATGTGTGTCATCTACGAGATGCACTGCAGGAACTCAACAGCTTCAACAGCACCTTCCAAATGTGTGACCTCCACCGTCTAGAAGAACAAGGGCAGCAGATAGAACATAGAACATTACAGGGCAGTACAGGCCCTTCGGCCCTCGATGTTGCACCGACCTGTGAAACCAATCTAAAGCCCATCTACACTATTCCCTTATCATCCATATGTCTATCCAATGACCATTTGAATGCCCTTAGTGTTGGCGAGTCCACTACTGTTGCAGGCAGGGCATTCCACGCCCTTACTACTCTCTGAGTAAAGAACCTACCTCTGACATCTGTCTTATATCTATCTCCCCTCGTTCTAGACATCACCATCCGAGGAAGAAGGCTCTCACAGTCCACCCTATCCAATCCTCTGATCATCTTGTATGCCTCAATTAAGTCACCTCTTAACCTTCTTCTCTCTAACGAAAACAGCCTTAAGTCCCTCAGCCTTTCCTCATAAGGTCTTCCCTCCATACCAGGCAACATTCTGGTAAATCTCCTCTACACTCTTTCCAATGCTTCCACATCCTTCCTATAATGCGGTGACCAGAATTGTACGCAATACTCCAAATGCGGCCGCACCAGAGTTTTGTACAGCTGCAACATGACCTCATGGCTCCGAAACTCAATCCCTCGACCAATAAAAGCTAACACACAGTACACTTTCTTAACAACCCTCTCAAACTGGGTGGCAACTTTCAGGGATCTATGTACATGGACACCGAGATCTCTCTGCTCATCCACACTGCCAAGAATCTTACCATTAGCCCAGTACTCTGTCTTCCTGTTATTCCTTCCAAAATGAATCACCTCACACTTTTCTGCATTAAACTCCATTTGCCACCTCTCAGCCCAGCGCTGCAGCATGCATGGGCACATCACAGCTTTCAAGTTCCCCTCCAAGCCTCAGGAAGTTCTGACTTGGAAATATATCACTGTTCCTTCAGTGTTACTGGGTCCAAATCCTGGAACTCCCTTCCTAACAGCACTGTGGGTGTACCTACACCACATGAACTGTAACGAGTAAAGAATGCAGCTCACCATCACCTTCCAAAGGGCAATTATGGATGGGAAATAAATGCTGGCCAAGCCAGAGACATCCTAAAAGAGAAAATAAATCATGTAAGCATCCACAGGGCCCACACACTAAATACTCTTCTTCACAGGATCAAGAACTAGGGCTAGAAACTTCTCCCATTGAGAGTTGGCGTCCCGTCGCTCGTTGAATACCATTGGCTACAAGGTTGGCCCCTTAAGTAGGCATTGTTTGCCCACTTCAGTGCCTCAATTGATGCGTTGCTGCAGACTGGCTACGGGCCTTGCCACCCTTGGACTTAATTGGTATGGAGGTGTGAAGGTGATGGGGGTCCCTGCGCATCAACCCTCTGCCCAATTAATGCGTCCCTCCCGGCAGACCCGTCACAGGGGACGGCATCAAATTCCGCTCATCATCAGGGATCGGTAACATCTCTTGCAGTGCAGCACACCACTTTGCTTTACAATGAGGTAAACCAATTCTTTGAAAACATATTTTGTCAATATGCTGCCCACCTCAATGTGTTGACAGCCACAAACTATTTTGATGTTGACACCGATTATGTACAATGCTGCAAAATATATCTGGTCAAGAAAGATTGCTAAGAGCGGCGTTTTTTTCCTTAGCTTGAATACATTCTATTTGAGTTATATTTTTGAATACCACCGCTTGGTTGGTCATTTGGAATTGTAAAATCAGAGCTGATTCTGATGGGGTGCTACAAAGGACAAACTAGATGTGATACGTGACTTTCCCTTAACCTAGCTTGCATTGTTAAAGGAACTGGCAATTTACAAAGGTCTGGGGTTGATTTTCAAATGGCATCCGAGTAACTTTGTGTTACACTGCACCTTCTGTGCCCCAAAATGTAATTTTGTTATGTTTAATCCCTTTGTGATTTAACACTGACATGCGCCTCATTTATATGCTAATTTCATGCAAATTACATTTAAGGCTCTTACATCGTTAGCATCACATCTTCTACCACCCGGATATTAGGATCACCCACGCTACGGGTGCAAGAACACAAAACGCTGGGGAACGGGTTATCAAGACATCAGGACAAAGAAATCAAGTTCTTTCGAATTGTCCACTCTTCTGCTGTGAGAGTTCGAAACAAAATGGGACTGGGAGCAGCTTTGATTGCGCAAAATTGCCCAATGTGAGGCTGAGCTGTAAAGGTTGGTGGTTTCCAGGTCCAGGTCACACTGAGGTCAAGTTGCCAATCAGCTGCCTCTGCTTTGGGAAGGGGAAGGCTCAGCCAGGGCTCCCCCCCCCCCCCCCCCCCCCCCGCCCCATCATTTTTTGACTAACCCGTGCTGTCAGTGAGGTTGTATTGGCCAGGTGTCACCAGCCATTGCAGATCAATGTCCAGCTTGGGCACTGCAATGTACACACTGAGAGACAAGCCATCGGGACATGAAAAAAAGTTTCTTATTGTCACTTTCTTTGAACATTTCACTTTACCAGATATCAAAATATTGAAAATTGAGGGTGAGGGGATGAGTATTGTTGCTTTCCAATTAGCATGGGAAGGCAGTGAGTCTCAAAAATGGATGGATTGGAGACTAACGGCAAGAGTGCAGAGGCACAGCGGTGTGATGGAACCTCCAGGAATATATTTAATCACAGTTGGGAGCACTAGCTGGCTAACATCGAACATACAGTGCAGAAGGAGGCCATTCGGCCCATCGAGTCTGCACCTACCCACTTAAGCCCTCACTTCCACCCTATCCCTGTAACCCAATAACCCCCCCCCTTTTTTTGGACACTAAAGGCAATTTATCATGGCCAATCCACCTAACCTGCACGCCTTTGGACTGTGGGGGGAAACTGGAGCACCTGGAGGAAACCCACGCAGACATGGGGAGAACGTGCAGACTCCGCACAGACAGTGACCCAGCGGGGAATCGAACCTGGGACCCTGGCACTGTGAAGCCACAGTGCTATCCATTTGTGGCGTAGCATGGTAGCATTGTGGTTAACACAATTGCTTCACAGCTCAAGGGCCCAGGTTCGATTCCCAGCTTGGGTCACTGTCTGTGCGGAGTCTGCACGTTCTCCCACAGTCCAAAGATGTGCACGTTAGGTGGATTGGCCATGATAAATTGCCCTTAGTGTCCAAAATTGCCCTTAGTGTTGGATGGGGTTACTGGGTTATGGGATAGGGTGGAAGTGTGTGCTTGGGTAGGGTGCTCTTTCCAAGAGCTGGTGAAGACTCGATGGGCCGAATGGCCTCCTTCTGCACTGTAAATTCTATGATCTATGAAGACTTGTGCTACCGTGCTGCAGTTGTCTGAGTGTTGGACACGGGCAATGAGGGCTCGAGTGTAAAGCACCCTTCGTTGGAAATATTTCCCAGCACTCATTCTCTAACCTCGCATAAAGGGAATGGCAGCATAATGATTACATTACAGGGCAAGGAATCCAGAAGGGTGGACTGATGACTCTAATATGAATTCAAATCTCACCAATGCAACTGAGGAACTTGATTTTAGCCAATTAAAGAGATCAGAACAAAAAGCTATAGATCCGGCGTGAGTGTGGCTAAGTGGGTTCTTAAACGCACTTAGCCGTGTGAGACTGGGTCCCGTACATTGTGGGTGTACCCAGGATCTACCGGTCATGTCGCACCCTGGTCCTGGCGGGATGTGGCCAGTGGATCGCACCCATTATATTTTGGGCTTTGCACGTACAGGCTATCCCTGGACAATGGCTATCCTGGTCAGATTATTGTTCCCTGTGTATCATAAAGACTCAAAAATGTGCTCAAGACGACACCTTGCAATATCTATCTTAAATTACCGTGGAAAATATCTCAGAGGAAGCCATTTCACTCTGCTACTATGCAGTGGATGCACCAGTGGTATTCTCTACTATTTGGAGTTGCCATCAATCCTAAAGGACATCCTGCCAACCACACAATTGTGCAACACCATGTATGAATTTCAGTGCCAGTGTGATGCCAGGTACACAGGCTATACGTCCCAGAATCTGGCTAAAAGAAACCAACAGTATGTTCCTTCGGTTGTTTGTAATAGACAGCGTACAGACTGTGCACAACCAACCCCACACTTGGAAAAGCTAAAGCAAAGCTCCTGCTGTTAGGTGTGATTCCGCAACTGGGCAGCACCCACTGAACAATCCTGAGTGCGCTGATAGCTGCGCCAACAACCAATTTAAGATAATCAGTGGAACTTGTAACGTAGTTCATTTATATTTACTGGAAGTGACATTCATCTAGATGCAGGAACTCTCTGAAAACAAAGAATACAGTCAAGCTTTGCACCTTTATGAATTACCCAGGAGCTTCCTCCATGGCATTGACTCGGCCAGTCGGAGTTAACTTGCCAACCAATCAAAAATCTTTTCTCCTGTAGTCTAAATTGCTGTGATTATTTGAAACTTAACATTGTTGCATTTGTCCTGTTGAGTGGAAGATGAAAAGCTTTGGCAACATGTCTCTCTTTTCAGTGATATCCAAGTTCTGCACTAGCAAGCGATAAATCGAAACTGTTTGGGTAACTAGAGTGATGGAAAATGCAAGCATAGTGTGATCCATGAGATGTTTAATAATGTAGCTGTCTCATATGACTTGTCAAGAGGTTAGCATTATATTCGACATTCTTCACACCAGTTGTATGCAAGACTTTAATCTTACTTTCAAAAATGCTACGGCTATTGCTGAGGAGGGTAATGATGTCAAGGATACCATAGACTTTAAGACCGGCAATATCTTTGTAATAATCTTCATATAGACTGTACCATTGCAGAAATTAGAAGAGGAACTGTCATGATTGGCACTGGCTTGCTAATCCCTTCAGGAAATTACCTTCCATCCTCATAACTGTTGGAGGCATGATTTGGGGATGAATGACGGGAGGAGGGGGGTGGGGGTGGGGTGGGGGGGGGGGTGCATGGAGTTGGAAGAGGAGAGATAGCCTTTTGCGAACAGGTAAAATTGAACGTGGATTGTTATTTTCTTGTCACAAGTGCTGTCGCTATTGAGTAAAGGTCAGGGAGAGTGCTTGAAATGTCACTCAGCAGGGAGCCAAGAATACTATCAACCCCATGAGCAGAAACCATTCCAGGGTCAGCCAGCTTCAGTGTCAGTTTCTCTAGTAATCAGAGCCAGGGATTCTGGGATTAATGTACTTTAGACACCACATCCTGAAAGCGTATATAGTCCCTTAAAAAAACAAATTTAGCTCTCGGGTATCAGCAAGAAACTTTAGAGTAAATTGCTCAAATTTTTCCGTCTGTAATAAATCATGTGCATGCTCGCTATAGGGTAAGCCGCCTTTCTGAGCAGCCCACAAGCAGCTGAGGTTGGGATTACATTATTACATGTGTTTATGTTACTTTTGTGACAGATCAGTGATTTTGATTTTGATTTCTAAGCCCTCTTTTGCCTGTGTAAATGTACAAAATGAAAGCATGAATGTTTAATGATTCCCATTAGAGGTTCGAACTGGATAATATGAGATCAAGGAAGCATTTTTTTTTAGCTCCGCAGATCCCGTTACTAAACTGAGAAATTGTCATTTTGCCATTTAGATTTTGGTGTTAAAGGGCAGTCCTCAAAAGGATTCATCTGCTTCCTTATTATTGGCGCTTTGTTTTCCTATTCTTTCTCTTCCCTGCTTCCTGTTTTTCTGTGGTTCCAGTATTTACTGAATTGCCTTGTACAAATCCTGGGAGAATGATCACGCCAGTGATCTTTCTATAATGGAATGAATGTCTCCTCACTGCCTTCCCCACCCCCCACGAAAAGAACAACAGCAAATGTGTTAACTTCAGGAAGGGAGATTGGGAACTAAATGAATAGACATGATGACTTTGACCAGTTCTTAAACAACCCAATGTAATATCCCCAATTTACCAACAATAACCGTAACAATTTGAAAGGCTGGATTACTGCACTAATTTAGATTGCGCAATGCAAAAGGCTCATCCAGTATCGGTGATAGTGATACTATTGAGTGTAAAAATCTGCCTGGTTCATTAATGTCGCCGAGGGAAAGAAACTTGCCTTTTTGACCTGCCCTGGCATACGTGAGACTCCAGATCCACGGCAATGTGGATGACTCTTAACTGCCCCTCTGGAAGGGTCTGGCAAGACACTTAGTTGCATCAAGCCACCATGTGAAATGCTGCAGTTCAAGGAAGTTGCTCGCCATCTCCTTCTTAAGGGTAATTAGGGATGGGCAATTAATGCTGGCTTTGTCAGCAATGCTCACATCTCATGTACAGATATGAAAGAAGAAAACCCCTCTGACCGTAAAGCACAGTTTGCTAAAGATTAGATAACACTTCTTCCCAGACAAAGAAAGAGCAAATGGAAGATAGGAAGGAAGGTCAGGCGAAAGAAAGGATCGAAGGTCCGATCACTTATAAAGCGCCTTATCACATCTTCAGGATATCCCAAAGTGGTTGATAACCAATGCATTAGCTTTGTAGCCACTGTTATTGTGCAGACAAGCACAGTAGCAAGTTTGTGTAAAGTCCACAAGCAACAAATGAATGGCGGGTTAATTGTTTGAGCGACGAATATTGTCAAAGAAACTAATCGGGCTGTGTTTTTTTTTACATTTACCAGGGCATATTGCATCTGAAAAGCAATGCAGCGCTTTCTCAGTATTGCACAGAGGATGACAGAGTGGAATTAGCAAGGAATTTGCATGTCTGACTCCTCTACTTGCTCGGCAAGTGGGAAGTCCAAATCAAAAGCAGTCAAATAAAATAGGGGGTGGGGGCTGAATTTATCCTGTCAGTGTTCTTGTGTCTGAGGCAAACAGGAAAATAGGTTTGCTGAACAACAAGATACCTTGCAGAGTTGCTTATAGATTCGATCAAACTCTGAATAAATTCCTTTAAATCCCGTTGAAAAGATTTTTTTTTTGCCAACTTAAAAATTGTAAGGAGATATGTGGTACAGTAGTTATTTTACTAGACTAATAATCCTGAGGCCTCAACTAATGATCCACTGACATGAGTTTAAATATCCCACCGCTGCAAAGAGGGAATTTAAATTCAATTAAATAAATCTGAAAGGCGAAGACGAGAATCAGTAACAGTGACCATGAAACTATTGGGTATTGTGAAGACCTATCCAGTTCGCTCGTGTCCTTTAGGGAAGGAAGTCTGGTGTCTTCACTTGACCCGACCTATATGTGACTCCAGACCTGCATCAATGTGGTTGGCTCTTAAGATGCCCTCTGAAATGAACTAACCAGCCATCCAGTGTATTGAAGAAGGCGCCTCGCCACTATCTTCTCGAGGGGCGTTGAGGACGGGCAATAAATGTTGGCCGCGCCAGCGTGCCCACATCCTGTGAATGAATGAAGCAAGATTGAAACGGTGGTTCTTTTTTCATGGTTAAACAGAAACTGCTTCAGGTGAAAAGGCTGAGTCAGTCGGAATGAGACATGTTCAAAACCCCATTCTCAACCCTGCCGTAAGATTAGGCAACAGAAGTACACATACAGTATAATAATAATCTTTATTGTCACAAGTAGGTTTACATTAACACTGCAATGAAGTTACTGTGAAAAGCCCCTAGTCGCCACACTCCAACGCCTGCTCGGGTACACGGAGGGAGAATTCAGAATGTCCAATTCAGCTACAGCACATCTTTCAGGACTTGTGGGAGGAAATTGGAGCACCCGGAGGAAATGCACGCAGACACAGGGAGAACGTGCAGACTCCGCACAGACAGTGACCCAAGCCGGGAATTGAACCGGGGACCCTGACGCTGTGAAGCCATAGTGCTAACCACTGTGCTACCGTGCTGCTCCAAGTAGTTCCCAAGTAGGAGAATCGGGTCCTGGTGCTGGACTCTACCAAGCAGCTCACCAAAGAACAGAAACATTTCTTTTTGGTCAACTCCTGACTGTGGCAGGTAGGTTTGAGCACCAGGCAGTCCTGGGCCTGACACATATCACCATGCGTTTTGAACCTACTGCCAGTGGAAAACATTGATAGATAAGTGATCTTCAAGTTATATCGCTCCCATCTATTGACATTTGTGTCTTTTACTGTCTGGGAATACCGATCCATGGAACCTCGTACTCTGATGCAGTTGTGATTTTAGCTGAGAAACAAAATTAAATTGTAAATAGCGATCCACTGTCAATTCTTGTTACCTTAACAAACATGTACCTGCTAAGCAACAGCATTAATGCGAGTTTCTTTTGCGAAAGACAGTACTTCTGTCGAAAAATTAGCTTTTCTGAATTGATGTGTTGGGTGTTCTGGATCACAAACAGGTCACCAACACTGGAAGTGGTGCAACTCTATTTTATTATAAGGTTAACTATATTAACATACTTGAACTGTGGGTAAATGCAATACCAGCTTTAACTGTTGACTCTTGCCTAGTCCTAACCAGGTGATGCAGTCAGGAAATGGTGAATGTCTGTGTTGCAGGCTGTGAGCTCTGTGCTCCGAGCTGGCTGCTACTAGAATGAGCGGGAACTCTCCTGTCCCCTGTCTTTATAGTGCGTGTGCTCTCACTGGTGATTGGCTGTGGTGTTGTGTATGCTGATTGGTCCCACTGCATGTCCATCAGTGTGTGTGTGTGTGTCTGCACCATAATATACTGGTGTATATTATGACATGAATGTTCTTCCCTATTCGCTTGCTTAATGTCATTCAAAATTGGAAAAATATCCCTTTGCCGTTTTATTTCCCGGAGAAGAAATAGGTTTCAAGAAAATATTCAAAGAGTGAGTGCATTGCTTTGGGAATACCGTTGCCTTTGCAATGACAGTGTTACATTTAACATTATGTAACTGCTGATCTAATGATAATGCATGTTAAGGGTTCCACTATTAGCTTTCAGTCAAACCCAATTATCCCTGATTCAATTCACCTTAAAATATTTTATTTCCTGCCCCTTGTGTGAACCTTTTACTGGTTTAAATTGCAGACAGCATGTCCTGTCGATATGTTCTTGTTCTGCTGCACTCAGCAAGAGCATCAGATTGGGGAAGTAATTCAGCCTGGTATTCTGCAAATTCCCTGTCCCTCGCGCTCATGTTATTAGTCAGTAGAATCATGCTCTCGAAAGGGTCCTGATTAAAGCAGTAGAGCTTTTGAGGTAAAGGGCTACAAATGTGTGCGCGTTACACCACCAGCTATGGCCCGTGAAGGTTCGTTCATTGATATCATTGAGGAAATCTGCTTCGAAGCTGTGCTATGAGAACACATTTTTAGCCCAAGTATTTTGTATATAAAAGGCACAATTCTTCATCGTAGAGCAATGAATGTAGCAGAGACCAGATGCAGGGACATAACCTTCAAATTAGAATTAGACCATTTAAGGGTGACGTCAAGAAGTGCTCATCACGCAAAGGGTAGTGGAAATCAGGACCACAGCTCCCAATCCCTATCCCCTAACAGTATTCCTGCCCACCACTCACCCATCCCTGCCACCCCAAACCCACCATGCCACACAATTGAAAATGTCAAAATTGAGATTGATAGACTTTTTGTTAGAGAAGGATATTAAAGAAAATGGAACCAAGGCAAGTAAATCGAGTTGCGCTAAAGATCAGCCATGATCTTATTGAATTGTGGAGCAGAGTCGATGGGCTGAATAATCTCCTCCCATTCCTATATTCCTCAGTAAAGTCCTGTCCAAATTTTCCTCTCCTCTTTGTTTCCATATTTTTAGCTTTGCATTCCACATTACTTGTTGGCTTCCTGTGGGTTCAAAGAGAGTTTTCATTTGCTCAGAAGCCTACTTCAATTATTAGCTTTCCCAGGGAACAAGCAGAGACCCATCTTCAGTTCACCCCTTCAGAAGGCAACAGAGGGACAAACCATCTCACTGGGCTTTGACCATCAAACCGGTTTGTTCCACAGGAAAAGAACATGTGAATTGGACCTATGAGGTAACAACTACTTTTGCAATAGTTGTGAAGCTTAGCTGGCTCCCTCTGTGGTAGAAAAACAGAAATTGAAGAAAGAAAGAGATCAACAAAGTTGCTTCAGCTAAAGCATGAAGACAATGAGGGGAAAACGTTGTGATTCTCTGCATTTTAAATAGTCAGCATTAGGCTCATTAGAGAGTCAGTGCTTGCGTATGAAAGGTGTGTGCCTCAGTCAAAATTTGTACATCGATCATGGTGAAGTCATGACAGATACCCATAGGGCAAAAAGACGTCCCATTCTGATGGCACTTGGGAGGAATTCCCCCAAATGCAGCTCACCACAAGACTCCAAGTGCAGTCAACATGTCTTAAACCATATTAAATGATTAAAGCTACCCACCCTGCCCACCGTATTTTAAAGGTCACTCTTGTGTTCTGCACTCATCGTTTGCCACCTCCCAGTTTTAATTTAAACAGCAAGCGGTTTTTAATCAGTCAGGGGGGGAGGGAGGTGGAGGGGTAGAGGGAAATGTTTCTGAGGTCAACATTTAACAAAACAAAATCCACCTTGACCTGCTATCTGCTCTTTGAAATTGTGTCGTGTCAACAGGAAGCTATCTCGCTGCTTTCAATCACTACATTGACTTTAGATTATTTTAAGCTACATCAAATAATTCGTTTTGATTTTCTTTTGGCCATGTTTCGCGTCATTATACACAAAAAAAAAATTCTTTTCAAAATACGTCCCTTATATTCAAAGCATTTGGATTGAAATTGGAAAATCTCGTCAATTTATGGCATTGAAGCTCAAAGATCTAACTGCTGTCAATAAAATCCTGCAACACCAGGTTAACGTCCAACAGGTTTGTTTCGATATCACTAGCTTTCGGAGCGCTGCTCCTTCCGCTCCGAAAGCGAGTGATATCGAAACAAACCTGTTGGATTTTAACCTGGTGTTGTAAGACTTTTTACTGTGCTCACCCTAGTCCAACGCCGGCATCTCCACATCATAAAATCCTGAGTGAGGGGTACCAAAGATTGGATAAATAATACAGAAATAAAAATGCATTTTATTGGGAACTGAAATATGTTTTTTGAAATGCATTGCTAACCTACATGGGGACAGCGATCTATTGCAATGCATTAGCTTAATACACTGTCAGCCAAGCCTGTACAGCCTACCGATTTATTAGACAGAGGAGCTCAGAATTGTGCAGGCAGATTGCATCATTTCTGTTGTTTATCAGAGAGTAATTTGTTCCCCTCCGCTCTCCCAATCCTGGTCCCAGCTGTTCCTCAGATCGGCACGCACTTTTGAGTTTGGTTTTGATGGCTGCACAGATCCTCGACTCCCTCTCTCTGTCCCTGGGCAAGCTGACTGCCTCGTGGGCTCCAACCACTCCTGCCAGCCAATTCCACTGTGTTTACCCCAGTGCAGTGCACTGCAGTGTGGAGTTCAGATTGAAAGGACATGCTCAGTGCGGCTTTATAATGAGCCACCAGGAGAAAAAGAGAGAGAGATGTTTCGTGAAGGGAAACAGAAGAAATAATCCATATAATTGGTATGAGTCTGGTATGAATGAACACTACATTAAAAAACATTTTTTTCCTTAAACCTTTCATATAAGAATCACCATTTCTGGTGAAATTTAACCTTGTATCGAAGAAGCTGCAGTCTTGTTCTCTCCTGTGTATAGCACACTGCACTGCACAGATGTGGAAGTAAAATAGGACATTTTTTTTAAATGAGTGATTAACTGTTTCTTGGTCTCATTTTACGGCAATGACAGTGGGACAAGTCCTCTCCGCTTCCATGTGACTCCGGCGCACTTGCAGGTGGCGGTGACAACTGTCACCCATGGACATCCCGTGGAAGAAAAAAAAGTGACCATGCTGAGCACTTTGGCCAACTGCTCAGGTCAACGCTGTTCACAGGATGAAGCAGTTGTGATGGAGAGCCCGAGCGGGTACGAATGAGATCCGCCATTCACACACCCATATGGGCGGCACGGTGGTTAGCATTGCTGCCTACGGCGCTGAGGACAAGGGTTCGAATCCCGGCCCTGGGTCACTGTCCGTGTGGAGTTTGCACGTTCTCCCCCGTGTCTGCAGGGGTTTCATCCCTACAACCTAAAGATGTGCAGGGTAGCTGGATTGGACATGCTAAATTGCCCCTTAATTGGAAAAAATAATTGTGTACTCTAAATGAATTTTTTTTTAAATTCACACACACTCACACACTTTTTATTGCATTTGCATTTCAAGATCCAAATGAGAAACATTTTAAAAACCAAATATAGAAGGACCCTCGGGATCGACCCTTGGTTGATGTGCACACAAGACAGGACTGTTTGTCCACCCGCATCGGTGTGACTTGTGCCCACCGTTGTCCAGTCATGGGATCTTCCATTCCCACCACTGTCAATGGGGTTTCCCATTATTCGCACCCTCCACCACCGGGGGACTTGCGACAGAAGGTCGCTGTCGGCGGGGCTGGAACAATCCGCCAGTGGGAACGGCTGGAAAGTCTTGCCCTTTAAATTGGGCAGCAATTTACACTCAATAGGTTTAACCCCTCAAAACAAAAATTTTTTAAAGGGAGATTGAACCATGCAGGTTGACCAGTTGACTTAACGTCAGTGGTAAGTAAGACGGCTGGCATCTTTCCATCTGTGAGAGATGATGGGAATGCAACCTCAGAACTTTGGGGAGGTCAGACGAGATCACCTGCTGCACTTCTTTGCATAGCTGAACAAGCTGACCCTGGAATGGCAAAGTCTGTCACAAGTGCCACACCCAAAGCTGTCCCATGCCAGTAGTCCGGGGTGGTCTCTGTTTTGGAGCTTCTGAATCCACACTTTGCCATGGTGGCAAATTCCTGCCAACAGCTGGTGTCACCTTTTGCATCGGCCATCAGCTGGAGTTTCCCACTTGTCGTGTTAGATATCGAGCGCCTTCATGCCGCTTTTGTCAGCATCAAAAGTAGGGAAGAGAAGAACATCTTTTATTCAAAGATGTCATAGAAACAGCACCCAGAAGTCCAAATATAAAAGAAAATATTAAAGGAGCAAGAATTTTACTGGCAAGAGCTATGGTCATTCTGTATACCCAACCTCCTGAAAGGAGCAGTGTTTGTCTTCTAGGGGCTTTGAGTAAAGATTTACATACATTTTAATGGACATTGATACTAAATGCTATTATTAATCTGGTGCCAAAACCACAAATATATGATCCTGAAGGGCGCATTTGAATTAGGTAATATACAAAAAGCTTAAGAAGTGATGGATATCTTAGCACTAGCTGAGAGGGATATGAGCATTGTAAACCATTGTATGGACCTGATGGGCCAAATGGCCTACTTCTAAGTAGTGAATACTTTTGAAACAGTTCATAAGGGATCAGCAATGCACATGTATCCTTGCACTGGATATGCTGAGGGTTCTTAATTGATTCACAGAACCATAGAATTCCTACAGTGCAGAAGGAGTCCATTCGGCCCATCGAGTCTGCACGGACCCTCCAAAAAAGTGCCCTACCTAGGCCCACTGACCCACCCCATCCCCATAACCCCACCTAACCAGCACACATCCCAGGGGCTGTTTAGCACAGGGCTAAATCGCTGGCTTTGAAAATAGACTAAGGCAGGCCAGCAGCACGGTTCGATTCCCGTAACAGCCTCCCCGAACAGGCGCCGGAATGTGGCGACAAGGGGCTTTTCACAGTAACTTCATTTGAAGCCTACTTGTGACAATAAGCAATTTTCATTTCATTTCATCTTTGGCCTCCGAAGGGCAATTTAGTATGGTCAATCCACTGAACCTGCATATCTTTGGACAGTGGGAGGAAATCAGATCACCCGGAGGTAACCCACGGGGAGAAAGTGCAAACTCCACACAGTCACCTGAGACGGCAATTGAATCCGAGGTCCCTGGTGTTGTGAGACAGCAGTGCTAACCACTGTGCCACCATGCCAGCTAAGTGCGGGTCCAGTGCCGCCTGCAGTGCACCGTGCGTCTTGAAAAATGTGTGGTATATTTTCTGTTAAATTTACATTTTTTCCTGTATCTATGTAACCTCTCGCTGCTTAGCAGTGGCAGCACAGCCATTTTATAATCCCAAATCCAGACAACTAAACTATCCAATTATGAGTTCAGTGCTACACTCCATGAGATGTGGATCTATTTTTTTTATCAGGACGTACAGCTCTTGAACTATTCGAGAGCTTCCTCTAACTCACAAATTCTTGGACCAGAATGAAATGGCAAGTATTAAAATAAAATTGGCACTTTTATTTTCTTTATTTTTCAAATTGAGACTTTTTGATTGAAAGCTTTTTGTAACTGCCAAAATTGTAAGGTTAAAAAGGGAACACTACATTGCCAGCTAATGGACAAAATATTAGACTGCGGGACCCAGAAGGCTGGAGGTCTGACTGCCAGTGGAGAGCTGAAAGGAGTGAAGGATGATCAAGAGGCTAAATATAGTGGGCGGTGGAAATCCCAGAGGATTGCAAGGCTGGAAGTGGTTATAGGGATGGGGAGTGGTGAGGCCATTAAAAGATTTTTTTTATAATTCACTCATGACATGTGTGCATTGCTGACAAAGCCAACATTTTCTCACCAGCCCTAATTCCCCATGAGGCGATGGCCTGCTGCCTAGAACCCCTGCAGTCCCCGTGGCGTAGGTACACCCACAGTGCTGTTAAGGAGGGAGTTCCATGATTTTGACCCAGCCACAGTGAAGGAACAGCAATATAGCTCCAACTCAGAATGGTCCATGGCTTGGATTAGATTGGGTTCTTGTCACGTGTACCGAGGTACAGTGAAAAGTAGGGGGGCCTACACGTGGTGGTGTTCCCATGCATCTTCTGCCCTTGTCCTTCTTGCTGGTAGAGGTTACAGGTTTGGAAAGGGCTGTTGAAGGAGCCTTAGTGGGTTGTTATAGTGCACCTTGTTGATGGTATACTATGTGGCCATTAGGCGGTTGAGGAGGGAGGAGTGGCTGTTTAAGCTTGCGGGTGCTGTACCCTGTAAACAGGATTCTTTGTACTGGATTGAAACGGAGGACGGGAATTTGAAATCTGATGCACTGAAGCTAATATAGAGGCTTATTAAATACACCCCAGCTCCGTATCCACTGCCTTGGCACGTAGGCAACTTCTCCAGCATTCACAAACATAACAGTATCCAACGGCGCGGGATCGGAAATTCCCACCTGAGGCCAACGGGCCTTTCGCTGGCCCGTCAAATTATCTGTCCCACCTGAGATGATTCCAGCAGTGGACGGGACCAGAAGGTTTAGGCCTAGAAGTGGGACTGGGGAAAGCTTCCCTTTGAGTGTAAAAAAGAAATGAAACAATGGACTGTGCGTAAGCCAGCAAATTCTAATGAGATCATCATGGCTTAGATTACTGATTGTCAAAACCTTCCAGGATAAATTACAAGAAAAGCATAAAAGATCAAGTTTTTCCAATCCTTTTGTGGGTTGGCCAACACGTAGGAGGCAGCAACGTAACACAAATGACGTCTTATTTTACCTTGATTAGCAGACGGACAGTTAAAGCAGTAAGACTTGCCGATAACAATTCCCCGTGATACAAAATCATCGGCAGGTGGTGCCCCCAGTGTTGTAATGGCAGGGAACATTTACTTCACCAGAGGATGTTGTTTTTTGTGTATACCAAAATCGAAATCGCCCTGCCCATCAGCAGGTTAGGGAACGATGGCTGACTGGATTATAGGGCTGTTCATCCTTCAGCTGCTGAAGGTGACAATCTGCGGTTAGAATGGTGGTGCTGATAACCTCGATCGATTGCGCAGGAGCAGTAATTGTTGTCGATGTCACGCGAGCACAGAGGTCATTGGTGAATATGGAATTGAGGTCTGAGACAAGACGAATATACTTTCTCTTTTAAATTTAGCAGCCCTTTGCTACGCATAGCCCACCGGGTAAAAGGCCCTTCCTTCCATTTTGTATGCCAAATGCGACTTGTGAAATGAATTTAAGGAGCAAAGGAACTGTGGTGATGGTTTAAATAACTCAATAGGTATTGGAATTGGTCTCACAATTTTTTAACCTGAGGCTTAAGAAAGATTTAGTATAGATCTCAGGCCAAACCATACCAGCAACCAGGATCTACTTTGGGTGTGTCAGAAGGGAAATATTTGGCTGCTGAAAGGGTGGGCGCAGCCTAATTCTAGGCTGAGGTAGGCCGTAAATCTCAACATTTCTATTTATGCAAACTGTGCAGCGGGTGAAAGGAGCCAAAATGCTCCTTCAACCACAAGCAAACCGTCCTTTCTTTAAAAACTGTGGAAGGCACACAAAACTTGAAGTGACGCAGGTTGGCAATGGCCAGGTCTCCTCCATGTCATAATATCCACTCATGTATATAATGAGATGGAGACAGGCCGTGATTGACACACAGGATAACCAATGAACACACACGACACAGGACAACCAATCACCAGACAGGACACTACCACTATAAAACACACAATGCATCAAGACTCTCCCTCTTCTAACAGGATACAGCTACAGAGATAGTTATGCACAAGGCCTTGAGCACCGTCTCCCTGTGACAGACAGCTAGTCTGGTCAAGCCAGGCAGAGGTTATCAGTTTAGATTAATAGAGTGTCAACCCACAGCAGGTTATGTACAGCAACCAGCAGCTTCAATAAAACAGCGTCGGACCATCTCCTGTGTCGGAAGCCTGGGCGGGATTCTCCGACCCCCCGCCGGGTCGGAGAATCGCCGGGGGCTGGCGTGAATCCCGCCCCCGCCGTGTCCCGAAGTCTCCGCCACCAGAGATTTGGCGGGGGCGGGAATCGTGCCGCGCCGGTCAGTGGGGGCGGGAATCGCACCACACCGGTCGATGGGCCCACCCCCACCTATTCTCTGGCCCGCGATGGGCCGAAGTCCCGCTGCTGGAATGCCTGTCCCGCCAGCGTGGATTAAACCACCTTTTGAATGGCGGGACAAGGCGGCGCGGCAGGCTCCGGGGTCCTGGGGGGGGGGGGGGGGCGGGGCGATCTGGCCCCGGGGGGTGCCCCCACAGTGGCCTGGCCCGCGATCGGGGCCCACCGATCTGCAGGCGGGTCTGTGCCGTGGGGGCAATCTTTTTCTTCCGCCTTCGCCATGGTCTTCACTATGGCAGAGGTGGAAGAGACCCCTCCCCTGCGCATGTGCGGGGATGACATCAGCAGCCGCTGCCGCTCCCACGCATGCGTCGCCCGGCGAAGACCTTTTGGCCCTGGCTGGCGTGGCGCCAAAGGCCTTTCCCGCCAGCCGGCGGAGCGCAAACCACTCCGGCGCAGGCCTAGCCCCTCAAGGTGAGGGCTTGGCCCCTAAAGGTGCGGAGACTTCCGCACCTTTGGGGTGGCCCAACGCTGGAGTGGTTCCCGCCTCTCCATTACACCGGAAACCCCGCCCCTTGTTTCTAGTCTCATTGCATCCTGTTCCAGTCAATGTTAAACCAACTCAGATAACACATCATGGTACCAGGGAACTATTAACTCTAACAAACCTACCTCGAGTGAATCTGCAACGACCAGCAAGCAACCGTCCAGCGGCCTGGAAAAGATCCAGCCTCCTTCGCAACTCCGCAACTCCGGCAGCCTTGGAGCCAACTGGAAGGTCTTCAAACAGAAGCTCCTCCTGTATATCGAGGCCTCCGACCTCGAAGCAGCTTCGGATGCCAGGAAGATCGCACTGTTCCTGTCGACTGCGGGGGATCACACCATCCACATCTTTAACTCGCTCACGTTTGCCGAAGGCGAAGACAAGACGAAGTTCAAGACAGTTCTGCTGAAATTCGACAGCCACTGCGAAGTCGAGGTGAATGAGAGCTTTGAACGGTACATCTTCCAACAGAGGCTTTCTTTCTCTTTTGCACATACAGTTGGTTATAATTCGAGGACATTTTCTAGTAATAGACACAAACGGTAAACCAAACTAATCGCACAATCTTTACAAACAGAATAGTGCCTTTTCCAAATTACAATTTAAAGATCCACCAGAGCGGTTCACAGAATCGCAGAGAAATACAGTGCAGAAAAGGCCCTTCGGCCCATCGAGTCTGCACTGCAGCATGAAAGGCACCTGATCTGCCAATCCTAATCCCATTAGCCAGCACTTGGCTCCTAGCCTCGAATGTTACCACGTGGTTGTGCAAGAATTCTTGTTTTACAAATTTAAAGTGCCCAATTCTTTTTTTCAATTCAGGGGCAATTTATGCGTGGCCAATCCATTTACCCCGCACATCTTTGGGTTGTGGGGGGTGAGACCCACGCAGACACAGTACAAAACTCCACACGGACAGTGACCTAGGGTCGGGATCGAACCCGAGTCCTCAGCGCCGTGAGGCAGCAGTGCTAACCACCGTTGTGCAGGAATTCTATATAATTGTTTAAAGAACTTGTTATCGTTTGATTTGAAGGGTCGTGCAGAGAATTCAACAGTAAATAGCACGGGGAGTTAATTCCTGACAAGAACCTTTGATGTACCAATTCAACCATGCCATTTTGTCTGGAACTTGGACGATGCAGGCCAACAGAAATCTTCACCACCAAGAGGTCTTTGGGAAATGGTGTTGTTTCTGCAGAGATTTCTGTTAAGATTCGAACGGAAATTGTGTTGATCATGGTTTAGAGCTTAATTCCCAACCATCTCCTGGATTTCACGTAGGATTCCCGATAGTGCAGTTCCCAACAATGGCAGTATGATTTTGTACTGGTACCTGACTGCCACTGAGGATGCACAGCTGCATGAACTAAATGAGTCATTTTGGAAACAAGGAAAGACTCCCTTCATCAAACCTATCATATTGGGCCTCATTTGAAGCATCCATACATTCCCCTCGAGATTTCTGCTTTTCAATTATCTTGGAGTTGGAGACACTCCGGGATGGACGTCAGTGCTGTAGAACCAGCTATCAAGGTAGCGAACATGCAGGTGGGTCGTGAACACTTTTTGTCAACCAACCTTCAGCAAGACTCTGCGTCATATGGTGGCCATACATGCACATGATGTCTCCTGCCCCACTTACCATCTGCCTGGTCTAACTCATATTCCACCCGTGTTCTCTGCGTGTCTTCCAGTCTACTCCCTGCTGTCCGAGTCTCCAATTTCCCTGAGGTAGATGCTTCTGGGTTGACTGAAGCTTAGGACGGGTAACCCCATTCCCGACCTGCGTGCTTGAACCTGCAAAGATTCCTTCTCGTCGGGATGAAGAGTGTCAAGTTAAAGACCGACCACCTGTTTTTGATCTTCCCTGGTTGTTGAGATGCATTCTGCTTGAGATAAGGAATATAGTGAGTTTCCAGGAGACATCAGCCAAAAACCAATTATGGAGGCAGGAGGAATGACAGGTGCATTGTATCAAACAGTTAAATCCTTTGTGGAGCTGCTGGTGGGGTGATTGTACATCAAGCTGTTGGTAACGGAACACTTTCAGATGCACACTGGCAATGTAGAGCGTATTGCTGCAAACAATCCAAGAACTTTAATACAGGCTAAGGAGAGACAGGTGGAAATGATTGGCATGCTTCGTAAAATATACTTTTCGAATGTCTGATTGGCTCTTAGCTTATTTGCTCTGGTAATGTCATTAAGCTTTTTGCTGCACCAAATTGCCTGGCACATATTGGTCATATTGGTCATGGCCTGTCACTAACCTGCACTGCTTTTCCTGGGTCTTCTGCCTCTCCGACGCAAACAGTTTCACCTCCCCCCTCCCGTACTTCTGCATAATCTGGTCAAGAAGCACTTCTACATCTTCATCCTTGAGTCATAGGGCTGTCTTTACCCGGCTGAAGATCTTGCAGAGTTCACAGACAGTCTTTAAGATGAAAGTTTTGAAACATGCTGACAAAACAGTTTTGCGATGAGGTGGCCACATTTGCCCTGAGGTTCACCTTTCAATCCTGCAGCGGTACCTCCAAGCTATCCTCCAAATGATCACTCTCCAAGCCGGAGACATAGACACCAGCAGGAACGTTCCTTGAGCCTGCAGAGTTTGCAAAGCAGGTGCCGTGGCAGCAAAGCCGCCGGCAGGAGAGCGTCATTACAGCCCGTTACGTTTGCGCAAAATCATAAATGTCGGCCGGAATTTTCTGGTTGTTCGCGGGCGGCGGGATCCACTGGTTGCACCAGCAGCGCACCCCCACCCGAGGGTTTCCCGGTGGCGCGGATGGCTTTAGTGGGAATTCCCATTGACAGCGGCGGGAACCGACAATCCCGCCACGAGCGAAAGGCATGCCACCTCCCGCTGCTGAGAGACACGTGCTGGGAGGCCAAGAATCCCGCCTATAGACTTGGTAGTTTATGATGGAAATTTCTATACATATAAAACCTAATTCTGTGACAAATTGCCTTTGGCATCTACTTTTCCCCAAGGATTAACAATAAACTTGCTGAAATGTGCACAATTTATGAAACTTATCAATATCTACATGGCCTTCACTGTGAGTCCTGTGAGCTTGTTTGGTGTTACACGGAGATATCTGGGAGCTTGCATAGTTGAACACAAACCACTTACTGTTAATGTTGTAGATCTCCAAGGCACAACCCTGCATGGGCCCTATCTCCTTGTGGGTTCCTTCTAGACTTTACAACAGCGTCTACTATCATATGAATCTCGACATCATGCCGTTCTCCAGTCCCACATTAACCCTTGCTCTGCTGAACACCCTTCACATGCAATTGCATGCTGATGTCCCGTACTATGTGAAATATCTAATCCGTACCATAGCTTGCGAATGTGGTTCGTAGCTGGTCCCACAAGATGAGATGCGCGTGATTTGAAAATGCTTATATCAGAACCAGGCTATCATTTTAACAGTGCTCAAGGCTGGCCTATTTTTTTTTTTTTTACAGGCACCTTTCTGCCCAGTGGCATGAATTTCATTTACATTTCTTGAATCTCAAATTTTCTCCCAGTGAAGAAAGTCCCTTTTCAAAAAAAACAAACACTCATTTCTTGAGTTGCCTTGAGTCATAACATGTATATTTAAAAAGGTGTGGGCAGGTGGCTCAGAATTGGTAACTGCAGCTGGAGTCGAGCACAATTCTGGGGGTTAATGGATTTAGAAAATGCTATTTTGCTTCAAAGTGCCTTATTCAAAAACCGGAATTGGTGGTAATGTTTTGAGCTTAAAGGGGAATTAATTAGATTGATTTAAGGCTGGGGTTACAAGAGATGTTAGGCGGGAATTTCCGTCCCCCATGGCGTACTTTCTGGTGGTGGAGGCAACTCGGTATTGGCCGCCGGTGGGATCTTCCCATCCTGCTGATGTCTACGGCATTTTGCATGGCCTGCCCGTCCCGTCGCTGGGATCCCGCTGTGGGACGGGAAAACCCTGCCCTATTGTGTCATAAAGGAGATCAGGAAAATAGCTTGCAATCTAAACATCTTACACTTAAAAATATTTCACCTCGCTTTCCAAAGTAATTCGGGGGTCGGTTACTTCAATTCGATGTAGTTGATTTGCATTGCAACCAATGAGGTTGTACCATAGATTGTTTGAGGGCGGCATGGTGACGCAGTGGCTAGCACTGCTGCCTCACGGTGCCGAGGACCCGGGTTCGATCCCGGCTCTGGGTCACTGTTCGTGTGGAGTTTGCACGGACATTCTCCCCGTGTCTGCGTGAGTTTCACCTCTGCGGTGATGTGCATCAATGTAAATGCATGTAGGCTAGCTAGACACTACAGAGACATCACACAAACACACTCAACCAATAGATCAGTTAGACAGGACAGGACCAATGGACATTCACGATACACACAGAGGTGACATGACCACAAGAGGGCATTACACCAACCCATATATAAAGGACACCACACACATGGGGCGTCATTCTCCGACCCCCCGCCGGGTCGGAGAATCGCCGGGGGCTGCCGTGAATCCCGCCCCCACCGGTTGCCGAAGTCTCCGGCTCCGGAGATTCGGCGGGGGTGGGAATCGCGCCGCGCCGGTTGGCGGGCCCCCCCCGCTCGATTCTCCGGCCCGGATGGGCTGAAGTCCCGCCAATAAATTGCCTGTCCCGCCGGCGTAAATTAAAGCACCTATTTACCGGCGGGACAAGGCGGCGCGGGCGGGCTCTGGGGTCCTGGGGGGGTGCGGGGCGATCTGACCCCGGGGGTTGCCCCCACGGTGTGCCTGGCCCGCGATCGGGGCCCACCGATCCGCGGGCGGGCCTGTGCCGTGGGGGCACTCTTTCCCTTCCGCCTCCGCCACGGTCTCCACCATGGCGGAGGCGGAAGAGACCTCCTCCACTGCGCATGCGCGGGAAACTTTCAGCGGCCGCTGACGCTCCCGCGCATGCAGCGCCCCGATATGTCATTTCCGCGCCAGCTGGCGGGGCAACAAAGGCCGTTTCCGCCAGCTGGCGGGGCGGAAATTCCTCCGGCGTCGACCTAGCCCCTCAATGTTGGGGCTCGGCCCCCAAAGATGCGGAGCATTCCGCACCTTTGGGGCGGCGCGTTGCCCGTCTGATTGGCGCCGTTTTGGGCGCCAGTCGGCGGATATCGCGCCGTTTCGGGAGAATTTCGCCCGAGATCTGCCTCTTTCCAGTGGAGACAGTCGGTGAGTAGAGACACAGGGTTGATTCAATATCACTCCCACCACGTGGATTGCAGCAACTGGTTAGTCAGTCTGGGTAGCTATAGTAGGATTAGCAGTAATGTCGAACCCGAGTAATAGAAGTGTAAATAGTTTAATAAATGTGTTGAAGTTATCTCCACGTCTGAACCTTCCTTTGTCAAGTGCACCACAAGGAAGCCACTTATGTTACACCTAGAACATAACAAATCAACCCCCATAACCCCAAGATCTGTAGGGCAGGTGGATTGGCCACGTTAAATTGCCCCTTAATTGGAAAAAAAAGAATTGGGTTACTCTAAATTTATTTTAAAAAGTACGCTGTTTTTCTTAAAAGCTCTTCTTCAGGATATGAGGCTACATTTATTGTCCATCCCTAGTCACTCGGAGAGGTTAGTGCGGAGGTATTGTTTGTTAGAAGGGGCTTACTGGACTATTTCAAAAGAATTTGGGCCGGATTTCCCGGCTCCCATCCACGCTGCTTGTTTTCCGCCGATAGAGGCGGCCCGGCATTTGCCGCCACGGGATCTTCCTATCCCACTGATGCCTACGGCATTCTGCGTGGTCTGTCTATCCTGCTGCCGGGGTACCTGTCACAGGGAGGCTGCCTTCAGCAGGGCCATAAGATCCTGCCCATTAAGAAGCGGCCACCTCATAGAGGACTGTACTCAATTAAACATTTGACCAGAAAGATACATTTGCCTGAAGGTCATTGGTGAAGCAGTTAGGTTTGTGTGACAATGTGGCAGCGTTCCTGGTCTGCTATAGTAAAGGTGCTATATGAATGCATGTTGTTGTTGAACAGGACAGATAATGGCATAATAATGGATTAATAAGTAAAAACAGCAGTGGGTGTAGGACTCAATCGTATAGACAGGGAAAGTTGCAGGCTCAATCATTTATCTGTGTTAATCTCAGCCCGATTGGTGTTGGGAGCTTCCTGATTTACCATTCGGGAGGAAATTCAGATCTCTAAAGCTGGTTCGCAATGATATCAGATAAACAGAAGAAAAGGCAAGGGCTCTGCTTTCATAACCCACCTCTCCTCCCCCGCCACCGCTCCTCCCCCCCCCCCCCCTCCCTTCACCACCACCACCCCCGCCCCACGACTGAATAGCTAGTTAGCTGGACTGACATATGAAAAGTGGCCAATTGATGGCCTAATGAAGTCTTGCAGCCACCCAACATGAATAACTGCCTCCAGGGTGAAAAGGCTGGGCTGTAAAGAAAATACTTGACAACATAATTTTAATTTTGGGGGGGTGGGGAGGGGAGAACAAGGCAAAATTTTTGTTGTCACGTTATAGCGAAGTGGCAGGCTGATTCAAATTGACACAATTTCTATTGCATTGCTTTGACCTTGTACATAAAATTAAGGAGAAAGGCGTCATCTACTCGGCTCAACTCAATGATGTGCTGGAATATTCACAGCTAAAGCCTCGGACAGATCATTTTGCTTGACCAGTGTACCTGAGGTTAGCCCAATATCCGCCCCTCTACTACAGCCTCACTGTGCCTCCAGTATGTATCTACGATGTATGGAATGCCCTGCAGCAACTCCCCAATGTTATTTTGACAACACCTCCGTCCCCTGCAACCTCTACTGCCTAAAAGGCCAAGAACACCAAGGTTTCGGGGCCACCATCGCCTTGAAGTTGCACGCCATTAAGACCATAACATGTCGGAGCAGAAGAAGGCACTCGGCCCATCGACTCTTCTCTGCCATTCCATGAGAACATGGTTGTTACTCATTCACCTAACTTGTCTATAACCTATCACTCTGTAGACTCTTTGTGTTATCCTCACCACTTGCCTTCTCATCTGTTTTTGTGTCATCCGGAAACTTGACAATAGTGCATCCACTTCCCTTGTCCAAGTCATTAATATACATCGTGAATAATTGTGGCCCCAGCACGGATCCCTGTGGAACCCCACTAGTCACAGGTTGCTATCCTGGAAAAGCTCCCCTAATCCGAACTGTCTGTCTTCTATCAGTGAGACAATCCTCCATCCATCCATGCTAATATAGTACCCGCAACACAATTGGCTCTTCGCTTATTCAGTAGCCTTTTGTGTGGCACCGTATCAACCTCTTTTTGGAAATCCAAGTTTATTACGTCTTCTGGTTCCCCTCCATCTACCCTGCTAACTTGAACATATTATAGAATCTCTAAAGTGCAGAAGGAGGCCATTCGGCCCATCGTGTCTGCACTGACCCTTTGAAAGAGCACCCTACCTAGGCCCATTCCCCCACCGTATCAACGTAACCCCATCTAACCTGTACATCCCTGGATGCTAAGAGACAATTTTATCATGGCCAATCCACCTAACCTGCACATCTTTGGACTGTGGCAGGACACCGGAGCACCCGGAGGAAACCCACGCACACACGGGGAGAACGTGCAAGCTCCACACAGACAGCTACACAAGGCCGGAATTGAACCCGGGTACCTGGCGCCGTGAGACAGCAGTGCTAACTACTGTGCCACCATGCCGCCTATATGCCACCACATGGTGGCACAATAGTTAGCACTGCTGTCTCACGGCGCCAATCACTGGGTCAGAGCTCATTGTGGGAACAGCGTCATCAAGGTGTGCATCACTTTCTTAGGGCAATGATGGATGGGCAACACCAACGAGGTAAAGACCCCAATACTTTTTGTTGATTTAACTGTAACATTGGCTGGAGACACCTAACGGGATAATTTATGAATTTATGCTCCAGGTATGGTTTCATAGATGTGAAATTCCTATGGGACCTTTGACCTCTGAAGTCACCATTTGGGAGAAGCACCGCATTGGGGGAGCAAATTCATAAATTACAAATTTTCAAGTGGCTTTAATATCACGAAGAATCTTGTCATCGCCTTGTGACATCTTGTGAATTTCTATGAAATTCTATAACTGCCAGGGAAGGAATTGAAGGGGAATATTTTGCAGATGCTTCAGAATGGGACAAACGAAAGGGCCGCCATTGTGGGCAGAATAAAGGTAACAGAACAAAACAAGACAGGGCTTCAAAGGATGGTCTAATGGACAAAGGAAATAGCTGTTCATTGATGTTGTTAAAACTCCACCCACATTGGGTGGAAAGGATGTGTTAAGACCTTGGATGAAGGTTTTGTGATGGCTGAGGCGAGGTAGGAAATTATTAGGTGGCTGTGAAGAAATGCAGGAGATTAATAAACGTAATTCTTCAAACAAAGGAATCTCAGGAATAGACAGACAAAATAAATTGAGGGTCAAATAGGAGCTGTTCTATAAAGCAGTACGCTGAGAATCACTGGTGCTAGTACTTTTCTGTAAAGATCGGGCAGTCTCTCTTATTCCATTTGACATAAAAGTGAGGACAGCTAATTCTCCAGCAATAAAGCATTATTCTCTCCACATGTATTAACCTTTGCAAAACTGACAGAAAATGTATGTTCGCTCCGTAGCACGGGGGGATCTTTCTTTTTAACGGAAGGGGGAGAGGAAATGCAGGCTCATTAAATCACCCATACTCTTGAGGTCAGCAATGGGTCATTGAAGGGCAGGTTTTCCTACACTGGCCTGTCACCTTGTATTGATCAGCCAGCCATTCATTTCAGCTTCGCTTGACGCTGTCCCGCAGTAGCTATGATTGCATCAGTCAGCCCTGATTGCCATCTGGGGCTTGCCAATTTCAGTTGGCAGCGAGCGCAGCCTGCTCCCACAGAATGCGAGCAATACATTCTTGTATGCAGCACACACAGCAGTTAAGGAGGAGGGGGCAGGTGTATCATCTATAGTTGCCTGAATGCATCTGAGCATTGCAAAGGGAGCATATTGCTGTTTTGTGTACAGCAGATCAAGGCTCATGGGAGGGAATAGTCTGGCATGGCACTATAATCCCCGGGACTCAAAGCTCCTTCCCTGACTGACGGATGCATCCATTAGTGAGCGGCGAGCAAATATGCCTTAAAGGGAAAGAAACTGTAATGAGCAGAAACAGAGATGCTAATGCCATTTGCCATCAACAGTGGGTGCATGTTCAGATTCTAAACACAACTGTGCAAATAATATTAACTCAGTTTCGTACTGTTTTCCACAGAGAGACAACCTTGTTTACACAAGCTCAGACTGAGCATCAGTAATTACTGACCGCCCACCTTTTATTGACCATGATAGCACCACAAGGCACCATACTTCTGTTACTCATTGGTGAATATAGAAACTATTCAAAATGAAAATCGAAAAAGCGATGTCTGTGTAACCCCAAGTTAAAGTGCATAGAATGGGAGAAAACACTTCAAGTTGCTGGAATTGAAAATGGAATATTTCGGGGGCGATTCTCCCAAATGAAACCCAAGTGTTCGTGCCATCGTGAACGCTGTCGCATTTCACGACGGCGCAACTGGGCCCGGGTACGGCCTATTCTGTCCCCCACAGGGGGCCAGCACGGCACTGGAGCGGTTCACGCCGCTCCAGCCTCCTTTCCCGGCGCCAGATGGGCACCGCGCCAACCTGCGAATGCGCGGGGGATTTCTTTAGCACGCCGGCCCCGACTCAACATGGTGTTGGTGTTCAGGGGCCGGCCGCGCAGGGAGGTAGGCCCGAGGGGGGGGGAGAGGCCGTCCCGCCGATCGGTGGGACCCGATCGCGGGCCAGACCCCATCGGAGGCCCCCCCTGGTGAAGGAGCCCCCCCCTCTCTCCCCCCCCCCCCCCCCACAGGCCGCCCCCCCCGACCGTTCCCGCCGGCAACGACCAGGGGTGAACGGCGCCAGCGGGACTCTGTCGTATCTGCGCGGCCGCTCGGCCCACCCGGGCTGGAGAATTGGCAGCCCCGCCGATTCCTGCGGCTCGCGGCCAGCGCTGCGCCAAACGCGCCGGCGCAAATGGCGCCGATTCTCCGCACCTCGGAGAATCGCGCGCCTGCGTGGCGCGGTTGCGGCGATTCCCTGCCCCTGCGCGGGGCTCGGAGAATCGCCCCCTTCATTCCTTGCTTTCTCCCTCTGCAACGATCAGTCATTTTAAAAACTCTTATTCTTGCCCAAAGAATGATGAGAACGCGGAACTCATTGCCACAGGGAGCAGTTAAGGCAAAGAGTATCGGTGAATTTAAGAAGAAGCTGGACAAGCCTGTAAGAGGGAAGGGAATAGAGAGTTGTGATGATTGATTTGGTTAATGGGATGAAGCTTGGAATGGATGGGCCAAAGCGCCGAATCGGCCATCATACATCTTACGTAATCCAATGTAATTCAAATATTTATACCGACAAGTTAAACTCTTTTTATGAATTCTGCTTCCACCATTGTTTGTAATAAAGCATTTTGTGCCCCAATTCAGCTTTAGAATATTTCTCCTGTTTCCTTCTTTCATTCCAAATATAAGATAGCCCTTTCACACGGTGGCACAGTGGTTAGCACTGCTGCCTCACAGCACCAGGGACCCGGGTTCAATTCCGGCCTCGGGTGACTGTCTGCGTGGAGTTTGCACTTTCTTCCCGTGTCTGCTTGTGTTTCATCTGGGTGCTCCGGTTTCCTCCCACAATCCAAAGATGTGCAGGTTAGGTGGGGTTTCAGGGATAGGGCGAGGGAGTGGGCCTACATAGGGTGCTCTTTTGGAGGGTTTGTGCAGGCCCGATGGGCTGAATGGCCTCCATCTGCAATTTAGAGATTCTATGGATTCACATGGTTGGGCTCAAGAAATGTGCAACGATTACAATATATTTAGACCCCCAAAAATGGTTATTAGGTATAGTCAAGAAAAACAACTGTTCAAAAATGTTCAATATGCCACATATGTAGCATGGGAAGGAAGAGGTGCATGTTGTGGTATTGTCACTGGATTAGTAATAATCTGGGTTTGAATCCCACCATTGCAGATGGGGAAATTTGAATACAGCTAAAATCGGGAATGAACAGAATAATGATAGACATAGGCCGGGATTCTCCCTTCCGCTAAGTGCCCACGCCGGCGTAAAAACCAGCGCCAATGACTCCGGCGTCAATGGGCTCCCAAGGTGAGGAATTCTCAACTGTCTCAGGGGTTAGGTGGAAGGCGGAGGGGTTGGCGCCGCTCCAGCCGGCACCGAAGGGTTGGCGTGATCTTGCGCATGCGCAGACCGGCCGGTGTATTTTGGCGCCTGAGCGGCGGGTTGGCTTCTCTGCGCCGGCCGCTGTACGGCTCCGCCATGGCCGGCGCGGAAGGAAGAAGTGCCCTTACGGAACAGACCCAGCCACAGATCGGTGGGCGCAATCGTGGGCCAGGCCACCGTGCCCCTCCCCCTCCCAGGGTCAGATCCCCTACGCCCCCCCCCGATGACCACCCCCGCCACCTTACCTGCCAGGCCCCGCCGGTGCAGAGGTGAGTGATTCACGCTGGCGGGACTGGCCAGAAACGGACGGCCGCTCGGCACATTGGGACCCGGTGAATCGCCGGGGAGGGAGGGTGCGCTGCCAACGGCCCCCGACCAGCGTGCCGTGAATCCTGCCCCCATCCGAAAAACAGCAGCAGAGAATACGGCAGCCGGTGTCGGGGCGGCGGGATGGGATTCGTGCCGCCCCCTGGGGATTCTCCGACCCGGCCGGGGGGGGGGTGGGGGGGCGGAAAATCCTGCCCATAGAATTTACAGTGTAGAAGGAGGTCATTTGGCCCTTCGAGTCTGCACCAACCCTTGGAAAGAAAACCCCACACCTCCACCCTATCCCCGTAACCCAGTAACCCCCACCTAACCTTTTTTGACACTAAGGGCAATTTAGCGTGGCCAATCCACCTAACCTGCACAGCTTTGGACTGTGGGAGGAAACCGGAGCACCCGGAGGAAACCCACGCAGACACGGGGAGAAGGGATAGACTCTGCACAGACAGTGACCAAAACCGGGAATCGAATCTGGGACCCTGGAGCTGTGAACCAACTGTGCTAACCACTGTATCTTCATTACAGTGTTAATGTAAACCTACTTGTGACAATAAAGATTATTATTATTAATAGCTACATTGGCTACCATGCATACGCGAACAAGAGACTTAAAAACTGAATTAGGAATTGGGTTGTCTTGAATTCTAATTGTAGTTGTTGCCTACCGAGCTACAACTTTAATCTTCAAATACAGTGGTTGAGGATACAGGAGGAGCCGGATTTCTCCGCACCTTTAGGGGCCAAGCCCTCACCTTGAGGGGCTAGGCCCACGCCGGAGTGGTTGGCGCGCCGCCGGCCGGCGGGAAAGGCCTTTGGCACCACGCCAGCCGGGGCCGAAAGGACTTCGCCGGCCGGCGGCTGCCGACGACACCCCCGCGCATGCGCAGGGGGGGGTGTCTCTTACGCGTCAGCCTTGGTGAAGGCTGTGGCAGAGGCGGAGGGAAAAGAGTGCCCCCACGGCACAGGCCCGCCCGCGGATCGGTGGGCCCCGATCGCGGGCCAGGCCACCGTCGGGGCATCCCCCCGGGGCCAGATCGCCCCGTGCCCCCCCCCCACCCCCTCAGGACCCGGGAGCCCGCCCGCGCCGCCTAGTCCCGCCGGTAAGAGAGGTGGTTTGATTCTCGCCGGCGGAACAGGCATTCCAGCAGCGGGACTTCGGCCCATCGCGGGCCGGAGAATCACCGGGAGGGCCCGCCGACCGGCGCGGCGCGATTCCCACCCCCGCCGAATATCCGGTGCGGGAGAATTCTGCAACCGGCGGGGTCGGGGTTCACGCCAGCCCCCGGCGATTCCCCTACCCGGCGGGGGGGGGTCGGAGAATCCCACCCCTCGTGCTAATTCAAGCTGGGACAGCCAGGGTTGCTAAGGTGGAAATTGGGAGGTTCCCATGGTTTTTTTTTGACAGCGGAGTAGGTTCAAAGGGACGCATGGCCTGCTTTGCCACCAGCTCCTACATTTCTCTGAAATTGATGAGGAATCCCGTGATTCTTACACTCGCTGTATGAAATGAGACCCACTTTGCACATCTTCACTTTCCTTGTCTAATCAATACCAAAAGTTCCATGTTCAAAAAAAGATGTGCCAGGTTTTTTTCCGGAAAAGTACCAGTGCTATTAATAATGTGCAAGCCAGCCAGCAAATTCAGGGGATTAAGAGAAAGGTGAGACACGATCTCTTCAGAATTTGACAGCTGACTATCACTGCACAAATGGCATCTTGTTCTTCACAGCAATTTTTTATATTTAAGAACTTGTTGGATTTGTGCATTAAATGAAACTCTTCATCGGTCATAGCGCAAGTACCCTTTAAATGACACGATTATTGTTAATGACTGTCAATCAATATCTTTGGCCAGGAAGGAAACTGTTTAATCTGGTCAATCAGATTCCTTCAAGGAATTTTTGTGCAGTTTTAAAGAATGAGACTTTTTCTTTTTTTCTCTTTCTGTCTCTTTTCTCTCTCTCTTAACCCAATCATTCTTTCCCTCGTTTATTTCCCTCCTCCTACCAGTAGGGGTTCTGAAGAATGAAAGGTGATCTTACTGACACATGAAAGACCATGAAGTGACTCGCCAAGGTGGATTCTGGAAGGATGTTTGCCCTTCTGGGAGAGACCAGAACTAATCATAGAATCATAGAATTAACAGTACAGAAGGAGGCCATTTGGCCCATCAAGTTGGGCCTGTGCCGTGGGGGTACTCAATTCTTCCGCGTCGGCCGCTGTGATCCTCCGTGATGGCCGACGCGGAGATGAATCCCCCTGTGCATGCGCTGGGGTGACGCCAGCACACGCTGGCGCTCCCGTGCATGCGCCAACTCGCGCTGGCCGGTGGAGGCCCTTCGGCGCCGGTTGGTGTGGCGCCAAGCCCCTTCCCCGCCGGCGGGCGCGGTGCAAACCACTCCTGGGCGGGCCTAGCCACTGAAGGTGCGGAGGATTCTGCACCTTTGGGGCGGCCCGACGCCGGAGTGGTTCACGCCCCTCCTTCCCGCTGGAGTTGCCCGCCCCGCCGATTCCCGCAGAATCCCGCCCAAGGGGTCTCCTATTTAAGTCTGAGGAGAATTGTTTTCTCTCAGCCAGCGGGTCATTAGTCAGTGAAACTCTCTTTCCTAGCGCATGATGGAGGCAGGGTCATTGGTCGGAATTTTCTTGCCCTCCCGTGCCGCGTTTTCCCACAGTGGGCTTTCCCATGGTACGTGGAAACCACGATTGGACACCAGTGGGACCTTCCAATCTGGCCAAAATCTATGGGTTTTTGCATTGGTTGTCCTCCCGTCACTCGGGAATGCACCTTGAGGAGTCATAGAAACATAGAAAATAGAAGAAGGAGGAGGCCATTCGGCCCTTCGAGCCTATTCCACCATTCATTAAGATCATGGCTGATCATCAAGTTCAATACGCTGATCCCGCCTCCCCCCCCCCCCCCCCATATCCCTTGATCCCTTTAACCCCAAGAGCTTCATCTCATATAGACTTTGGTATGACTGAAATACCCCACCAGGGGGAGGGGCTGAAAAATCCGGCCCAGTGACTATTCCTTGGCCGTCAAGGGAGTCAAAGGCTATCTGGAGTCGGCGGGAATATAGAGTTGAGGCTCCAGTCAGATTGACAATGACCATATTGAATGGCAGAACAGGCTGGAGACGCCAAATGACCTATTCCTGCTCCTGATTCGTATGTTTGTGTAAACCTTTTGTGAGGTGATTGTACCCTCCTCCTATTCACCACACCCAGAACTGGTTTTGCATTTGCACAGGTCGTGCACATCATCTTTTTCCATATTAGTGCTCATGCAGTGAATGATTAACTGGTCTACTTGATGTACAAATACATTAATAACCAAAGTAGATTTTGTTTGCCGAGTACCCATTACACAGACGCTGGCTGCCCTCCAGAACCTCACCCAAATGTTCATTCCCCATGTGTGGGGTGCGCAGGGAAGCTGTTTTACCACGGTGCATTTAGTGGTTCAGCTTCTCAATCCTGTCAATCCCTGGATGCACAGCCTTGTCAGGAAGGCCCAATCGGTTGCAGAACCAGATATGGCCCTCGTTCTGTCTCTGGCCGCTGTTGAACCGGCAGCTGTCAACGCAGAATGTGGCGAAGAATATTAAAAAGGACACAGGAATCGAAAGAGACGGTTCCGCTGTGGCAAATACTGTGGTGGTGGCAGACAACTTGTACCTCATCATCTGCTGCTTTTGTCATTATAAATTCGCTATGATAGCTAACTTTATTCTCAACCCCCAAAGGAAGCAACAGTGCAATAATACTGTGATGAACGGTTACTGCCTTATCATCATGTAAGGTGATGTCCCCTTTAAGACCAGGCTTGGAACCCTGGGGACTCCGCCTCTGGCTCCGCCCATCTGGGAGCCATACATAAAGGCCTGCCTCATGGTCTGTATAGCAGTCAGCTCTCGTCCAAATCTGTAGCATAGTTATTAGCCTAATAAAGCCTTCTTTACAGTTTAATCTCTAAGCATCATTATTGAGGGTACCTCAATTTATTAGGCTAAACTAGATTCAGGATGGACGCAGGCCTAAAACCAGAGAAGCTCAATCTGGAAGCACGAACGCCGGAGGCAAAGGAAAATTTTAAATACTGGCTGCGGTGCTTCGAGGCCTACCTGGACTCCGCAAGAGACTCCCATCCTGGGGCCACGCAAGCTGCGGCTACTCCACGCCCGGGTGAGTCACAGAATCTCCGCCACGCTCGAAAAGGCGACGATTTATGAGGAAGCGATTGAGTTGCTCCGCAAGCGGTTTGTCAAACCCGTCAATGAGGTGCACGCCCGGCATCTGCTCTCTACCTGCCGGCAGCGCTCGGGGGAATCGCTCGACGAGTTTGTTGAGAAACTCACCACGCTGGCCAGGGACTGTGACCATCAGGATGTGACAGGGGAAGTCCATATGAACCTGCACATCAGAGATTCTTTCGTGTCCGGCATCCGCTCGACCTACATCCGGCAGCGACTGCTCGAAAACGGAGCAAAAGACCTCCAGGAGACGCTAACGCTCGCCTCCTCGCTGGAGGTGACCCGACACAACTTGGGTACGTACCCCGCGGACTCTGCCAGCCCCCCCCGGACTTCCTCAGACTCGCCCGTATTACAGGCCTGCGCCACGCGTCGACCCGCTCACCATGGGGGCACACCTTGCTACTTCTGCGGACAGGGCCAGCACCCACGCCCACGCTGCCCAGCCCGCTCCGCGATCTGCAGCGACTGCGGGAAGAAAGGGCACTTTGCGAGGGTCTGCCTGGCCAGACCCAGGGGCCAGAAAAACAAAGAACAGCCAGCCTGAAAATCGGGCTCCCAGGCCCGCAGGCCTCGCAATGCTGCTGCGCACCGACCCGACACGTCCTCTTCTGACGCGTCATCAGCCTCGTGCGAATCATGGGAGCGGCCACCTTCTCGACCCGACACGTGCGACCAACGGCAGCGGCCATTTTACGACTCCGACTACCCGCGACTGGGTGCGATCACCCTCGATCAAACTCGGCCAAAACACCTGCAGGACTCCATGATGCAGGTCCAGGTCAACGGGCACGACACTGCATGCCTCTTCGACTCCGGGAGCACGGAGAGCTTTATCCACCCTGAAACGGTAAGGCGCTGCTCCCTACGCACCCATCCCACATCCCAAACCATAGCCCTCGCATCTGGGTCCCACTCGGTACAAATCACGGGGTACTGTATTGCGGATCTCTCGATCCAGGGTGCCAAATACACCCGTTTCAAATTTTATATCCTCCCTCACCTCTGTGCCCCCCTGCTGCTCGGACTGGATTTCCAGTGCAGCCACCGAAGCCTGACACTGAAGTTCGGCGGACCCTTGCCCCCCCTTACGGTGTGCTGCCTTGCGACACTGAAAGTCGCATCCCCCTCGCTATTCGCTAACCTCACTCCTAACTGTAAGCCCGTCGCCACCAGGAGCCGGCGCTACAGTGCCCAAGATATGGCTTTTATCAAGTCAGAGGTCCAGCGTTTACTGGGAGAGGGGGTCATCGAGGCTAGCAACAGCCCTTGGAGAGCGCAAGTGGTGGTAGTCCGGTCCGGGGAGAAGAAACGGATGGTCGTGGATTATAGCCAGACCATAAACCGATTCACGCAGCTTGATGCGTACCCACTTCCTCGCATCGCGGAAATGGTAAATCGGATCGCCCAATACCGAGTCTTTTCCACGGTCGACCTCAAATCTGCCTACCACCAGCTCCCCATCCGACCAAAAGACCGCCCCTATACTGCCTTCGAAGCAGCCGGCCGGCTCTTCCACTTCCTCAGGGTCCCCTTTGGTGTCACAAATGGGGTCTCCGTCTTTCAAAGGGCGATGGACCAAATGGTGGACCAGTACGGTTTGTGGGCTACATACCCGTACTTGGACAATGTCACCATCTGCGGCCATGATCAGCAGGACCATGACGCTAACCTCAAAAAGTTCCTCCAGACCGCCCGAGCCCTTAACCTGACCTATAACGAGGGCAAATGCGTTTTCCACACCACCCGGCTGGCCATCCTCGGCTATGTCGTGGAAGACGGGGTCCTAGGTTCCGACCCCGACCGCATGCGCCCCCTGAAGGAACTCCCTCTCCCCCGCAGCCTCAAGGCCCTCAAACGGTGCTTGGGGCTTTTCTCCTATTACGCCCAGTGGGTCCCCAAGTATGCGGACAAAGCCCGCCCACTCCTAAAGACCACCACTTTTCCCCTCTCAGCTGAGGCCCAATTAGCCTTCAACCGCATCAAGGCCGACATCATCAAGGCCGCCATGCACGCGGTGGACGAAACCATCCCTTTCCAGGTAGAGAGCGATGCATCAGACATCGCCCTCAATCAAGGAGGCAGACCAGTAGCGTTCTTCTCCCGAACCCTCACCGCCTCCGAGATTCGACACTCAGCAGTCGAAAAGGAGGCACAAGCCATTGTGGAGGCTGTGCGGCGCTGGAGACACTACCTCGCCGGTAGGAGGTTTACCCTCGTCACCGACCAACGGTCGGTCGCCTATATGTTCGATAACACGCAACGGGGCAAAATAAAGAACGATAAAATTTTGAGGTGGAGGATCGAACTCTCCACCTACTCGTACGATATCAAGTATCGTCCAGGGGAGCTCAACGAGCCCCCAGATGCCCTGTCCCGCGGCACATGCGCCAACGCGCAGGAGGACCGCCTGCAAGCCATCCACAATGACCTCTGCCACCCGGGGGTTACCCGGCTCGTCCATTTCATCAAGTCCCACAACCTACCTTACTCAACCAAGGATGTCAAGGCCATGGTCAGGGCCTGCCAGGTCTGTGCGGAGTGCAAACCGCACTTCTATCGGCCAGACAAGGTTCGGCTCATGAAGGCCTCGGGCCCCTTTGAGCGACTGAACGTGGACTTCAAGGGGCCCCTCCCGTCCACCAACCATTATGCCTATTTCCTCACCGTGATCGATGAGTTCTCCCGTTTCCCATTCGCCATTCCCTGCACCGACATGACCTCAGCCACGGTGATTAAGGCACTGCACAGCATCTTCACCCTGTTCGGTTTCCCTGCTTATATCCACAGCGACCGGGGTACATCGTTCATGAGCGATGAACTGCGTCAGTATCTGCTCAGCAAATGCATCGCCTCGAGCAGAACGACCAGCTATAACCCAAGGGGAAACGGGCAGGTGGAGAGTGAGAACGCGACCGTGTGGAAGGCTGTCCTTCTGGCCCTGCGGTCGAGAAATCTCCCAACCACCCGCTGGCAGGAGGTCCTACCCGATGCCCTACACTCCATTAGGTCACTCCTCTGCACGGCCACAAATGAGACCCCTCATGAGCGATTGTTTCGCTTCCCCAGGAAGTCTACCTCCGGGGTCTCGCTTCCACCTTGGCTGATGGCTCCGGGACCTATTTTTCTCCGGAGGCACGTGAGGAGCCATAAAACGGACCCCCTAGTTGAAAAGGTCCGACTGCTCCACGCCAACCCCAGTTACGCCTACGTGGAGTACTCCGACGGCAGGCAAGATACGGTTTCCCTCCGGGATCTGGCGCCCGCTGGATCCTCCACCACAGACGCCCCTTCCCGCGCCGCTCTCCTGCAGGACCCGTCGCCCCCTACAACACACCCCCTTCCGGCCCTACCACCCGTTGGTGAGCTCCTATCCGACCCCCCTTTACACACCCTGCCGGCGCCGGCTCCGCTACCCCCGGCCCTGCCTAGTTCCTCTGCCCCGGCTCCACTACCCCCGGCCCTGCCTAGTTCCTCTGCCCCGACCCGGACCGAAGCTCCGACCGCTGTGCTCCTGGATGTGCCCTCAACCGGGACGTCCGTGCTCGCCGCACCACCGCCCGAACTGAGGAGATCGAGGAGGACGATCAGGCCGCCGAGACGGATGGACCTATGATGGCACTTCACCCCCGCCGGACTCCTTTTTAAACAGGGGGTGAATGTGATGAACGGTTACTGCCTTATCATCATGTAAGGTGATGTCCCCTTTAAGACCAGGCTTGGAACCCTGGGGACTCCGCCTCTGGCTCCGCCCATCTGGGAGCCATACATAAAGGCCTGCCTCATGGTCTGTATAGCAGTCAGCTCTCGTCCAAATCTGTAGCATAGTTATTAGCCTAATAAAGCCTTCTTTACAGTTTAATCTCTAAGCATCATTATTGAGGGTACCTCAAATACCAAAACTTATTTGTTTCCACACATTCTGTGAGCAACTAAGGGCACCAGCAGCTCAACAAAAGCCTCTGAAATAAAGAGTTAAAGTAATTATCCAACTGTATTCCCTGATGATGAATACCACAGGATTTCCATAATCATTTAATGCTATAAAAATTAAATAGGAGAGTTAATTAATAGTGCAGCAAATGTGCCTTAATGCCACAGCTGCAATATAAACATCATTCTACTCGAGAGGACAGTTCAGTGGAGCAATGAGGATGGGAGAAAAGTGAGGGGCGACATAAACCGGGATTTTCAAGGCCTACACCTCCCTCCCCGTGTCGCGACCGGAAGATCCCTCCTGCAGGACAAGCCGGTATGTCCCATCCATAGTTTTCCCTCTTAATTTGGGGTCACTTAATTCAGATTATCCGTTAATTCAAACCAATGCTATTTCTACTATTTTAGTTGCTTAATCTGAATTACTGAACAATGCATTAATACATGAATAATAATGAATACTTTTTCTTTCAGTCCCAAAATCACGTTGAACTAGTCACGACCCACATTGCTCAGCAGAGTCAGTTACCTTCTATTACAGTAGAGAATTAACATCATTAACCTTGCCCTACTCACCACCACCCCACCTCAAAATACTTTTAACAATCATTTGCAGTCGTCAACCTTTGGCCTTCAGTGTTTCTGGGGTGCATGACAAGCCTGACATTTCTGCTGTACCGGCCCACAAAATATACCTGTGTGACTTAACATAAAAAATAAATGGAAACAGAAATACGTCGAAAAGTCTGAAATACTGACAGTAAGAATGACTGAAAGAAGTTTGGAGAACCAACATTGGAAGGAATTGGAGAAAGAAAGAGGAAGGGAGAGGAAGAAAGCGGGGAAGAAAAAAGGAAAAAGTGCAGCTAACATGATGGGGAAGAAAGGATTACAAAGTAAAAGAATGAAGGCTAGGAGTTTAAGAGGAGAGTTAAGAACCCCATAATGGGTTGGATTCTCCGGTCCCCCCCCCCGGCCACGTGTTTCATAGTGACGCACCGTTCGCTGGCAACGGGATTCTATCTTCCTGACACTTCATAGAATCATAGAATTTACAGTGCAGAAGGAGGCCGTTTGGCCCATCCAGTCTGCACCGGCCCTTGAAAAGAGCACCCTACTTAAGCCCACGACTCCACGCCATCCCCGTAACCCAGAAACCCCACCGAATATTTTGGACACTAAGGGGCAATTTAGCATGGCCAGTCCACCTAACCTGCACATCTTTGGGCTGTGGGAGGAAACCGGAGCGCCCGGAGGAAGCCCACGCAGACATGGGGAGAACGTGCAGACTCTGCACAGTCACCCGAGGCCGGAATCGAACCTGGGCTTCTGGAGCTGTGAGACAGCAGTGCTAATATTGTGCCACCGTGCTGCCCCAAAAATGTCTTGTCAATGGGATTTCTCATTGAAGCCATCCCACGCTGTCGGGAAACCCACGGGCAGTGGTCACTGATTGCGGAATATAGAATCCCAATGGGCAGAGAATTCCAGCCAATAAATCATAGAGGGATAGTCAACAAGATGTCTCCACGGCAGAGTTTGTAACCCATCAGTGTGGTAGTTGGATGTACTCTTGCGACATTGGATGCATGTCATCTCGGGAGATGGAACTCTTCCTGTTAATTTTACTGAGAACGAGCACAAACGCCATTCCAGTATTGACTCCAATGAGTTGCATGGCTGTGGGCCAGAAAAGTGGAGGCGACTTTCAGTTCTTCACACCTGCCTGTGGTTCAATGCAGCCTATGTTTGCACAGCTGAGATGGGAAATTAACAGGGGATCATCAATGCGACACTGAATGGCGAACCCAATGCCTTAAAAATCTGTACTGCCCGGGTAGAGAACGCAGGTGACAATGTAAATCATCTTAAAAGCAAAATTTCTTTGCTAAGTGTACAATTCCTGGTGATGGGGTGACAAACCAGCGAGAACATTGACAATCTACAACCGAGATCTGTTTCGCAATCTCCCTGATGACTGATAAACCAGTGTTTAAGTTGATAACATCTGCAGTACTGGTCTACCAAGGAGGAGTATTTGATTTAATCTGAGTTTAGCCTTGGAGGCTAAATGCAGATATTTGAGAAGCTAAGCTGCAGATAATAGTGTATCATAACTTCAACCCTCCCCCTTACCCCCCACCCAGGGCAGCATATAAATAAAAGCCACTCGTGAATACTGAATGATGTTTCTCTTCTACATGGATAGCAATTTTCCTTTAACGTTTAATTTGACTGTAAACCAAAATAGAAAATGTCATATCCTTTCCTAGGGCCCAAAATTGCTGTCTTAATATGTCACTTAGCTGCACCAATACCATAACAGCTTCTTCACGACATCAGAGAGTGTCCCAAGGACCTTTTGTTGTTCTGTGGTTTCAGTACCTCAAAGAAATATTAACATCTTTCACTTTTCATGTTTGGTGTTCACACAAAATACCGTGGAGAACAGTAATAGCCAGTGCCACCTGAACTCTAGATTCCGTCTTGGGAGCTGATGCACTAAGCGTCGAGAACCACAAAGACATGTGAGACTTTAACTAAGGCTTTAATACACTACATAGGAAGCTTACCCGACACAGACGACCCCAGACAAAATGGGTCCAGTCTCAGAAGTTGGGTCTTATACTTAACTCCCGGGGGAGTGGCTAAGGCAGAGTTCTCCGTGGCCAGGTCAGGTTACATACAGGTGACCGAACCTCTACAGAGCTACAGTACAATACACAGTACCATACACAGGATTACAGGGCCACGTTACACACAACTATTATATAACTATGTACAATGGTAGGGAAGTACAGTGGTGTATCACCACAGGAGCCATACACTTTTCTTATTTATATTTTGCAGTTAGAGTACAAATTAAGGGCAGGGCTTTGAAGTCGGAATAACTGTGAGGTTATCAGTGCTTGTCATTATTAAAGCAGATTGGACAGCCATTGCCAGCATCTGCCTGCACGCAGATGAATCGACACATCTGGGAGATGCTGTCTGGTTTTTCCCCGTCCCTCCACAAGCTTGGCAGTAGAGTTGCCCCTGCAAGAGACTGCACCTTAAAATACATGAAGAATTGCGCAATTATGGAACTTGGCCACTAGATACCCCTGAACTCATCAGAAATACTTAATGCCCATTCATGTGTTCGTGAATTTTTAATGGTGCGGAAGGTCTTGGGTGCTGCCAAACAACTGGTCTGGCACTGAAGATTTGCTATGACCGTCAGATTTTAATTATTGTTGGAGATTTAAAAATGAAAGCAATCTTTGGGACCTTTTCTTTCTATCTCATTTATTTCTTTCCCTCTTAATTCTGTCTTTCTTTTCCTCGCATTATTTTGCTTTCTTTATGTGATATTACATTGAATTGTACATTGTAACTTACACTTCCCAGTGTAGACTCTGCACGCCTCAATAAGAATCTTTTAATCCTGTTGAAGAGCCTCACTGATCCTTGCCCTGTTCATAAATCCAAGATCCCATGTAGAAGATGTTGCAAGGATTCAGACTTCCAATGAAGGTAAATTACAACATGAAAGCCCACAGCAGTTTGTGGACAAAGATGTCATGGAACAAAAGGTGGTAATGGTACTCGTAAAGAAACAAAGCAAGGAATCAGGATGAGAATTGATGATAGTTCTCTCTGAAAGCAAAAACAGAAAAACAAGATACAGACTGGCAATTGATCAGAAAAAGCTTTACCAGGACCATTACCACTCTCTTTTGTTCCATGACACCTTTGTCATTTAATGATCTCTCTTGCCCTCTGCCCTATCCCAGGCCTGAGGCTTGTATGAGAGCCCAGACTCCCATAAAGGGTATGACACTGCTGGGGAGCGGGGAAATCTTTACCTGATTGACAGCTTAAGGATCTTATAATAAGTTATTTATCCGCGATTTCTTTTCTCAATGACTCACTGTTCATTTGCAGAAGGTAAAGAGCTGTGAATTTGCTTATAGCTTCTATATTTTTTTATTAATTTACAGGGCATGAATATTTCTGGCTGGGACAGCATTTATTGCCCGTCCTGAACTGACCTCTACTTCAGAGAGTCAAACACATTGCTGCGGACATGTGGGCCAAACCAAGCAAGGATGGTAGATTTCCTTCATTAGTGAACCAGATGGGTTTTTACAACAATCAATTCATGGTCATGATTCGACTTTTAATTCCAGATTCTTATTGAATTCAATTTTCACCATCTGCCATTGCAGGCGAGATTTGAACCCGGGATCCCAGATTTTGCCCTGGGTTTCTGGATTACTCGTCCAGTGACAATACCACTGCGACAACATCTCCCCTTGAATTCTGTGACTGATACCCTAAAGGTTTGTTTGATGGACACTTTTATAGTGTTGTGGCAACAGCAGTTCTTTCGAAAAGAACATTTATAGGACAGCTATAAGCATATTGAACAGCGAATGCCATTCATTTGCCGCTAATCGAGAAAATCTGAGCCATTATGAAACCAGATCAATCCACAGCATTGATGAGCACAAGATTAAAATTACTAAACGCAATAATTGCTAATAAATCCTACCCATTGTTTGGTTATTCGAAGACAGTGCATAACAATTGCATTATTTTCAATTTGTGTGTACAATTTTACACTCCTGCATTGTCTACTGGACTAGCCACTCACTAAACTCCCATGTGTTCTCCTTGTCTTTTCACTGTTCATCTAAATGTATAACGCTACTTTCCTAAACAGGAACCCTCAATCAAAACCCTTCCTACATTGCCAGAAACTTATTTAAGTGTCACTTATTTTTGCAATGTTGAGGAGTTTTGTAATTGATGGAGTGTGCTAGTGGAGAGTAGAATCCTAAAGCCGTTGCTTAAGCACCAGGAGATGCTGACAGGTTATGTGAAGAAAAAGAGGCATGAATTCAAACTGGGAGGCTGAAAGCAGATTTGAAAATACGCCTGGTTAACGTTGGTTGAGGTGGCAACCTTTACATTTTGAGGCTATTTTTCCTGACTCGTATTGAATGTGTGTCTGAGGTTCGCTCTCCTTGGCGGTTCTTAAGGTTGGAGAAGTCGGGCTAGTGGGATCCAGTGACGTTCGTGTCATGCCGCTGTGCCGCATCGAGTGGCAGCATTGTATTATAAATGAGCTGTCATGCTTCTTAATGACGATTCTAATTCATGTTGGTTTTGGGAATTGTTTTGGTGAGTGTGAACTGTCTTTATGCTTGAAGCGAGGGATAGCAATGCAGTGAAATGGGAGGTTTTCCAAATCCTCGTGTCCAGTGAGAGAATGGAAAAGATATACAGCCAAGCCATCTGTAGAGTGACCTTTCTCCGCTACACCACAGAGCAGCCTGACCAGCTTTCCCATAGTTTAAGGGATTCTCTTTGGATTTGATTGCATCCCTTATGTCTCTGACAACCTATGGGCGATTGGGTCTGGGAGCCACCTCCTGTATTTGCCTTTATTTTTCCTGTGAGCACACTGTGGCCTCTGGTCACCCAGGGGAAGTTATGATCACAAAGCTTGATCGTAACCACACCTCCCCACCCCCCTCCCAAAAGCCCCAGTCCCCAGCTCTTGCCCACCACCTTTGGTCACCGTCCTCGGTCCACCCGCTCTTATGGTCAGAACCCCCACCACATTATTAGGACAAACCAGCAACCCACCCACACCTGATCTTACCCACCAACCCCCACCACGCCCCATTCCTCCCCCACCCCCGCAACCCCCACCAATCCCAGACCAAAGATCTGAGTTTCCATTCTTTAATTTCATAAGGATTAGTCACCCTGCCACAAAGGATCACCTCGACTGCGGAATAATGACACAATAATGATCCTGTGCCATTGCCAGCTGAGTGTCAATTTTGCAATAGCTTTAATACTTTAAATCATTCACTGTCACAATTTGAGATTTGAACTCCTTGAACCTTCGGAGCACGCAGTTGGTTTAGCCCAAGTATTAAATCTGTGGCTTTAATGATGACAAACTTTTGTTTCTCGATGTCACTCAAGATTGGGAATAGCTGCCTGGGACTCGTTGCCACGGACTGTAGAGAGCCCTACACTGCGTTCGTGTCAAGGGTTATTCAACTCACATTGCTTGTCTAAAATTCAGGGCAAAGGATATTCCAACCATTCCGATAAACAAAGTCGAAACAGCACCCTTTGTAATTCCATTCACATTAGCAGCCATTCTGATCTAATTCTCAATTTCCATACCTCCGACCATATCAGAATAGAGGTGTGGCGGGGGGAGGTATTTAAAAATAATAGATGGGGCATGAATCCAGGATTCCTGCTCCCATTCCTGACACCTCCATTTTTCAGTGGGGCGGAAAAGGGTGCTTGTAGCTAGCCAGCCCCCAGCACTCCAACCTGTATTGCAAGGTTTGCATTTCCTTGGCCCCACACTTCGTGTGCAGTCAAACCAAGTTCTCCATGACTCGTTGTCCATGGTGCCTCAGGGGAGTCGTGAACCACGGGCCCAGATTTCCGCTCCCAGTTCGGGTGCGCTGGGGTGGGAGAATTTCCAGCCTGAAGGCCTGACCTTTAAAAATGGTTACCTGCGCGCTGGACTTTCATTCTGGGGGAGGGGGGGGGGGCAGTGGAGTGCGGGCTGGATTAAATGCTGGGCTTGCTATCTCTCAGAATGAAGGTAGAGGCTGCCAAGTATGGAGGCAGGGTGCGCGCAAGACCTGACTCTGTGCTCTGACGCATTTAAAAGTAATTTAATTAAAAGATTAAAACAAAAACAGCGCTCTCCACCTCATGCACTGCCCATGCCCCTTCCATGCCAACCTATGCCACCTCATGTCCCCACCCATCCTGCCATGATCCTTCATACTCCCATGTCCCTCACATCACCATGGTTCTTTATAGAGCCTCTGCCAACTTAGTGCCAATTCATGTCCCCACCCACCATTCTTCATTGTTACTCCTTCATGCCAATTTATCTAGGATTCTTTCACAGTTCTTTGACAGTTTGACTGTTCTTTGACATCTTAACAGTTCCTTGACAGCTTCAACAATTTCAATGGGTTCATGCACTTTCTACGCATAATTATGTTTACTGTTCACAATCCCAAAGGATGCCTTACCTCTCTCAAAGGGTGGTGCACCACTCCATAAGATGTCCTGGGATACTATCCACAGGGGTACTTTGGATAGCATGGATGGCTCACAGCACCAGGGACGCGGGTTTGATTCTGACCTTGGGTGACTGTGTGGAGTTTGCACATTCTCCCCGTGTCTGCGTGGGTTTCCTCCGGGTGCTCTGGTTTCCTTCCACAGTCCAAAGGTGTGCAGGTTAGCTGGATTGACTATGCTAAATTGCCCCATAGCATCAAAGAAGGTGTCGGTTAGGTGGGAATATGGAGTTACGGCGGTAGGGGGAGGGAGTGGGACTAGGTCGGGTGCTCTTTCAGAGGGTCAGTATAGAATCGATGGACTGAATAGCCACCTTTTGCACAGTAGGAATGCAAATGTGCTGCCGATTCACTAACACCCATTTTACACTATCATGCAAAGTCAAAATCAATCTCTTGGTCCCTAATTTATTCTCACTCGGCACTGTTCACAAATTGAACAATTAACCTAATTTTAGATATTATTGAGGTAAGTGCAGTGGCCGTGTTTGCAATGTTAATAAGCAAGTACTGATTTACTAACCAGGGTAGATGATATGGAGTTCATAATTTCACAAGTGTATATTTATTTAAATTTTGCTTTCGATCAACAAAAACAACTTGTTCTTGTGTCGGAGCACTTTTAATATCTCTTGATTCTCCCCAGGAGTACTGTCATAACAAAACCATAAGGAAGAGAGACAGTGAGGTTTTGGCAAAGGAATGCAGAGTTTAGAGCTTTAGACAGCTGAATGCAACCCTGAGTGTTTGAAGCTGGGGGTGCTCGGGAGGCTAGAAGCAGAAGAGCATGGAGATCTAAGAAGGTTGTGCAGGAGGTTACAGAGAAGCAAATATTTTTCCTGAGAACTGTTAAGTCTAACTGAAGATCTTGAGTGCACTGGGGATGCATGTTCGTCGTGCAATTAGAAATACCAAGGTGGCATAGTGGTTAACACAGCTTCAGGAACCCTTGGGTGACTGTGTGGAGTTTGCATGTTCTCCCAGTGTCTGCGTGGGTTTCCTGCGGGTGCTCCGGTTTCCTCCCACAGAAAAAGATTCCCAGGTTAGGTGTATTGGCCATGCTAAATTGCTCCTTAATATGCAAAGATATGCAGGTTAGGTGGGGTTACAGAGTTACGGTGGGGGAGTGGGCCTAGGTAGAGTGCTCGTTCGGAGGATCGGTGCAGACCAGATAGGCCAAATGGCTTCCTTCCGTACTGTAGGGATTTTATGGATTCGAAGGAGTTGACCAAATGGCCCGTCGAGCTATTCTGCCCTTTCTTGCAATCATAGTTAATCTTTGGCTTCAACTCCACTTTCCTTCTCCCTCCCCATATCCCTTGATTTCCTGAGAGACCAAAAAAAAATGTCTCTCCCAGCCTGGAATGTATTCAGCAGTGGAGCACCCTCAACCTTCTGGTGTGGAGGATTCCAAAGATTCACAACCTTTTGAGTGAAGACATTTGTCCTAATCTCCGTCTTAAACAATCGGCCCCTTATCCTGAGGCTGTGTCCCCTCCGTGTTGTAGATTCCCTGACCAGCGGAAACAGTCTCTCAGGGTCTACCCTCTCGAGCCTTTCAGCGTCCTCTGCGTTTCAATGAAACCTCCTCTCATTCTTCTAAACTCCAGAGAATCTGAGCTTGATTTACTCGGCCTCTCTGTACCGGGTTAGTATATTATCCCCACCCATGGGAGGCAGGTTCTAGTCTCATCCAGCCCAATGTGATTAAAAGCTGAACTCCCCGCCCTGCTATAAAGGGAGAAGGAAAATTTGAGAATCTTGTCACCTGAGACCCCTCTTGCCCTCCTGCATCCCTAGACAGAGATTATATTACTGGACTTGTAAACCAGAGGCCTGGATTAATAATTCACAATACGAGAGTTCAAACCTCACCATGGTATTTAAGAATTTGAATTCAGAGGAAGTAAATGGCCGGCAACAGTCAAGGTCAAAAGGTGAAGTCACACGGGATCAGGGGTGAGCTGGCAAGATGGATACAGAACTGGCTAGGCCATAGAAGGCAGAGAGTAGCAATGGAAGGATGCTTTTCTAATTGGAGGGCTGTGACCAGTGGTGTTCCACAGGGATCAGTGCTGGGGCCTTTGCTCTTTGTAGTATATATAAATGATTTGGAGGAAAATGTAACTGGTCTGATTAGTAAGTTTGCAGACGACACAAAGGTTGGTGGAATTGCGGATAGCGATGAGGACTGTCGGAGGATACAGCAGGATTTAGATTGTTTGGAGACTTGGGCGGAGAGATGGCAGATGGAGTTTAATCCGGACAAATGTGAGGTAATGCATTTTGGAAGGTCTAATGCAGGTAGGGAATATACGGTGAATGGTAGAACCCTCAAGAGTATTGAAAGTCAAAGAGATCTAGGAGTACAGGTCCACAGGTCACTGAAAGGGGCAACACAGGTGGAGAAGGTAGTCAAGAAGGCATATGGCATGCTTGCCTTCATTGGCCGGGGCATTGAGTATAAGATTTGGCAAGTCATGTTGCAGCTGTATAGAACCTTATTTCGGCCACACTTGGAGTATAGTGTTCAATTCTGGTCGCCACACTACCAGAAGGACGTGGAGGCTTTAGAGAGGGTGCAGAAGAGATTTACCAGAATGTTGCCTGGTATGGAGGGCATTAGCTATAAGGAGCGGTTGAATAAACTCGGTTTGTTCTCACTGGAACGAAGGAGGTTGAGGGGAGACCTGATAGGGGTATACAAAATTATGAGGGGCATAGACAGAGTGGATAGTCAGAGGCTTTTCCCCAGGGTAGAGGGGTCAATTACTAGGGGGCATAGGTTTAAGGTGAGAGGGGCAAGGTTTAGAGTAGATGTACGAGGCAGGTTTTTTACGCAGAGGGTAGTGGGTGCCTGGAACTCGCTACCGGAGGAGGTGGTGGAAGCAGGGACGATAGTAACATTTAAGGGGCATCTTGACAAATACATGAATAGGATGGGAATAGAGGGATACGGACCCAGGAAGTGTAGAAGATTGTAGTTTAGTCGGGCAGCATGGTCGGCACGGGCTTGGAGGGCCGAAGGGCCTGTTCCTGTGCTGTACTTTTCTTTGTTCTTTGTTCTTTGTTCTTGTCACTGTGGATTTTTCCAGAATGTAGGTTAAAAAAAATACTTGGTTCGCTCATGTGCTGTAGGGAAAGAATTCTGTTGTCCTTCATGGTCTAGGTGCTATGTGACTCCAATCCCCTACCAATGCCATTGGCCCTTTAGCTGCCCTCTGAAGTGACTGAGCAAACTACTCAGTTGTATTAAACTTGGGGTGGGCGTTAATTGCCACCCTTGCTCGTGATAGCCACGTCCTGAGAATAAATTATTAAAAGTGAGAGGCGCAATGGGATGAAACGATGTGAGATTTTAGCAAGAATGCAAAATTAAAGACAAAATTGAGCTTGACCGCAGTCTAAATCTTTGTACTGACCTGTAAGTTGGTGTCTATACTTACCTACATGACACCTTTCTGAAAAATTAAATGAAAATGAAAATCGCTTATTGTCACAAGTCAGCTTCAAATGAAGTTACTGTGAAAAGCCCCTAGTCGCCACATTCCGGCACCTGTTCGGGGAGGCTGGTACGGGAATTGAACCGTGCTGCTGGCCTGCCTTGGTCTGCTTTAAAAGCCAGCGATTTAGCCCAGTGAGCTAAACCAGCCCCTCTCTGATCATGTCGGTTTTATGGGGGGTGCATGCAGATTGGAGAGTCGATGCTCTCCCACTGAGAGAAATTGTGCTTTCTGAGTGGTAAGCCAGTTTCAGCGGTCAATATGTATGTGCAGTGCTTGTTTATAATCAGTGTGAAAGTATGCTGTCGTTCACAATCATGCATTGTTCATTTGCATCGAGCAGTGCGACAAGCTATCCAATGAAAGCGTGCCAGTTTTTATCAAACTTTCTCCCTTCTCTCATTTGTTAGAAACAGCGTGGAGAGGAAACACTGACATACGCGCGCACATTTGGTTGCAATTGGTGAAATTCTTACTCTGTGGAGGGCGCCAGAGAAACCGTGAACATTTCATAGCAGAAGTCTAGTGGGAGAACTGGCGTGGAGGCAGAGGTCCAATGGGAGTACTGGCGTGGAGGGTCGGGGAAGGGAAGAAGGTATTTGGTTAAGAGGCAGGGTGAGAATATAAGTCAGGAGCTGGAAGGGTGTTCAGGCGATGAGCACGGACTTGGGTTTCTGCTCTTCTGCGGCACCCTTCAAAACACACACAAAGTCCATCAAAATCATGACTGGGTAAAGTCAACAGAAGACAATGGGCTGGGAAAGATCAGCAGAATACATAAACCTGACTTTGATTGTACAATCCATTCCATTCTGTCAGTGAGAAGCTATAAGTTCAGACCTTCCTCTTCTCCAGATTAGCTGATTGATGACTTGATTGAACAGAGTTAGTTATGAAATATTTGTTGTGAAATCAGTTGTAAGAGGGCTGTGAGGGGAGGGGAGAAAAAGCATCATCACAGGCTTGTAGCATTTTATTTTCCAACAGTTCATTAATCATGCATTGCTCAAACCCCTTCCTCGCTCAGAACCGTTCCATTTTGGCATGACATGGAGAGTTTTATGTGGGGCAGCTGCTTTTGCTTTGGGCAATGCCTCTTCAAGGGGGCTCTGCTCCATCCGTGCATCCTTCAATGTCTGTCAGTCATGTAGCCTGAGGCATGAGTGTGTCTTGTATCCCTGGCTGAATTCCGAAATGGAGCTTGCATTTCAAACAAAGCAGGAGGAGGATAAAGTCCTCTTGGGTTTCCCTGATCAAGGGGCACAGTCACCAGGATGCCCATGCCAGAACACCAGGGTAGCCTATTCGCAGTCTGGCACAGCCAACTGCAAACCCAGGGTTGCAGCAGCCTTAATAGTCCCAGTTGTATTTTTGCACTAAATGACATTTGTTTCAGACATTTCTGCTGGGATGGTGTGTTGGTGATGAGGGGAGGGGCGGGGGGGGGAGGGGGGAGAGAGAGAGAGAGAGAGGAGGTGGTGAGGAGTGGTGGAAGGGAGGAAAGTGCAAAATGGCCCTCTCACACATGACTATTTTTCACTTCTTCCTCTGCAGTGTTCGGACAGCACAGACACCTTTGAGAACATAATGTTAATGCTTGATGGGATGCCGACGGCAAGAGTCAAACCAGAGCTCCTGGAATCTGAACGAGGGGTAAGCCGAGGTTTCTAGACAATTCCCTTTTCCCCCGTAGCAGTAATTATTTCCAGACCTTTCCAAAGCCAGTCTCCTGAACCGCAAAGTTCACATCCATCTTCCACCCCCTCCCCTCCCCCACTCCTGATGATGTGTCGTCTGGAATCCAGGCAACATAGAGCTCCGCCGAAATGATATCACCACTTTCGAAAGCTGAAAAGAGGCTGTTAGTGGTGTATGTTTTACATTGGCTGGTGTAGAGATTTTCTTTCTTGATTTTTTTCCCCCCCTCAAGATCTTCGTGTTCGGGACTTCTCCCTTAGATTCGACCTAGGATTAATAAGTTACATTACATCGATCAGTCTTGCAGCTAGCTCGCTTGAGAGCATCACACTTCTTTCACACTTGTGCCTGATTTATTAAACTGTGTTTAGCAAACACAAAAAAATGAATATTAAGTAACCGGGGAAGCTACGATAAAAGAACAGCATTTACATAAAAAATACAGGCTGTATATCGGTAATTTCCTGCTGCTTTCCTTTTGCATGGAGCTAACAATTAATATTGGCAGTTGGTAACCTGCAAACATTAGCCTTCTGCTTGCCGCATCAATGCTGGTCTCGTGAGTATCCCCAGTATGAATTGCACCATCATTGACGGCCGGGTCAACAGCGGCCAAAGCCCTAAGTTCTGGAATTCCCTTCCTAAGCTTATCTGCCTCGCTTAACGCTTTCTTGTCCTTTAAGCCAATGCTTAAAGCTGGTTAAACCTTTTGTCGCCCATCCTAATATCTCCTAATTATGGCGTATAGTCAAACTTTGTTTGGTAATTGCTCTTGTGCATCACTTTAGAATGTTGGCCGGTTTAGCTCACTTGGCTAGGCAACTGATTTGTGATGCAGAACAATGCCAGCAGCATGGGTTCAATTCCTGCACCCTGCCTTCTCAACCTTGCCCCTCACCCTGAGGTGTGTTGATTCTTAGGTTAAATCACCACAAGTTCGCCCTCCCCCTCAAAGGGGGAAAAGCAGCCTGCGGTCATCTAGGACTATGGTGACCTTACCTTTACTACGTTAAAGAAGCTATATAAATGCAAGTTGCATCTTTTGCTTTTGGTGCATTTATTAATGGTGTTCAAAGGGTCAGACCATGCTGAGCATCGTCACGCCTTAACAGTGGATTATTTGATCGTGTTACATAGCGTAGTGCTGCATATCACCTGGTATAGTGCAAGCAATGCCACAGAAGATCCACCAGTAATATTTGCTCTGCCCACAGTGTTGTATTAGCATGCAATAGTATGTATGTCATCATTTTCTGCCTTTGACAAAATAAATTAATATTTCTAGAGTACAACAATTGATGGGCTCATAAAACACCCACATGAGCTTGAATCATGATGTTAGTGTGATGTGTATGAAATAGACTGCTGCCATTGTCATGGTTTAATGTTGATTGTGTGCAATGGATGAAGGATGCTGGCCAAGGTTCTATGGCAGAACGCAACCGTATCAACAACGTACATTTGTAACCGCAATTTTAATATCGTAACGCATTCAAGATGTTTTGGGGTGTTCCCAAACACATTTTGACACTGAGCCACCCAAAAATCTGTTCGGACCGGTGACCAATACTCTTGAGAAAGAAGTAGGTTTTGAGGAGCATCTTGATGGAGTTGGGCGAAGTAGGGAGACAGGGAGGTGTCGGGAACAAATTCAAGAGCTGAGGCTCGGTGGAGTTGAGGGAACAGCCGACAACACCCTTAGTGTTGGGTGGGGTTACTGGGTTATGGGGATAGGGTGGAGGTGTTGACCTTGGGTAGGGTGCTCTTTCCAAGAGCCGGTGCAGACTCGATGGGCCGAATGGCCTCCTTCTGCACTGTAAATTCTATGAAAAAAAAGGTTGGGAAAGTGATCATTAGGGATGCGAATGAGGCCAGAACTGGAGGGATCCAGGTATCCCGAAGGGTTACAGGGCTGGAGGACATTCTAGAGTTGGGGAGGAGCAAAGCCTCGGAGGAATTTGAAATCATGAGAATTTTAAAATTGAGGCGCTGTTGGTCCGGGAGCCAATGTAGGGTCAGCGGGCATTGATGAATGAAAGGATTGCAATTAAAGGATAATTTAAACTCTGAAGCGTTTGCTTTATTAATATGGCGAAGGCAAGGTCATGTCCTCGTATGGATCCTGAATTGCGAAAGTCAATAGAGGTTGCAGGCAAAATATTTTCATATGAAGGTGCTATTAAATTAATATCACAGAACCTGTTTTTATTGCCCTTACGTTAAATATTTCTTTGTAGTTTTGGGAGACATGGGGGAAAGAGATTACAAAATATTCCATGGCCCAACTTCCCACATAGATGCCTTATTTTAATATCATTATAAGAAATAGTTTGGACGTTGATTGTCTCTTAAAAGCATTCCTTAAGTATGTACAGTGAGATAAACATCACTGCCGATGGAGCATTAAAGTGCAATGCTGTGCGAATGGAAAACACAAGTCACGAGTGTTAGCATTGATTTTCATTTCTGGCAGATTTTCCAACTCATAAATATGTGACAGGAGACTTTCTTTTAAGTATAACATGTTCTGTGGTGTATTCCCTTTGTGAAAAAAAGCAACCTTCTTTTTACAGCAGAACACTGATTCCACTCCCATTCTGTTAATTCCAGAAGCTCCCTTCTGTAACACTCCTTAAACTGCTCTAATGGTGGTGACACTACACCTATGCAAGGAGAAGCAAATCAAAGTGGTGACACCGATGTAAGAGTGTACATTTGTGCACAAAAATAGCAGACAAACGTGTATCAGATTGGAGTCAGTCGTTAACCCATTAATAGTGCTCCCTCCATTTAGCAAATTCTGTTCTTGCCATGCGTCTGCAGTGCCATATTTTACACAACGGTCCTCCTTCAAAGTATTTACATTCAAAATCATCCTGGAAAAAATCGTGATTGAGTTTAAAATCATTATCTGCGAACTGAACCATGCTGATCGACTCAAATGGACCATTGACTAAAACCGGTTGTGGGTACAAGTCCTGTTCTGGAGTCTTCAGGGTGGTTAACCTTTGGAGTTCTCTACCCACAGAGGGCAGTGAAGGCTGGATCATTAGATATACTCAAGGCTGATTTAAACTGAGTTTTAACCTACAAGGCGATCAAAGGTTATGGAGGGGCTGGAGGGGCGGGAGGGGAGGGTGGTGGTGGTGGGGGGGGGGGGGGGGGGGGTTAGGCAGGAAAATGGGCTGGAAGTCACAATCAGATCAGCCATGATTTCCTTGACTAGTGGAATGGATTGGAGGTGCCAAATCGCCTACTCCTGTTCCTATTTTTTATGTTCTTAACCAATCAAAAACAGATTTATTCACTAAAGTATGTCACAGTTTTGACGTACCGTTATATAGTACTTACCGCACAGAAACAGGATTCAGCCCAACAGGCCGATCCTGGTAATAATAATCTTTATTATTGTCACAAGTAGGCTTACATTAACACTGCAATGAAGTTACTGTGAAAAGCCCCTAATTGCCACATTCGCCTATTCGGGTACACTGATGGAGAATTCAGAATGTCCAATTCACCTAACTAGCACGTCTTTGGTCTGTGGGAGGAAACCGGAGCATCCGAAGGAAACCCACGCACACACGTGGAGAACGTGCAGATTCCGCACAGACTTCCTATATCGAAAATGCTACCGTATTGGCACGTTGAGTCTACTTTCAGATTGTATTGAGTCTTTTTCCAGCACAAAGTCCTCAACAAATCGAAGAAACCAAACATTGCGATCACAAACATTTTGACTATTTTCCTTTCTTTTGATCTTCACATTTTCAGTCTCACAAAAGCCTCAAGTGTCCATTTCACATCCCATCTCTCAGTCTTTCATTTTCAATGCTGCTACAGTCAAAACTCAGTGAAAACTTCACAAACAGTGGGTGTGATTTAGCGGGCTCATTCGTCATGGTCGCAAATCCCGTAATGTCCACTAAATCTCACGAGAGGCCAAAAATGGCATCTGCAGCGGCAACATTTAAATACGTGATTTTCCAGGACCCTCACCAATGACGCTATTAGGTTCACACCCAGGAAGGGCATGAACCCGACGAGAATGAATTTGGATGGATTATCATCTACTTAGCAGGTTTAACGTCGCATCTTCAGCCCTCAGCACGTCTTCCCACCCCCTGGCATAAAGTCACGCTGGCGCTATTTAATATTGCTTTTTAAAACAGGAACCAGGCGCCATGACCTCCGAGAGAGAAGGAGGAGGTGAGGGGGGGTCGGATGGCTTGAGGGTGAGAGAAAGAAGTGGTCAGCCTTCGGGGGATGAAGGCTTTACTCATCAACTGAAGCATTAGCTGTCCAGTGTGCATAAGTGTAGAAGGATGACAGCGGTGAGCTTGCTGAATTATGCAGCCTGACTCAGCAGGGTGCCCATGAGCACTGCCTCTCCCTAAAGGAGAAAACAGTTATGCTTAGATTCATGTTCATGATACAACTTGGCCATCAAGACTTAACTCTGAATAACATCAGCCCCTCACAGGCTCGCGGCTGGATTTTAGCTTCAGATGTCGGGCCTCTCGGGCGGCGTGGGAACAAGTGGCAAAGGGGTTGCTTCTCTCCCAGGTCCCCAACGCCTGCCAGTCAGAACCCCTCAGGAACCCCACCGCCCCCAACCACCAGTTGTCCTCGGCTATTCGAAATGACCAAACACATTCACCTCCTGAAAGAACTCCAGTGGTCATGAGTTTGTGGGAGAGGAAACCCTTACTGAAAGCTAAATGCGAGTCTAAGTGGGCAGGGACATATGCAAGGGGCAGTCCTGTAGATGGGTGGGCCCCTGAGCTGTGAGTGTGTGATCGCTGCCAACGATGCTCTTGGACTGGTTGCTCCCAGGTCAGGAAGGCCAATGGGTTATGGGAGATGATGACGTTCAGTAGCTGCAATACCTACCTGACTCTCTATCTCTTTCTCTCGATCTCTTTCTCTCTATCTCTCTCTCTCTATCTCTCTCTCTCGCTATCTCTATCTCTCTCTCTATCTCTCTCTCTCTATCTCTCTCTCTCTCGATCTCTGTCTCTCTCTCTCTCTCTCTCATGATCTCTCTCTCTATCTCCCTCTCTCTATCTCTATCTCTCACAGGATTTTGATTGGAATGGAGCTGGCCACCTTGCTCCTCACAGCTCTGGCAGTGCACAGACTCCAGCAGCATCATGCGACGCTAGAGGGGAGATCCTCCAGACCAAGACCAGGGGGCCGCGAGCAGGATCAGAGGCTGGACGTCGCACCAGCCGTGCAAGAAGCACAATGGTGCCGAAGACGCCCCAGGGTCTACCGGACTCATATATCCTTCCTTGAGCTATCCATCACCATCTGTCGACGAAGTCTTCCACTAACGAATAGACGGTGTGGACCTGTGCCATGTTCTTGTGGATTTGGTACCACATGGCAGTGGAGGACATCCGCTCCCTGTGTCCATCTTGATCACAACAGCCCTGCATTTCTTCACAACAGGATCCTTCCCGAGCTCCACTGGGGACCTCTGGAGAATCTCACAGGCATCCACCAATAATTGGGTCTGTAAGGTGATGGATGCACTGGACTATATCCATTTTGACCTGCACCAGAGGCCTATGGGATTTGGCAGATACCTCGTCAGGCACAGGTGCAGGGGGTGATAGACTAAACCCATGACAGTCTCCATGCTCCATTGGACCAGGAAGTTCCTTTCATCAACCGGAAGGTGTTCCACTCCCTGAATGTCCAGCTGATGTGCGACCACCAGGTGTCATGCATGCGCGTGCCCTTTTTCCAGGGAGTATGCATGACAGCTTCATCCTGGGCCAATTCCAGATCGCTGGATTCCCTGAGGGACACCTAGGCAACAGGATGCTCCTTAGGGAAAAGGGATATCCCCTCAGGTGATGGCTGATGACACCAGTGCGGATGTCACAGTTCCCTGAGCTCCCTGTGGAGACCAGGCAAAATGAGGCTCAAAATGCAACCCAATCAGTCATCGAGTGATGCATTGGTCTGTTAAAGATGTCTTTTCGCTGCCTTGATAGGTCTGGTGGGGGCTGTCAGTACAGCCCCCGGAGGGTCTCCCACATTGGTGTGGTCTGCTGTGCCCTCCACAACCTTGCTCTGCAGCAGGGCGAGGAACTTCCTGATTATGACCTGGAGGAGGACATGCATGAGGGCACCGAGGAAGAGTCTGCTGAGGACGCTGAGAATGTAGGGCAGGCAGGCTAAAGACAGCCTTATTGCCTCCTGTTTCATGGATGACGTCTAGCTCACTGACCTAATTTGACAAGTGACAATGTTCCCCAATTACTGGTGCTGTTGCTTCGCCCTGTTCCGCCCACTGTCCCTGGGCTGCACCAGTTTGAGGAATGGGGGAGTCAGATTGGCTGGGCACTCTCAGGGTCCATTTGTGTGGAAGGTTCCGGGCTCAAACGGACCGTCCATCCTCTGGGCCCCTGGGCCACTCCATGGATAAGAGGGGCAATTGGAATGAGATCCAGATGCCCCGCCGACCTGTGGCACAGGCAGCCGTGGATGCCCACCAGTGAATGCACCATACAGTTGTAGCGCTCAGCCATGGTGCTCGGTGACTGAGCCGTGCTTCAGACATCTCCTGCCATGGATCTGACTTTGAGCCCCAGGCATTCCACTGTGGATGCCATGTTGCAGGGTTGGCCTGGGTGGCACACATTGCTGGCACCATCTCCTGCGACAGAAGGCTTTGGGAGTCCTCCATTCGGCCTTGCAGTCGCAGGAATGTTGCTGACAACCCATCCTGGTATTCCCAACTCTGCCTTTGCAACTCAAGCATCTGGTGAACAAACGTGGCCAGAGGCACAGCACCTGGCTGGGGCACGTCCGAGTCTTGGGACCCATGCTGACCTCCAATTGTCTGATACCTGGGACGTTCCTGCCTCCACTTCATGTGCATCAGAAGCAGTGTGGTGCTCAGAAGATTGTGACCCAGAAGTCTGCCTGCTATAATCGCCCATCGAGGTATGTATCTCTGCGATGGGGAATGGATGTGTCCTCCTTTGACATCTCCTCAGAGGTCGTGTTGAGGGGTGGGAGTGGGACCCTGCTGGTGGACAGGCCTTAATGTTCCTGTAAAGAAAGGGACATGATATTAGCACATGGCCAGGGCAAAGGGCTGTAATACTCGGAACTCACTTGAGTTAGGTCATCTGGATGAATGTGTAGAGACTCCTCTCTGACAGGCCCACCTTGCTCTCAGCACTGACCTGCTCCTCTCCTCCTCTGACAGCTCCAGGGGTTTCTCCTTCAAACGGCCTGACTCTGGCCATTTGGTAGGTCTTCTCCAATGGAGGTGATGCTGGGTTCTCCATCTGGTAGGGGGTGACACCCACATAAACATTAAATCCTGCCCTTATTGTGCCAGTCTGTACTTCAGTTGGCAGCACTCATAGCTTTGAATCAGAAGGTTAGGAATTCGTGTCCCACTCCAGGACAAAACTCAAGGTGGACACTTCAGGGCAATACTAAGGGAGGGCTGCGCTATCAGAGGTGACTAAAAACAGTATGTGCTCTGAAATGGATGTGAGAGATCCTGCCACTCTATTTTGGAGAAATAACGGGCGGCATGGTAGTACAGTGGTTAGCACTGTTGCTTCACAGCTCCAGGGTCCCAGGTTCGATTCCCAGCTTTGGTCACTGTCTGTGCGGAGTCTACACGTTCTCCCCGTGTCTCCGTGGGTTTCCTCCGGGTGCTCCGGTTTCCTACCACCGTCCAAAAGATGTGCAGGTTAGGTGGATTGGCCATGCTAAATTGCCATTAGTGGCCAAAAGAACAGTTAGGTGGGGTTACGAGGTTAGGGTGGAGGCGGGGGCTTGGGTGAGGTGCTCTTTCTCAGGGCCAGTGCAGACTCAATGGGTCAAATGGCCTCCTTCTGCACTGTAAATTCTATGATTCGATGAAGAAGAGCAGGAGTGGTATCGCCGGTTACCTGGCCAATAATTACTCTTCAATTAACATCACAAAGAAAGATTATTTGCTCATTACAAGTCTATCGGTTGGAGCTGACTGGTTTTAGTTACTTGATGGATACATATTGGCCAGGACACTGGGAAGAATATCCCACTCCCATCACTTTATTCTTTAATGAAAATCGCTTATTGTCACAAGTAGGTTTCAAATGAAGTTACTGTGAAAAGCCCCTAGTCGCCACATTCCGGCGCCTGTTCGGGGAGGCTGGTACTGGAAAATAGTGCCATGGGACTTTTTACATCCACCTGAAAAGGCCTTGGATTAATGTTTCATCCACACCTCTAACAGTGCAGATCTCCTTCAGTACTGCACTGGAGTGTCAGCCCAAATTGTCCTGCGCAAGTCCTGGGGTGGGACTTGAACCTACAGCCAGCTGATACAGATGTGTGAGCACTACCAACTCAGGCTGGCATTCGCTCACCGCACAAAGTGCTCGACCAGCTGCAAGAAGTGTAAGACCGGCTGCAATGTCCTTTCTGCAAATGCGATTTTCGGATTGTCAAAACGTTACTGTTACTAAAACTTTATAATGGCAACATAAGTCATTTGTAATACCAAGTGCAATCTCCGGAACTGATGTAAGTGAATCGCTAATCTCATCCTTGCTCACCACTTTGTACAAGTGTCTTCCAAAACACTTTGCCAAATCAACAATGGCCCAGTAAAGACTCATCATGCCGGTGACCTGTTGATGAAGCTGCAAATAATCCCTCAGAATCCCTCTGAAATCATAACAGCCGCTTCCCAAAGCACGATTGCTCAAGCATTTCCATAAGGGAAGCTGAGCGGCAACTTGAGGTAAAAGAAATGTAAACGCTTTTCATACTAAATTGGCAGAACAAAATAATCAGTTTTCTCCTAAAGTAAGCAAACTTTACTCTTTTCACAATCTTTATTTGATTCTCAGGGCAATCCTAAAACATACAAAGCAGTGGTTGATGGTCAAAAGTATTCAGAGAATGAAAATGAATGCAATAGTCACAGATACACATTTCTTGTGATTTATCTTCAAATACTGCAGATATTGGAGGCGATTCTCTGAGCCCCGCGCCGGGCCGGGGAATCGGAGCAACCGGCCACGACGCCCCGACGCCAGCACGCGATTCTCCGAGGTGCGGAGAATCGGCGCCATTTGCACCGGCACCACGACAGAGTCCCGCCGCCGCCGTTCACCCCTAGTCGCTGCCGGTGGGAACTCTGCAGGAACACTCGGGGGGCGGTCTGTGAGGGGTGGAGGGAGTCTCCTTCACCGGGGGGGGGGGGGCCTCCGATGGGGTCTGGCCCACGATCGGGGCCCGCCGATCGGCGGGACGGCCTCTTCCCCCGCCCTGGCCTACTTTCTGGCGTGGCCGGCCCCTGAACACCGACCCCATGTTGGGTCGGGGCAGCGTGCAGAGGAAGTCCCCCGCGCATGCGCAGGTTGGCGCGGCGCAACTGCACATGCGTGGGTTGGCGCGGTGCCCATTCGGCGCCGCGTAAGGAGGCTGGAGCGGCTTGAACCGCTCCAGCGCCGTGCTGGCCCCCTATGGGGGCCAGAATATGTTGTGCCTGGGCCCTGTTCGCGCCGTCGTGAAACGTGACAGCATTCACGACGGTGCGAACACTTTGCCTCCATATCGGAGAATGGCCTCCATTAAATCTAAAAAATCCATTAAGCATTCATTTATGATGCAACAATTAATTTAGAGAGCATCATAGAAGCAACTTGGATTCGAGAACCAATGATTAGCTTAATTGAACAAGAGCTTGCTATCAGGAAATGAGATTGATACTCCTAAACGTAGAACATACAGTGCAGAAAGAGGCCTTGCAGCTCATCGAGTCTGCACCGGCACACTTAAGCCCTCACTTCCACCCTATCCCAATAACCCCTCCTAATCTTTTTTGGACACTACGGGCAATTTAGCATGGCCAATCCACCTAACCTGCACGTCTTTGGAAGGAAACCGGAGCACCCGGAGGAAACCCATGCACACACGGGGAGAACGTGCAGACTCCGCACAGACAGTGACCCAGCGGGGAATCGAACCTGGGACCCTGGTGCTGTGAAGCCACAGTGCTAACCACCATGCTACCGTGTTGCCCACGTACGTGGGCAATAAAATGTAACATACAATCAAATAGCAGCTTCGCCATTCATACCAGTTGCCCTTCAGTGAAGTGACAATGTTTCTAATCTTCAAAAATTCTTGTGCAAAATATCAAATTTACTTGGCACGGCAAAAATATGTGGACGGTCATATATTTGTCTTCGAAAATTTAACATGAGAAGCTTTAAGACCATAAGACATAGGAGCAGATTTAGGCCATTCGGCACATAATTTCTGCTCCCCCATTCAATCATGTCTGATATGTTTCTCATTCCCATTTTCCTGCCTTCTCCCCATGACCCCTGATCCCCTTCATTGAACAAGAACCTATCTATCTCTGCCTTAACGATACTCAGTGACTTGACATCCACTGCCTTCTGTGGCAATGAGTCCCACAGATTCACCACCCTCTGGATGAAGAAATCCCTCCTCATGTCTGTTTTAATGTATCATCCCTTCAGTCTGAGGCTGTACCCTCGGGTTCGAGTTGTTCCTACTAATGGAAACATCCTCTCCACGTTCAGTCTATCTACGCCTCTCGGTATTCTGTAAGTTTCAATGAGATCCCCTCTCATCCTTCTAAACTCCAATGGGTACAGACCCAGAATCCTCAACTACACCTCATATGACAAGTCCTTCATCCCGGGGATCATTCTTGTGTACCTCCTCTGGACCCTCTCCAAGGCCAGCACACCCTTCCTTAGTTACGGGGCCCAAAACTGCAGTTCTCCTCTTGTCATACAAGAAAATATTCAGATCCTGCTCACATTTCTAATCCTTTTAGTATTTCCTTCAAAAGTGTTCCTGTATTTTCACACAATTGTCTTTGAAGCAGGTTTCTTTGCCGCATCATCATTTTTGATTATAGTTATGAGTTGAATTCACTTTTTCATATTTCAAATGTGCAGGTGAATACAGTTAGGCTTTTTCTCTTTTTTTTTGAATTAGCATCCAATTCCTATGATCTTTCCTGTAAATTTGTCTGTTGGTCAGTGAGAAAAGGTTGTCTTCACAGAATCCATAGAACAGTCCATTCGGCCTATCGAGTCTGGACTGACCCTCTGAAAGAGCACCCTAACTAGGCCCAATCCCACTCCCCATTCCTGTAATCCCACCTAACCCGCACATCTTTGGACTGTGGGTGGAAACCGGAGCACCCGGAAGAAATCCACACAGACACGGGGAGAATGTGCAAACTCAACACACAATCACCCAAGGCTGGAATTGAACCCTGGCGCTGTGAAGCAGCAGTGTTAATCACCTTGCCACCGTGCTTCCCTCATTGTGCCAATGCGCTTTAGGCAATTTGCATTTTTAAAGATTGAGTTCAACAGGTTTTATTTCAATTCTGTTTACATATATCTAACACATGTGTGTATATAGAAAGTGTGCACCCATGCTTTCATATTTAAAATAAACTATTGTTGTATTGTGAGGTTTATAAGATTATTATATCTTGGGACTGTACTTTTAAATTTATTGGATCATTTGACCTGTTCGGCCACCTACCTGACAATGAGCCTGGGCGGTTTGATTGTCAGAGATCAAAGGAAAACTACGATTGTTTTACTGGGAAGAAAGTGAAGGTATTTATACTTGGAGATGATGGGGCGGGATTCTCCGACCCCCCGCCAGGTCGGAGAATGGCCGGGAGGGGGGGGGGCGTGAATCCCCCACCCGCCGGCTGCTGAATTCTCTGGCGCCGGGGATTTAGCGGGGGCGGGAATCGCGCCGCGCCGGTCGGGGCCTGTTGGCAGCGGCCCGCCTGGCAATTCTCCGGCCCGCGATGGGCCGATTGGCCGCCCGTTTTCGGCCGGTCCCGCCGGCGTATGTTACAACAGGTACTTACCGGCGGGACCTGGCTGCGCGGGCGGCCTCGGGGGGGCGCGGGGCGTTCTGGCCCCGGGGGATACCCCATGGTAGCCTGGCCCGCGATCGGAGCCCACCGAACCGCGGGCGGGCCTGTGCCGTGGGGGCACTTTATTCCTCCACGGCACAGGCCCGCCCGCGGGCTGGTGTACCGGTCCGCCATGGCCGGTGCGGAGATGAACCCTCCCCAGCGCATGTGCTGGGATGGCGCCAGCACGCGCTGGTGCTCCTGCGCATGCGCCAACTCGCGCCGGCCGGTGGAGGCCCTTTGCCGCCGGTTGGCATGGTGCTATGCCCCTTCCGCGCCAGCCGGCGTAGAGCAAACCACTCCAGGGCCGGCCTAGCCCCTGAAGGTGTGGAGGATTCCGCACCTTCGGGGCGGTCCGATGCCAGAGTGGTTCACGCCACTCCTTCGCGCTGGATTTGCCCGCCCCGCCGGATTCCGAAGAATCCTGCCCAATCGCTGAGTTTACAATTAGACTGTGAGTCTCCCAAAGTCACTGAAAGGTGTTTGTATCGGGTTGGAAACAGTTGTGCTGGAAAAATCCATTTACTTCTAAAACGAAATGGAGTTGAGGTGAGGGATAGATAATAGGCATTTCTACCTGGATGCAAGGTTAATGGCTGCGATTCGCTCGATCCGCAGCTAAGTGCTCCTGCGAGCAGGAAAACTAGAGTCATTTCCATTAGGAGCGACTGCAATGTGCCATGCAGGCATTAATTCCTTAAGCGGGTTTTAAGTACCATTCCATGGCACACCAGGGTTTTGACTGGGCCTGAGAGGGGTGAGATCTCATCTCACTCTCAGGTCTCACACCGCTGAGATCGGAGCGCCCATTTTTAAAGGGCGCCCACATCTCAAGAAGCTGCTGGATCCGCCCTGGATCTCTGGCAGGGAGATCCCCCCCCTCCCCACCGCCCTAATCACCTCAGAACTCCACTTCAGCCCCCCCCCCCCCTCCCCCCCATAAGCCTCTCCATTCAATCCCTACTCATTCCCCTCCAGTCCCTTTTCAGGTCGTGACCCTTGACAGTGCTAACCTGGCACCTTACACTCTTGAGAGTTGGCAAGGGGGTAAGCACCCTCCTGACAATTGCCTCCTGGGTGCCGAGAGGTGTTCTTTATAGGAGGTGGGTGTCAGGGGGCTTGTTCAATGCAAGGCTGGAGGATTTCAGGTTGGGAGTCTGTCCTGGGATGAGGCTGGCCTTCCCAACTGTAGCCTCTAAACCCATTAAACAGTCACCCAGTATCCAAACATGAAAGTTTTCTCATACCACACACCATTACTTGCTGAAAGCTTTTTGACTGACAAGTGGAGGCAATTTCAAAGGAGAGCTCTGCAGGGATCAATTAACTCAGGGGAGCAGCTGGTTTTCTAATCACAGTTTTTTTTAAAAACAAGGCTGCCTCTTTGTTCTCAAGCACCTCCGAGAGAGAGCAGGGGTTGCCTGCCTCCTCAGAAAACTAGTATCATAGACAGACAGCAGAGAGGCTGTGTGGTCAGCAGGGAGAAATGGCTTCTTGTATCTGTGAGCAACCATTGCCATATGCACGGGTGGGGGTTGAGGCTGGGGTGCGGAGGGGGTTGGCGGGGGGGGGAGAGACGGTCTCTAGTTGAAGAAATGGATCCTGCAAGCATTTAAGGATTAGGGGAGATTTATAGTGGCATGGCCAGGTGTAAGAAAGTAATTGAAACAGGCTTTACTGGTGGATGGAAAGCACTCCAGAAAACTGAGGAAGCACCTGGAGATGGGTACCTGAAGTTGCTGCTCGGTAGAACAGGAATACAGAAACGTCTGGAGCAGCTGTGGACTGTTTGCACTCTCTCTGGAATCACACATCTTTTAGCAAGGCTGTGAAGTATGAAAGGGGGACATCAGAGGTACGTTCTTTACTCAGAGAGTAGTAAGGGCATGGAATGCCCTGCCTGCAACAGTAATGGACTCGCCAACACTAAGGGCATTCAAATGATCATTGGATAGACATATGGACGATAAGGGAATAGCGTAGGTGGGCTTTAGAGTGGTTTCACAGGTCGGCACAACATCGAGGGCCGAAGGGCCTGTACTGCGCTGTAATGTTCTATGTTCTATCACTTTCAGTAGTTCAAAGTATAAGTTGCCGAAGAAAATGAAAAAAGGGTTTAGTCAACAATGTTTTTCAATGAACCATTTGTTACAGTGAAAGTTTTCAATATGAAAAGCTTTTGTGTCATTCTTTTAGCTGATAACCAGAAGTTTGAATCTCTTTCAAAGTTTAAAAGCCTTTACGGAGATTGTAACAGTATTTCTGCGAGTTAGGGAGTTTAGGACCTAGATGTATAGCCAAAAGATTTGAGCCATGACTTTCAGATGTGGAATTAAGGCGACATTTGTTTGTGCAAAGGGTGATAATGTTTGGAACGCTCATCTGCAAATAGCAAATGATGCTGAGCCAATTGTTAATTTTAAAACTGAGATTGCTGGATTTTTGTTAGCTGAAGGTATACAGGGATGTGGGGCAAAGGTGGACAAACAAAGTTTGGTTTCAAATCAGCCCCAATCTCATTGAAGAATAGGCTTGAGCGACCAAGAGACCTACTCATGTTCCTATATTTCCACAACTTTTCAAACTTTATTCCATTGTAATTTTATTTCTAACCAAGATGCACTACATATTTTTTTTAAACCTCAATGTAGATGGAGTTTAATTTCTACTTACCTTGGGTACGATTGTATAACGTGCAATACTGAGTTCTCTGCCCATGAAATATTCCACCTCATTTTCTCTTCCATTCCCTTCAATGATTGGGTGTGCTCTATGGGATTGGCAGCAGGGAGTGAGGGGCTTATCCAACATTATCCTATTTTCCCCATTGTCCAATGTTAAAATTGCCCCTCTCACCTCAGTTTCAGATATTTCTTGGGCACGCTATATAGGCTTTTTACAATTCATTGTTACGGGATGCAGGCTTCACTGGCTAGGCTGGCATTTGTTGCCCATCCCTAATTGCCCTTGAAAGGTGATGGTGAGCTGTCTTCTTGAACCACTGCAGTCCATGTGTTGTAGGTACACCCACTGTTAGGGAGGGAGTTCCAGGATTATGACCCAGCGGCAGTGAAGGAACGGCGATATATTTCCACGTCAGGAATGGCGAGTGACTTGGAGGGGAACCTCCAGGTGGTCGTGCTCCCAGGTATCTGCTGCTCTTGTCCTTGGGGATGGTCCTGGTCGTGGGTTTGGAAGGTGCTGCCAAAGGATCCTTGGTGAGTTCCTGCTGTGCATCTTGTAGATGTAACACAAATTAAACAAAATGGATGCCCTCAACAATATTTGCTCATAGGAGCAGGAGTAGGCCATTCGGCCCATCATGTTGCTCTGCCATCCAAAACAATCATGGTTGATTATCCACTTCAATACTTTCTGCCCACACTATCCCCATTTCCTTTTTATGCGATTGGCATTTAGAAATCTGTCAATCTCTACTTTAAAAACGCTCAATGGGACATGGGAACAGGAGTGGGCCATTCAGCCCCTCAAGCCTGCTGTACCATTCAATGACATTGGCTGATCTGTGGCCTAATTCCATGTAGCTGCCTTTGGGCCGTATCCCTTCATACCTTTGCTTAACAAATCTCAGGTTAAAAATTAATAGCTGGTCTAACATCGGTTGTCATTTGTGGAAGAGAGTTGCGAACGTCTACCACCCTTTGTGTGTCCTAACACCTCTCCTGAATGGTTTGGCCCTAGTTTATGTACTATGCCCCCCCCCCCCCCCCCCCCACCCCCACTCCCCCCACCCCCCGCCAGTTCTGGAATCTTCAACCAGTGGAAACAATTTATCTTCACCTATCCTGGCATTGACTGAGCTTCCACAACCTCCTAGGGTAGAGAATTCCAAAGACTCCCAATCCTCTGAGTTAAAAAAAGAAAATCTCCTCATCTGGATCCTAAGTGGCTTCCCCCCCCTTATTTTGAAATCGTGTCGCCTGGTTCGAGACTATTCGGGCACGTTTGTATTCGTAATTTGCTCTCAGGCAGCATGAGTAATTCTTTTTTAGATTCTTACTGAGTCTGGCTAAGTTTCAGAGCCAGCTAGTGAAGAGCCGATGACCCAGACTGAGATCAGCGTCTGGCTTCAGTGCTGGATAGCAGTGTTATGTCTAAGAGCATAACGTAACTAAAAAAAAGTGGAGATATTTAAACCGGAGCTGTTGGATAGCACTTGAAATGCGTCCTTTCCTGGGAGATGATGTAATCAGGTCAAAATGTGGAAGGCTTTCAAGTTAAAGCTGGCCAACATAATGACAATCAAAAATAGTGGGGGTTTTATCTGCAATCAATGGTTTTTAATTAGTTTTTGTACATTAGTCCCTTAAAGCTCTATTTCTAGACAAATCCCAATTCTTAAAGCTGTATCTCCAGACAAATCAAAACCTCAATAAGCAGTTTAATTATACTCACTATAGGCGGAGATGGTGACGTAGTGGTAATTCTGCTGGTCTAGTAATCGGGAAGCCCAGACTAATGCTCCGGGGACATGGGTTCAAATCCCACCATGGCAGCTGGTGGAATTTGCATTCATTTAATAAATCAGGAATGTAAAGCTGGTCTCAGTCAGGGTGAGCATGAAACTATCATCGGTTGTTGTTTGAAAATCCCACCTTGTTCGTTAATGTCCTCCCTACAGGCAAGGAAATCTGCCATCCTTAGCTGGTCTGACCTCATGAGACTCCAGACTTACAGCAATGCGGTTGGCTCTTATCTGCTCTCTCAGATGGCCTAGCGAGCCATTTGGTTCAAGGGTAATTAGGGATGGGCAACAAACAGGGACCTTGCCAGTGATGTCCACACCCGATGAAAGACTGGGGGGGAAAAAGTGAAATTGGTCTTCAACAAGAAAACCTCTAACTTTTCCTTCAAGTTGTAAACTTTTCTCAACCCTGTCGAAAGTTGCAGACAGGTGAAGAAGGACCGGGAGGTATTGTTTATTTTTAATTCAGTCACATAGGAATTTTCAGTACTCACCCCTTCCTATTTCTGTAACCTCCTTCAGCTCTGCGGCCTTCCAAGGGCAGAGTTTATACAAGCCAGGCCTCTTCTGCTAATTCGATTTCATCAGCCCCATCACTGCTGGCCATGCCTTCAGCAGTGTGGGGCCCAAACTGTGGAATTCCTTCCTGAACCTCTTCACCCCACTACCTCTTCCTTTCTTTCCGCCTTTTAAATGCTTCTTGAAAGCTACCTCTTGAGGAAGCTTTTGAAAGTCCATCCTAATATCCCGTTATGTGGTAGCACCCTTGCCTCAAAATCACAGGCTCTGGGATTAAGTCCCACACCAGGAGTTGCACATAAAAAAAATTGAGGTGACGCTCCGGTGGAGTACTGAACTGTCGGAGACACCAGGGGAGGCTGCATCTGCCTGCTCGGGTGAATGTAAAAGATCACATGGCACTATTCCAAAGAAGATCAGGGGAGTTATCCCTGGTATTCAATATGTATCCATCAATCAGAGTCACAAACACAGATTATCTGGTGATCACCACATTGCTGTTTGTGGAAATTTGCTGTGGGCACTCTGGTTGTCGCATTTCCTTCAATAATGTCGACGTTTGCAAAATACTACCATTAGCCCCAAGGCACTTTGAGACACCTGGTGAGTATGAAAGCATTATATAAACGCAAGTTGTTTTCACTTTGATGCCAAATATAATGGGCGCGATTCTCCGATTGCGGGCCAGAGTGTCTGCGCCGTCGTGAACACCGTCACGTTTCACGACGGCATGAAACGGGCGCTAGCAGTAGCGATTCTGGCACCCAAAGGGGGCCAGCACGGCACTGGAGCGGTTCACGCCGCTCCAGCCTCACTTCCTGGCACACACTGGGGGCGGCGCCAACCCGCGCGTGCGCGGTGGCTTTACAGAAGGCGCCGGCCCGGATGCAACATGGCGTGGGGGTTCTGGGCACAACTGTCAGGCAACATTCTGGTAAATCTCTTCTGCAGCCTCTCTAAAGCCTCCATATCCTTCTGGTAGTGTGGCGACCAGAATTGACCACGATACTCCAAATGTGGCATAACTAAGGTTCTATACAGCTGCAACATGACTTGCCAATTCTTATACTCAATGCCCCGGCCAATGAAGGCAAGCATGCCGTATGCCTTCTTGACTACCTTCTCCACCTGTGTTGCCCCTTTCAGTGACATCTAGATCTCTCTGACTTTCAATGCTCTTGAGGGTTCTACCATTCACTGTATATTCCCTACCTGCATTAGACCTTCCAAAATGCATTAACTCACATTTGTCCGGATTAAACTCCATCTGACATCTCTCCGCCCAAGTCTCCAAACAATCTAAATCCTGCTGTATCCTCTGACAGTCCTCATCGCTGTCCGCAATTCCACCAACCTTTGTGTCGTCTTCAAACTTACGAATCAGACCAGTTACATTTTCCTCCAAATCATTTATATATACTACAAACAACAAAGGTCCCAGCACTGATCCCTGCGGAACACCACTAGTCACAGCCCTCCAATTAGAAAAGCATCCTTCCATTGCTACTCTTTGCCTTCTATGACCTAGCCAGTTCTGTATCCACCTTGCCAGCTCACCCCGATCCCGTGTGACTTCACCTTTTGTACTAGTCTACCATGAGGGACCTTGTCAAAGGCCTTACTGAAGTCCATATAGACAACATCCACTGCCCTACCTGCATCAATCCTCTTTGTGACCTCTTCGAAAAACTCTATCAAGTTAGTGAGACTCGACCTCCCCTTCACAAAACCATGCTGCCTCTCACTAATACGTCCATTTGCTTCCAAATGGGAGTAGATCCTGTCTCGAAGAATTCTCTCCAATAATTTCCCTACCACTGACGTAAGGCTCACCGGCCTGTAATTCCCTGGATTATCCTTGCTAGCCTTCTTAAACAGAGGAACAACATTGGCTATTCTCCAGTCCTCCGGGACATCACCTGAAGACAGTGAGGATCCAAAGATTTCTGTCAAGGCCTCAGCAATTTCCTCTCTAGCCTTCTTCAGTATTCTGGGGTAGATCCCATCAGGCCCTGGGGACTTAGCTACCTTAATATTTTTCAAGACGCCCAACACCTCGTCTTTTTGGATCTCAATGTGACTCAGGCTATCTACACACCCTTCTCCAGACTCAACATCTACCAATTCCTTCTCTTTGGTGAATACGGATGCAAAGTTTTCATTTAGTATCTCGCCCATTTCCTCTGGCTCCACACATAGATTCCCTTGCCTATCCTTCAGTGGGCCAACCCTCTCCCTGGCTACCCTCTTGCTTTTTATGTACGTGTAAAAAGCCTTGGGATTTTCCTTAACCCTATTTGCCAATTACTTTTCGTGACCCCTTCTAGCCCTCCTGACTCCTTGCTTAAATTCCTTCCTACTTTCCTTATATTCCACACAGGCTTTGTCTGTTCCCAGCCTTTTAGCCCTGACAAATGCCTCTTTTTTCTTTTTGACAAGGCCTACAATATCTCTCGTTATCCAAGGTTTCCGAAAATTGTCGTATTTATCCTTCTTCCTCACAGGAACATGCCGGTCCTGAATTCCTTTCAACTGACACTTGAAAGCCTCCCACATGTAAGATGTTGATTCACCCTCAAACATCCGCCCCAATCTAGGTTCTTCAGTTCCCGCCTAATATTGTTATAATTAGCCTTCCCCCAATTTAGCACATTCACCCTAGGACCACTCTTATCCTTGTCCACCAGCACTTTAAAACTTACTGAATTGTGGTCACTGTTCCCAAAATGCTCCCATACTCAAACTTCTACCACCTGGCCGGGCTCATTCTCCAATACCAGGTCCAGTACAGCCCCTTCCCTAGTTGGACTGTCTACATATTGTTTTCAGAAGCCCTTCTGGATGCTCCTTACAAACTCTGCCCCATCTAAGCCCCTGGCACTAAGGGAGTCCCAGTCAATATTGGGGAAGTTAAAGTCTCCCATCACAACAACCCTGTTGTTTTTACTCTTTTCCAAAATCTGTCTACCTATCTGCTCCTCTATCTCCTGCTGGCTGTTAGGAGGCCTATAGTAAACCCCCAACATTGTGACTGCACCCTTCTTATTCCTGATCTCTACCATGAAAATGCCATGAAATCTTTAATGGACCAGCGGATTATTATTATGTGGTTTTCTGCTTCGCGACAAACAATTTTGAAATTACAGCACCTCATCAAGCAGTGAACTTAAGAATCAACCTGGGTGATGTGTGGTGAAGTTCTGGAATAAAGTTTAAACATACAAGCCTCTTGTTCAGAGGTGAGGGAGAAACCAACTGAGCCAACTCAAATCAAATCAACATTACGATATGGTCACTCAGGCTGAGAACTTTCCTATGCCTCGTGACGCGCTAAGGAGACAAAGTGCGTGCTTTGATCTTGGATGGGATTCTTTGTCGGCCGACAGCGGAATTGGGCGGCGAATCGCTTTTGAGGCGACAATCGTGACCGGCGCCTGGCGGAATGCCGTGCTCCACTGCCTCAACAGCGGCGTCAATGCGTTCAACTCCGCACGTACAATAAAAGCTATTGGCCTATCAATAGCGCGCCTGACCCGGTGTTCTCCGGGGTTCCGCGAAGCTCCGCCTCCACCAGGAGGAATTGCCGATGGCGAGGTTCACGTGTGGTTTTAAAAATCGGGAAACAGGCGCCGTGGTTGCTGAGGGAGAGAGAGGATGTACAAAAAGTGTCCAGCGTCGCTATAGTGTGCTGACAGTTGTGCCGCAGGCCATGGGGCTTCTGCCAGGGCTGGGGGAGTAGTAAGGGGGGGGCCACGAGGTGGGCTGTGGGGTCGGGGTGGGCGGTCACAGACCACAATTGCTGCAGCCTGCAAGGCAGCCATGCAGCTGCGCACACTGCTGACTGTGATCTTAGAGCCGTAGGTTGTATGGATGTCCCTCCACGCGACCCCCCCTAGGTATCATCTGGCCCCAGCAGACCCATCAATGGGATGGGTGCCCTCCAGCACATCTAGTGCCAGGAGGTGTGGGCAGCACGGTAGCATGGTGATTAGCACAATTGCTTCACAGCTCCAGGGTCCCAGGTTCGATTCCCGGCTTGGGTCACTGTCTGTGCGGAGTCTGCACGTTCTCCCCGTGTGTGCGTGGGTTTCCTCCGGGCGCTCCGGTTTCCTCCCACAGTCCAAAGATGTGCAGGTTAGGTGGACTGGCCATGATAAATTGCCCTTAGCGTCCCCAAAAAGATTAGGTGGGGTTACTGGGTTAAGGGGATAGGGTGGAGGTGTGGGCTTAAGTCCAAAATTGCCCTTAGTGTTGGGTGGGGTAACTGGGTTATGGGGATAGGGTAGAGGTGTGCAGTTGGGAAGGGTGCTCTTTCCAAGAGCCGGTGCAGACTCGATGGGCCGAATGGCCTCCTTCTGCACTGTAAATTCTATGAATCAAAATTCTATGAATCTTGTTGGCTGGGTTGAGTGTGTGTGGGGAGTGGAGTGTGTATATGTGGCTGCTGCTTGTCAGCCTCTCAAGTGACAATCCTGACGCAGCAAATCGGACACTGTTTTCCATTGGAATCGCTCGTGTTCCACATAGTGCTGGTGCTAGCCCATTAATGGTTCCGGATTAGCTCCAATTTTCACCACCTCCAATTTTACTGTCGTCAAAGTCCACCGATTCTGTCCCGGCGCCAACATTTAGTCTCCTAAATGGAGGAATAAAATAGAATTACAGCAAATTGCCATCGATTGTCCACATCCATTTTTCAATTACATATTTGGTTCATTGTTATATTTGTCAAGGTTGGCCAAAGGAATACATTTTAAATTGTATTGACTTAGTGTCGCCTGTATGCATTGTTAGATCAAGTGAACCATGGCTAAATGCAGAATAAAGAGCAATTGTTCTCTGTTTCAAAACATGCCTTCGGCAAAATCTGAAAACAACGGGCAGTTTCCTCTGCTCTCGCTGGTGCTGAACTTGGAGGCAGGAAGGGAGCGCAATAGATTGGAGCTTAATGGCCGGTACAGACACAATGGGCCGTAGGGCCCCTTTCTGTGCTGGAAAGCTCTGTGACTAATTAGGTGGGATGGTGGCATGCCGGAACTCCGTTCCTTCCTGCCTCTGCCCGAATTAAGGACTGGGCGGAAAGACACACGGTCAACCTTCTCTTCCTGCCACCTAATTAACCACATTAGAGCCTCATCCCACAGCCGCTGGTACTAGCCTAGTGTTGGCCAGGCCTGCCCACATGCGGTATGCACAGCAGGTAAAACTGCGCGGTCAGTTTGCCATCTCCGGATGAGCCCCCTTGATCAAAAGCACTCAATGCTTTTGGGTGGGGGGGGGCACGGCAGCACAGGGGTTAACACAGTTGCTTCACAGCTCCAGGGTCCCAGGTTCGATTCCCGGCTTGGGTCACTGTCTGTGCGGAGTCTGCACGTTCTCCCCGTGTCTGCGTGGGTTTTCTGCTCCGCTTTCCTCCTACAGGCCAAAGATGTGCAGGTTAGGTGGATTGGCCAAGCTAAATTGCCCTTAATGTCCCAAAAAAGGTTAGGTGGGGTTACTGGGTTAAGGGGATAGGGCGGAGGTGTGAGCTTAAGTAGGGTGCTCTTTTCAAGGGGCCGGTGCAGACTCGATGGGCCGAATGGCCTCCTTTTGTACTGTAAATTCTATGAATGCCTGACTGAGGGACTTGACAGCAGAACGGGGAGACTGATGAGAGCCACCCCCTGCCCTTATTGCCAACCTCTCAGACCCTACTGCCCACAATTCCCATGCCGTGATATCATCAGCCCCCTCCCCATTACTTGCCTGTGTCGCTGCACGATTCTAGAACTCTGGTGCCTGTCCTTCCAGGTTCTCCAGCGCTGCCTGATTGGCTTGTGATTGGCCACCCTCGTGGACCACCCGGTGTCAGTGTATTGTAAACCCATGTCCTAACAGCTCGAAACAATATCCATGGTTTCGAAATTGAGATAGGTCAAACTAATTTCACATTAAGACTCTTAAACTTCAACAGTAGAACTAAGCTCGACTAGATCGAGCTACAATCAAATCCAATTCCCAAAGGTGAAAGAATGCAAACTCTCTATTCCATCCAGTCCCTTCATCTTTTTCTGATTAAGCACCTCCAAAATATGTAATGACTTAATTTTAGTGCATCAAATAGTAATTTCATTGAAATCCACCACCATTTCCTAAAATGAATCTAATTCGTCGTACACTTTGGAAGAGGACCCGATGCAATATCTGAACAGTGACAATCATTTATCCTTATCTTAAAGGTGACCGCATCAATGCCACCTAACATTCTGCTCTTCCATGGTATAATGATAGCATGCATTATAGAATAATCTTTAAAATTACCATCGGGCCACAGGTTTCTCTTTGTTTAAAGCAAAAAATAGTAAAATTGTTTCAGCATTAGGAGCAAGTGTGTCACATCATCCAACACCATTTCCTGTCTGATGTCTGTCTCATACTCCTCCACATCAATGTAGAACAAAATTCCATTCAAAAGGAATAATATTTATCTGCAAGTGAAATATAAATACTGAATGAATTGGCTCATTCAGCCCTTGATGATACTGAGGAAGGAAAGTCAATGCCAACATGTAATTAGTACAATTTGTACATAAAATATTCTTTATTATGATGATAGAGACACATCAATATCTGCAATCTGCTGAGCCGTCTTTGCCACAACCACTTAAGGATATCTCTTGCTGATATTACTGAATTTCTTGCATATTAATTAGAGTTTACCAAGGGTGCAGCAAGGGAGGACATCTATAAGAGCATTACAGTATTTGTGTCTAGTAGTGACAAAGGTCTGGATGAGGGGTTCAGCGACGGATGGGTTGAATATGGGGCAGGTCTGAGGCATGTTACAAAGTTGTGTGTAGACGATCATCTTAATGAGTAGTAGCTTCGGGTTAAATGGGATGTGGAGCTTATGGGCAGTGGGGTGGGGAATGGACGAGGATACAAAAAGTTAGAATTAGAGCTGAAAACAATGTACAGGTGTCAGGAGATAGGTCAATCCTTCAGGCGTTCTGGCGATATCGAACAGTGAAAGGCAGAACCAAGCACTGGCATCAGAGGAAATGCATTCACACAGATTGTCCAGTCAACCATGTTAAAAGACTGCAGAGCGGATGAGGGCATATAATTCATCCATCCCAAATGGTGTCATTTGAGCCTTCACATTGGGGTATTTTAATGGAATTGGAGAAATGGAAGTCTGATTGAAGAGATTGAAGTAAGGTGGGCACAAACCTGAGTGCAGAAAACACATTCAAGAGCTTTGAAGAGGACTCAGAGATTGGAGGTGGTGGGCTAGAAATCAAACTGTGTTGCAATCCAAGGATTCCTTAGTTTTCAGCTAATGGGGGCCCTTACTCCTGCTTTGTGATCCTTGGGACAAATTTTGCTTTGAGTTCTGTTGCTCCTCTGTGGTTTTCAGAGACCTAACCAGGAGCAGCCACCACTGAAAGATAACTTTAATATATTTGTACAGAACCTGTGTGGCTCCAGGGAGAACAGGATTGTGCTTCCTGGCTCCACTGCATGCCTGACGACTGTTGAAAGCCAATGGGCTGTCCTTCTCCCACTGCCTCCATCTCCTGTCCCCCATGACACTTACCGGAAGGCCCAAGCTAACCTGACAAGGAGCCAGCAATTTTTGCAAAGTGGGAGAGGTGATGATGCAGATGATGGCAAATCCCAAAGCTTGCAAAGCTGTGGCCAAGGAACTCATTTTCAACCAGGCTTTGGCCTCCCCATTGGCACACGTTAGCCATGAAACAAGTAACCACATAGACCTTTGAATCCCCCGTGTTAGTTTAGAAGGGCAGGAGTGTTGCCACCGGGCTTTTTTGAGGAGAGGTTGATCACAGTGTTTTTGAAACATCAGAAACCGCACCTGAGATGAAGTAACCATTTGTTAGCGTGCAGGTCAGGAAGGAAGTTACATTGCCAACTGTGAAGTGGAAATTGGGCCAAGGTTGCAAGATGTATGTCCATGCATTTGGAAAGGGTATTAGGAGAGAAGCTGGGAAAAGTTCAGGGCTGTAGGGAGCAGGGGTAGATATTTGATTTGAAGCGCAAGGTGATATTTCTTTACAACCTTAAAATACATGTCTTTACAAGCAAATTTTGTGCAGGAAATGAAAAATATAACTGCTGTAACACTAAGGACAACTGCAGGAGGAATGTGTATTCTCCAGTTTGCATCTGCTAGCAGTGACAACAAAGGCTTGTATGCTCCTACTGCAGTGTCAGTGCATGCTCAGAGCATCCATATTCTATCCATCCTATTTAGTAAAGTATATCGAACGGTAACTCTGGAAATAAGCATAGACTATTATTTGGGTATCGTGCAAGCCACGACTGCACAAGGAGCCTAATTGGTTTTAATTCCCCATTTACAGCTACACACCTGCTGAGTTCAGTGCTGGGATGATTGCCAAGTAACCTACAGACCTCTTCTGCTTTTGACACCTACACAACTCTATAAATTATCCAGCACATGGGGGACATTCTTCCGGCCACTGCTCGATGGGTGTTTTGCCAACTCGTTCTGTTGCCAAGCATCCTTCAGCGGGAAGAAAGATAATGGCCTGGTTCCTCAACAATCACCATCACTGATATTCTGTGGCTAAAGGAAAAATAGCCCCGAGAAAATCCCGTTCGTTCTCTCTTCTTTCTGAAACAGATTGGTGTCAAGTCATTGTTCACCCACCAGCTTGCATGAGAACTAACAAATCTTACTTTCAAACGTTCTGAAAGTTTGGGTCTGATGCTGTGGTGAGCAGTTATCCAAGAAAGGTAACCTTCTTGGGATAAATCAAATAGCAGCTCTTACTTGATGATATGGGAACGAGCGCTGCGGTTGGTAGAGGAGGAGACGAGCTGGGCAGAAGGCTTGCCCCTATGTTCCAGCACTGTGTTCAAATAAATAAATAGGAATAGAACAAAAAACATCCCTCCAACCCTCGCCCTCACTCTCCCCCACACCCCTCCAGGCGCCATCCATACAATCTATCCCATTCCATGCCCCCATGGCCACTCAAACCCCCTACGCTAGTACATACCCCTCCACCTGCTCTCCTCATCACCCTTTATAGTCCCTCTGTCAATTCAATTGGAATTCATGGGATGAAGAGCTCGGGATAGAAATAATGTGGGGACTCTGGAGCAAAGCACTGAACAGGGCAAACTCCATCAACACACGCGCAAGGCTAGGTCTAATGCAGCTGAATATGGTGCACAGAGCACACCAAAAGGATGCCTTGCCTCGCCTAAAGATGTTCCAGGACCGACACTAGTCTAACTCCCACGAAAATGGAACCGGGTTTAGAATTTTCAGCCATTTCTGGGACGTCTGCCACAATGGGCAGCCTCTTTACTGTGGCAGGAATCTGGGACTTTGTCTTCTATGTAGGCCTACTGAGAATGGTTAATGACCAAATATAGCAGCTCAATGGCTGAACTCCACAGCTCCCGAGAATTGTACGGATACTTCACACTTACAATTCCTCATGTTGGGAATTTCCAACTATTGCTGGTCTGTCATTGCATGAAAGGATTCAGATAGTGTTCACAATTGGAAACCACACAGTGTCTGAGGGAACATCTGAATTATGAGCAAGAGTAGGAGTTGGGCACTGGGCCCCTGGGATCATGGCCAATCTGATCTTTATCGCTCCTCCTCATTCCCATCTACACCACGGAGATCTTTCACTCCTTTGCTTATCAAGAAACTATCTACCACTGTCTTAAAGATATCCAAAGACTGGGCAGGATTTTCCATAAAATATGGCAAAGCTTCAGGATGTGAGTGAAAAACGTGCGATTATCTCCGAAAACACAGCCAGGATTTCTGCCACTCTGTCAAGAAAAGATCGGGTGCATGGTTTGTGACATCACACAGGTGGGGCAAGGCCTAGTAGAGCCGACAAGGCAAGCTCCCCAGAGCCGTCTTTAAACACTGCCACAATCTGTAGAAGAAATAAACGCCCGACATGGTCAGCTTAACAAGTTTTTGTTTTCGCTTTTCGGGGCATGATCCTGATCATATCACCACCTCGCCTGCGCAAATCCCATTAAGTCCCTCTCGGGAGATTTAGCAGCCATGACGGGATTTGAGCCTGCGGCTAATGGGCACGCTAAATCCCGCCTTTGCTTCCACTGCCTTTTGTGGAAGAGAATCCCAAACACTCACAATTCTCTGAGAGGACAGGTCTGTCTCAAATGGGTTAACCCTTATTTTTAAACCGTGACCTGTAGTTCTAGATTCTTCCACTAGAGGGAACATGCTCTCTGCTGCACAGCAGCACAGTGCTTAGCACTGCTGCTTCAAAGCGCCAGGGACAAAAGGTTCAATTCCAGCCTTGGGTGACTGTGTGGAGTCTGCACGTTCTCACCGTGTCTTATTGGGTTTCCCCCGGGTGCTCCGGTTTTTTCCTACAGCCCAAAGATGTTCAGGTTAGGTGGATTGGCCATGCTAAATTGCCCCTTAGTGTCCAGGGATGTGTTGGTTAGGTGAAGGAGTTATTGGGATAGGGCGGGGGAATGGCCCAAGGTAGGGTGCTCTTTCAGAGGGTTAGTGCAGAGTTGATGGCCCGAATTGCCTCCTTCTGCACTGTAGGGATTCTACAATGATCACTGTGATTACCTTGTCAAGATCCCTTACGATCCTATATACTTCAATCAAGTTGCCTCTAACTCTTCTAAACTCCAGCACAAGCCTAGATTGTCAAGGCTTTCCCTATAAGGCGACCCACCCATTCCAGGCATTAGTCTGGGACTTTCCTGCACTGTTTCTAATGCATTAACATCCTTCCTTAAATAAGGAGACCAATACTGCACACAGTACTCCAGATGTGGTCTCATCAATGCTCTGTATGACTGAAGCATAACCTCCCTACTTTTGTATTCAATTCCCCTCATAATAAACAATAACATTCTCTTTTCTTGCTAATTGCTTGCTGTACCCACGTACAAACCTTATGCGATTCATGCCCCTCTTGTTTAGATGTATTGGTTGGGAGAAAGAAAATGAAGCAACGATGGTGCAAGAAGAGAAATGATTCGTAGGGATGGCGGAGGGGCCAAAGATGTGCAGGTTAGGTGGGGTTATGGGGATAGGGTGGGGGAGTGGGCCTAGGCAGGGTGCTCTTTCAGAGGGCCTGTGCAGACCTCATGGGTCAAATGGCCTCCTTCTGCACTGTGAGGACTCTATGCTTCTATGGATACTGGACAGCAGACTTCTAGCTGAGATTCAAAGCTGACCATTGCAACTACCGTGTTGCAAAGATCCTCTCATTCCTCATGTTTTCCTTGTTCTTCGATGATTAGATTATTTGCGTCCTCCCCGATAAAAGTGGCTAGGGGAGCCGAATGCCACTGACATCCATTGCACCTAGCCCATTGTAGCCCATGAATGGAAACAAAAGTCACTTTGTGCAAAATTGCGCCCAGGAGGCATGAATAGCTAAATTCATCTGTCGTGTTTTAAAGATGTCACATGTCGCCTTAATTGTGTGTTTCGCTACATCCACTCTGTTTCTGGGGACTGTGCCAATTAGAGTGTGCAGGTTAATATGGCCAGCCCTCTTTAATTTGTACTAATTTTAAATTTAAAAGCTTTCATTTAGTAGTTTAATAAGAAGGCTCAGTTCAACAGAAAGCCTTTTATGAATTAGCAACGTTTCCATGGTTACGGAAAGGTGCTTCCTTGCGCCTATCCTCTAGACTGGGTGAAATTTATAAGGGCAGCTGCTCTCCAAGTAGTTATTATCTTTTTGAGTTAAAGGCTGAGAGTGTGGGTGGACAGTTGGGTAGTTATCTAACTCATCGCTGTTTGTCGATTGGAAGCTGTCCTTTTGCTGTAAATAACCTTTCGGGCTCCAAATTCAAGATTTTGTGGGGCGGGGGGGGGGGAGGGGGGGGGGTTTGTTGCTTTACAGCCATTTTGTAGTTTAAAATGCAGCAGAAATAGAAAATTGCCCATGTATTGAATGCTGAATGTGGCAGCATGGTTTCCGTCAATCACAGTAAATGGCCCTTGTTGCCATGGAGAATTTGACTCAGTCAGCCAGTCAAGACAGGTGTTGCAGCTTGCAAATCAAAAACTGCAGTCGATTTAAGATGAACTCGAGATACGAGAGCAGTTTTTTTTTTTGAATCCTGATGGCCCGTTAACCTTATCACTAACCCCAGACATGAACACAATTAAAAGTTGTCAAATAAACCAAGCATTTCTTAACAGGAATTCTTTGAAGCAGTATAAAAGTCAGCCTCTGATGAACGTGGAAAGGATTGGAGTTTCTGCTAGTCCTCTCCCTCCACTCTTTCTCTTTTGTTCGCTTCAACATGCTGACAGTTTTACATCAGGTGTTCTACCTACTTCTGATTCCTTCCTCTCTCTCCGACCCTGCCCCTCACCCACATTCTCCTGTCCCTCTTGTTCCTCAACACATCTTGATTGTTTACTCCCCCCCCCCCCTCTTTAATTTTAACCTCTGTGTGCATTAGATGCTCTTGGCTTCTTTCTCTTCCTTTAGAGTCTCCTGGGAATTTGCGAACTCCATGAAAAATCTAATCTGGACATCTAGGACCTTGATGAAATCTGTTCTCCCGCAAGCAATTTTCCCCAGGGTTGGAGAGGCCTGAGTGGGTGTGGCGTGGTTTAAAAATTCCATCTATCCAACATCCTTGTTGTGTTTTGCTGCATGATGTCCCATCTGTTAGCTCTTGTTGCCGGTGGCAACCGTGAGCCTGAAACTTGGCAATACCATCCATTGCCTGACTTGATGGATGGCAGTGGACGAGTGAGAGAGATGAATACCTCATTGTATGTCCCATTCAGCCAGCTTCCAATGGGTCTTGGAGATGGGTGTCAACCCCTCCACTACCTGCCCCCCCCCACCCCCCCGCCCGCCCTCCCCCACTCCCCATTGCCAATTATTTAAAAAAAGTTGACTTCCCTTGTTTAAAGGAAGAGTAGTGGAATGTCTGAACCCATAGGCTGAAGGACCTCAGTCCCCTTCAAGGTAAGTCTTGGCCGTTTGTATCAGGTAGCGTGACATTGCATACCTCCTTGCGGAGCACACAGATTGGAGCTGGCTCTCACAAAGTGAGCTCTGCCTCTCGTTGATGGAGTCCTCCTGATCATCTCTGTCCTCTGACATTTCCTTTGGCATTTAATAGGTTTATACCCCCCCCAGAAAAATAAACTGGAGAGTAAAGTTAATATTTCAACACCTGGATTTCTGGAAAGCTTGTATCGAGCATAACCTACCTGCTTTTTAATTTAAAAAATAGACCTGTGGTTAGAAACCACTCATTGAATTTGCTCATCTAATTAAGAATATATTTTTCTTTCCATTCTGCCACAGTAGATTCATTCCTTTTATTGTTAGATACTGTCTGCCTTCAGGGTAATTGCCACAAGCTGAAACTGGACAAAACGTCAAATCAGGCCTCTGTTGGAAGCTGAAAATGAATAATCCTGATTGCTTTCTTTGGGAGGTATAGGTTTCCAAAACTTGAGATATAGCACCTCAGGTTTAGACAGTCAGCAGGCTCATCAATATTCTTTCTCAGATAAGAGATTGGTTTTACTCAGGATAGAGTATAATCTTTTGTAATCTCTTAAACCAAGGGATGGTGTTGCTGTGGTATTAAAAGGGGCTAGACCCCTTAAATTGGCGACGCCGGTGGTAGAATGTTAAATTCTGTTGTTACATTTCACTCCCCCAATGACATTGAGGGCAAAGCATTTGTTAAAATTAATTTCAAGTAGCAGAGCACCCTGTTACCCTTGCGGATCCTCTACCTTGCCCATGGGGGAAGCCTCAACGAGAATCAGTTGGGCATTCCTCACTCTGCCCGTCGCCTGCCAAGCTGTATGCAAGAGTGGCAGGTGCAATGTCTATCACTGCAGCTGGTCTTAAAGTCGCAAGGAAAAGCAGGCGGAATTAGATTTGAAAACAAATTATGGAACAAGACTTTTCTAATCTTGCCTTGATAATGTGAGTGTGATGCTCTTGCTTAAAGCAGGGCACCACTGATAATATATTGTAAGTATGTTAGGTGTTCCCTCAGCGCTGACAACTGAACTGTGCAAAGATGAGGGTCTTTTAGCCCACTTCATGAATACTTGTTGTTAGCACATGGCCAAAATACTGATTTTAATGAATGGAATGTACTGAAAGCGCTAAAGGACTGTTTATATTTAGCACTCCTCTGGCGGGTGTTATCCCTGTAAAAGTGGATTAGTGAGAAGTGTTGCAGTGTCGTCAAGGCATTAATGAGGAACTCGCTCAACATTGCACAGCTGCACAGCAAAATTGAATATGCTGCATCAGGACAAGCTGATGTCTCAAAACGCTTTTGGGGGTGGCAGCCTAGTGTTCCGTATTCTTTCATCAAAACGGCCAAAAGGAAATTGCCGCTGTTCCATCCTCTATTATCAAGCAAATTTACAAAAACCTAATTCTCTTTATAGAGTTCAGTACAGCTACTCAATGGACTCGCCTAATTCCCGACATCAGCTGGTCTCTCATTAACTAGCACCAGTGTTCCTGTTCCTTCAGCACCAGTGTTCTGCGTCTCATTCCCGCTGCTCCCACCAAAACACGACCATGATTTTCTTTTTGAGTGTACGGGTCTGCGCTGGCAAATGAGTCGAGTGATCGGTGCTCAATTAAGTGGCCATTTGGCTTGGGCTGCAGGTCAGCAGTATTCTGCGTGCTCTGTGAAGAGAGCAGATGGTACATCATGAGTCCGTAACACATTTGTCCATATGGATACTGCTTTTTCATCAAATGCTTTATTATCAGAGGGCAATTACTGATATACTCATATGCCACTGTGCAAATCACAGGATCTGGGGTGAGTGACGTGCATACCATGTGTTCTGGGATTGATGCTAACTTCTGCATGTTTCCCAAGCTTCCCTTTCTCAATAAACCCAATGATTGTAGGTCAAGCAGTTTATCTTGCTGTCCACCACCTCGCCCACGCTACATATGCACTAGTTTTACATTCAAACATAAGATTTTTGGCGATTTAACCCGTGAATGTTGCTCCGACCAATACCTCGTCTTCAGAAAGATGCAAACAAAGCGTAATCTTTATATGGCACCATACACAACGTTGGGGTACCCCGCTGCTTCTCTTCAAATAGTGGCGCTGAATCTTTTACGTCCACCTGGGAGGGTAGTCTCAGTTTTAACATCTCATCCAAAAGACAGCGGGTGGGATTCTCCGTCCCGCCAGTCCAGCTTTACGGCGAGGCGCGCCCCTGTCGGTAGCGGGATCCTCCGTTTCCGCAGCCGGCCAATGGGGTTTCCCAGTGTGGCCAGCCCATGCCATTGGAAAACCCACGGGCAGGGGTGCGCTGCCAGCGGGAATAGAGAATCCCAATAGCCGGAGAATTCCGCCCCAATTTTTAAAGAATTAATGCTTGGGGAATGTGCATTCTTGTTTTGTTAATTTTTTTCCTCTATTTTTATTGTTCCCATGGGACGTGAGCATCGCTGGCAAGGCCAGCATTTGTCGCCGCTCCCTAATGGCTCTTGACAAGATGGTGGTGACTCACCTTCCAGCACCGTTACGGTCAATATAGTGTAGGAAAACCCATAATGCGATTAGGAAGGGAGCTGTAGGATTTGTACCAGTGACAGTGAAGGAATGATGTTAGAACATAGAACATACAGTGCAGAAGGAGGACATTCAACCCATCGAGTGTGCATCGACCCACTTAAGCCCTCACTTCCACCCTGTCCCCGTACCCCAATAACCCTTCCTAACTTTTTTTGGTCACTAAGGGCAACATATCATTCCACCTAATTGCACGTCTTTGAACTGTGGGAGGAAACCGGAGGGCCCGGAAGAAACCCACGCAGACACGGGGAGGATGTGCAGACTCCGCACGGACAGTGTCCCAGCAGGGAATCGAACCTGGGCCCTGGCGCTGTGAAGCCACAGTGCTGTCCACTTGTGCTACTGTGCTGCCCATAACGATGATGTCGTTCAAGTCAGGATGGTGTGTGGATTGGAAGGGAACTTGGTGGCACTCCCATACATCTGCTGCCTTGTCCTTCTAGATAGTAATGTTTACGGGTTTGGTAGGTGCGATCGAAGGAGCCTTGGCCTTTGCTGCATTGTATCTTGTACACACTGGGGCCATTCTGCCGATGGTCAAGAGTAAATGTCCAAGGTGTTGGATAAGGCCTCAATCAAACAGGCTGTTTTTTCCTGGAAAGTATAGAGTTTTTTGAGTGCTGCTGGAGCTGTACCCAAGTGGAGAGTATTCCATTCCAATCCTGACTTGTGCCTTGTAGATGCTGGACAGGGTTTGGAGAGTCAGTGGGTGAGTTACTCATCACAGAATTCCTAGCCTCTGATGAGTTTTTGAAGCCATGGTATTTGTATGGTTAGTCCAGTTCAATTTTTGGTCATTGGTAACCATCAGGGCATTGATGTTGGGAAATTCTACAGTGATAATGCCATTGAATATCAGGAGGAGATGGTTAAATTCGCTCATGTTGGAGGTAGTCATTGCCTGGTACTTGCGTGGCAAGAATGTTACTTGCCAGCTATCAGCCCTGAATGTCTCAGGTCTTGCTGCATGTCAGCACAGTCTGCATCAATATCTGAGGAGTCTCAAATGATAGTGAACATTGTGCAATCATCAGTGGACATTCCATTTCTGACCTTATGATGGAGGGAAGGTCTTCGATGAAGTAGCTGGATATGGTTGTGTTTAGGACACCGCCATTTGTGACGTCGTGTGGCTCAGTTGGCTGGTTCATGATACGGATCAACGCCAACAGCACGTGTTCAATCCCTGTACCTGCTGAGGTTATCTATGAAGGCCTTGCCTTCTCAACCTTGCCGCTCACCTGAGGTGTGGTGACCGTCAGGTTAAAATCACCACCAGTCAACTCTCTCTTTCACAAAGGGGAGAGCAGCCTCTGGAACTATATTGACTTTCATTTCATTTCATTTTCACCCTAAGGAATCCCTGCAGCAATATCCAGTAGCTAACATGATTGACCCCCGACAATCATAATCATTTTCCTTGGTGTTCGCCTCCGATTCTCATTCACTAACATTTTGCTGGAGGTGCTTCTTAATGTTAAACTTAGCCAGTTGGTGAAGGAGGAAAACAGAAGTCAATCTTTATTCAGTTTAGATTTATCCACAAGGTGAAACAATACAAGTCCTAAATATACTCAAACCCCAGTGTTAGTAAGTGCCCTTTTATATGTGCTCAGATGAAAGGCCTCCAACTATTTATCCTTACCCTTAGAGCCTGATTCTTCTGCCCCGCCCACTGCAGGATTGCCATGGGCGGGACACGTAACATGTAAAGGTCCATTGACCTCGGGCGGGAATGTCCGGTCGCTGGGCGGGCGTGGCTGGAGAATCCTGTCCTTAATTTATAAAATGAACGCTTGATGCCACTCTCGGTCAAATGCAGCCACTTTCACCCCACCTGTGAAATTAAGCATATTTTTTTTCTATATTTCGATCAAGGCTGTAATGAGATCAGGCGCACAGAGCCCCAGATGGAACCCACACTGAACCTCAGTGTGCAGGTTATTGCTGAGTAAGTAGCACTTGATAGCACTGTCAATGAGACCTTCCATCACCTTGTTGATGATTGAGAGTAGACTGATGGAGCAATAATTGGCTGGATTGCATTTGTCCTGCTTTTTGTGGACAGGGACATCCCAGGGCAATTTCCCACATTGTCATTTGATGCCAGTGTTTTGGCTATATGAGAATAGTAGTGGCATGGCTACTTCTGGAGCATACATTTTCAGTACTACAGTCAGGATGTTGTCGGGGCCCATAGCCTTGCATCCAACGCCTGCAACCATTTCTTGATGTTATGTGGAGTGAATCGAATTGGCTGATGGTTGGAGACCTCGGGAGGAGGTCGAGATGGATCACCCACTCGGTACTTCTGACTGAGTATCGTTGCAAATGCTTGGGCCTTGCCATTTGTGTTGGGCTCTCCCATCAGTGAGCTTGAGGATATTTGTCGAGCCACCCCGCTGGTTAGTTATTTAATTGTCCAACACCATTCATGGCTGGATGTGGCAAGACTACAGATCTTGGGTCTCATTAATTGCTTGGGGATCACTTTGTCCTGTGTATTGGATACTACATCTGCAGTTCAGACTTCAAGCAGTGCTGTGTGTAGTTCCACCAGGTGAGCATCTCATTTTTAAGTATACCTGCATATTCTCCTCCACGACTCATTTATTCGCTGTGATCCTTACACGCACCCTGTTGGACAGTATCTGTGATACCCAACCACGTCACAGTTTAAAAATGGAAATGCGATTAGATGACACTTGTGCTTTCAAGAACTTGCTCGTATTCTTAATTTACAAATGTTTTACCAAATGACTATACACAACGCTATGTGACAGCTGTTAACACTGTGCATCATTTATATGTTGGTTTATGGAAGAAAGTTCAGTTAAGAAAAAGTACTCCTGCTCCAGCAAATCCTGTAGCACAATTGGTAAACACGAAAAAAACAATAAATAACGCTTTATTAGTGAAATACTGAGGCATTCCAAACCTGGAAGATGTGTTGAAACCGGATTTTGGATTGAAATTATGTGAATATTAAAAAAAAGAAATTGTGAAAATATTTTGTAGACTTCCTGCTTTGTGAGAATATTTTGACGGAGACACATGTTTTCAACATGTTGGGATGCTTCAGATTGATCCAAGCCCAAACACCAGGCCCAATTCTTGGCTTACTCATTCTTTATCATAATAACGGGAACTCCATTTTAAGCAGGAAAGGGACCCAAAGTTAATTTTTTAAATTAGGTTTGAACATGGCGATCTCCGCAGCAGTGTGAGATGAAGATGCACAAGTGTCATCTAATCGTATCTCCATTTTTAAAGAAAAGTACTAGTTTTTTAGGGATGAGGTGAAATGTTGTTTTCTGGCCCAGCACCAACAGATCTAGGATATAAGCCCAATGCAGTCTTAACAACGTAGCTTAACTCTCATATTTACCAGGAACACCTGCTACTGTACCATTGACGGCATTTCCAATTTTAACACGAGTCAAATTTAAAGGCCTTTCTGAATTAAATTTGCAACATAGTGGTGATTGGCTATGAATTATGATCAGGCTAACAGTATAAATTCCTGCGGAATAGGACTGGGTTGCGATTGTATAGACCGTTTTTGTTTGGACATTTTATAGCTGGCAAATAGGAGAAGTGTCCTATTTATAGAACAGGATTCAAAAGCCAATACCCAAAACATCCCTTCAGTGGACACCTTTTGTCACTGCCGCCCCAATTCTTAGGCATAAGTGATGATAAAGTGCATCTCAATAAGAAAGAACTGTGGGCAAGTGGACAACATCAGTGGGCCAAGATCCATTTTTTCTTTTTTGCATTAGCCCTGACAGAATTAAGCATAATTTTCAATATGGTTGCACCAATTACTTCCCACTGAGTTCTGGATGTTTTCCTACGGAGTTAGCTGTGCCAGATGATCCAGATGTGCAATTTCAGACCAATTATCCTGATATTGGGGAGGGATGTCTGTGCACATTGCGAGACTACCTAACGCCACAGTCTGCATAAACATGAGACATTTTTAAGTTGTATCTAGTTACTCTTGCTATTTACCGTTTCTACAAAAGAACGGAAAAATTAGAATTGCACACGATGAGCAGGCAAGAAAACAGTGACAGCAACACATTTAAAGGGGCAAAAGATGTTACTCTTTGGCTGTGAATAAATGGGACCCACTCAACAAATTTCAGAATAACATGGTGAAAAATGGTCTATTGGGAAATGCCCAAAGTTGGCGCGGGCAGGATTGGGTGTGAAACACGCTCCCGCCCGGGTAGGCGTGGTTGACACGATATTGCGGCCAACTAATGGCCATCCAGCACGAAACACTCTGTGAAAGGCTGAGCCCTGCTGAGGAGGGTGGGAGCTGAGAAAAAGGAAGGGTGCTTCCAACATGCTCCCTGGGGACAGCTGCTGCGGAGCTGTCTGAGGGAGCTGCTGAAACGTTAAAACATAAATGTCCACGGAAAACCTACGTCATGAGTGTCTCGGCAGCACAATCATACGCAGACCTCAGTCCCAGGCACATTTGCTAATTTTATTTGTGGCCTGACCTTTCATTCTGGTGCCCTGGATCGAGGTTGTGAATTTAAACTAAAGACAGCTGAAGTGTTGAGTGCTCTGAGGTACAGACAAACCAACACGGTTGCGATTGGTACAACGCAGTTTTATTCCATTTAACTATTTATACATTAGACTTGGTACTCAGCACGTTGTGACGGTGTGAGTGTCTTGCTATGAGGTCCTGGCCCTGTGCTGTCTCCAGATGGACTGCCCAGGAAGTGTCGTGTTTCTTGTCTTATACTGTGTCTGCTCTTGTCTGTGATTGGCTGTCGTGTTATGTGTGCTAATTGGTCCGTTGGTCTGTCTATCATTATGTATGTGTTATGATGTATGTTTGAATATCATGACAACAGCCTGGCCAATTAACCTGCCAACCTAACAGACAAACAGGCAATGGGAAATCCCAGTCGTTTGCTGCTTGATTAATTTAAATAGGCTTCTTGGTGCCGAGGGTGCAATGACGTCGGGACGTGCATCCCAACGTCCTCTTGCGTGATTTTATGCGCTTTTGGTCGGGCGTGTATGCGCCAGAGCAAGGTAAAATTCTGACCACAGTATGCTAAGCACCATGATTCAGTGCTCTCAACTGGTCTGGCGTTAGTAACTATTGGTTTCCGTGCACTTGCCAAATCCTTCTGCCCCTTTAAGATTTTATCTGTGCGTGGAGCTGCTCACAACTGGGGAACGGCAAAAATCGGCACAACACTAGACCATCGCACATTGTTATTGCACAGAGCTGAAGCAAATTCATTAGATTACCCAGATAGACAGTGCTGTTCATCTTGCTTAATAGGGCCAGATTATCCAGATAGACAGTGCCATTTCTCTTGTTTAATAGGACCATTGTTTTCCGTCTGAGAAGGGGTAAAGTGCCACAGGAGAACAATGATGAGAAAAGTTTTGAACCGCCTTGGCTACTACAGCAGTAAGAATGGTGGAGCAATGCTACCACAATACTCAACTGCACCAACTCTAGAGAGTTTCAAATGACTAAAAAGGATGCTTAAATTCCATTTATTTTTAAAGAAAGTTGGTAAACTCGCTACGACCATTTTAAGTAGCTTGGATATAGGCGTCTTTATTTTTCGAATATCATGCAACTTCTGGATTGCAAACAGAAAAAGCCAGAGCCGCAATATGTACATGACAGCACATTGCTCATGATGTCATGCCACAATTAAACAAATCTCAATGAACTGAAGCCATCGGAATGCATCTTTTGGCCGGAACCAATCTCCTGTTGTCCAGGTTGGCTTGCGATCATAGAACCATGTTATCAGTACCCATTACCTGGATCTGTTACCTTTCACGTCCAGCTCACCTTTGAGTCAGCACAATAATACATGTAGATGTGCATGTGACTCAAATAATTCTGACCAATTAACACACAATGTTATCCTTGTTTGTTTTAATGTCGCTGCTTTACCCGCTGAACAAAGTTTCCTGACCTCCCCGCGCGCGGCATGTTTCTCAGTGGCGGGAGGCAGTCAGCTACTGGTCGGTTGCGGGATCTTCTGGTCCCGCCCCTGTCAATGGGATTTCCCATTGAATCCACCCGGCGGTGCCGGGAAACCTGTGGTAGGGGTGCGCTGTTGGAGGGACCAGAAGATCCCACCGACGTGAACAGCCATTCCATTAAATATTCTGTAGGAATAACTGACACAAAGTGGTGCTCTGCCAATTGGTTTGACCTTGGGAACCTTTAGAAGAGGAACCAGCAACTTTTCGAAGTGTGTTTACTCTTGTAACAAGTTTGTGGGCATCCAGGTTTTTGACTGGACATACGAAAATGTGGGCGGGATTCTCTCAGCCCAGGCCGGGCCGGAGAATCGCCTGGACGGGCGCGAATTGCACGATGCCGTCCCAACGCCAGTCCACCGATTCTCCAGAGAGCGGAGAATTGGCGCCATTGGCGCCGACGCGGCGCCGGTTGGGGGCCATTCTACGGGGCCCCGCCGGCGATTCTCAGCCCGGGATGGGCCGAGCGGCCGTACAAAAAAACCCGAGTCCCGCCTGAGCAGTTCTAACCTGGTCTTATCCGGTGGGACATCGGTGTTAATGGATCTGGAGGCGTCCTGGTGGGGGTTGGAGGGGGGGCCTCCGCTGTGGCCTGGCCAGCGATCGGGACATACCGATCGGCGGGCCGGCCTCTCGGGCTGGGGGCCTCTTTTGCTCCGCGCCGGCCCCTGTAGCCCTTCGCCATGTTGCGTCAGGGCCGGCGCGGAGAAGGGAGCCACCGTGCATGCGCGGCAATCTCACTGCTCCCACTGCGAATGCGCGCGTTGGCGCCGGCCCCACTGCTCATACGCAGACCCACGCCGCCCATCTGACGCCGGTATCAGCAGCTGGAGCAGCGTGGGAGTCGCGCCAGTGCCGTGCTGGCCCCCTGTAGGGGCCAGAATCGCTGATCCTGAGGCCATGTTGACTGCATCGAGAAACGCGACGGCGTTTACGACGGCGTCTACACTTAGCCTCAGGATCAGAGAATCCCGCCCTGTGTATTTTCCTTCTTTTTTTAAACCGACAGAATAAATTCCATATGCAATTCATCAAGAAAAGGTGAGATTAAATCTCAGCTCCAAGAATTTACTTTCTGCGTTATGTACACATTGGAAAGGACTGCTTCCCAATACTCTCAAATCTTTTACGCCTATTATGTTCCTTGAAAATAAGAAAATTCATGATGGTGAGAATTCATAAAGTGGAGCTTGAAAGTGGAGTTGAAGATGATATGAGATCAGTCAGGGTCTCATTGAATGGCGGAACACACTCGATGGGACGAATGGACCACTTCTTCTCCTGCGTCCTTTGGTCTTATGATAACCGTGGCCATTTTTTCTCAGTGTTGAAGTCGGTGGCACAAATGGCTCATGTTGATGCGTGGCCTACGTTGTATCTTTTAAATGTTTATCGGAAACGTAAAGCCTACTACTCCAATGTATCTGATGCACTGAATTGTTTTTCTGCATTTTGCGCTTGCTTCTATATTTTTTTCTTCAGCTGTGGCTTCAGTGGGTTTCACATTTTTCACGTCCCCTTGTTCACCAGCTGAACCAGCCCATGCTTTACCAGAGCCTTGAAGAAGCCAATGACAGAAGCTTCCCTCTCTCTCTCTCTCTCTCTCTTGTCCTTCTTTTACAGATTTCCACAGCACTTAAGTCTCCTTTTCTGTGACACTTCCTTCACAATGCCGGAGGTTCCTTTACAAACCAGTATCCAAAGAGGATTATAATTCTGAGGTCGTTGACACAGTGGTAAATTTTAGCTTCTTGGTCCATTAGTTCAGTTTGACATTGGATGCTGGAGTGTTATCAAAAGAAGAGACAACTTTGGCTTTGCATCCCAGGTGTAACACCCGCTACTTGGCAATGGGATTTCCCACTGAAACCACCTCATGCCGCCATGAAAAGTGAATCCCGATGACCGGAGAATTCCGGCCACTGTTCTATAAGACCTGGGACGGGATTCTCAGACTCCCCGCCAGGGTCGGAGAATCGCCTGGGGCTGGCATGAATCCTGCCCCCGCCGGTTGCCGAATTCTCCGGCACCGGATATTCGGCGGGGGCGGGAATCGCGCCGCGCCGGTCGGCGGACCCCCCCCCCCCCCTCCCGGTGATTCTCCGACCCGCGATGGGCCGAAGTCCCGCTGCTGGAATGCCTGTCCCGCCGGCGAGAATCAAACCACCTCTCTTACCGGCGGGACTAGGCGGCGCGGGCGAGCTCCAGGGTCCGGGGGGGGGGCGATCTGGCCCTGGGGGGGTGCCCCCACAGTAGCCTGGCCCGCGATCGGGGCCCACCGATCCACGGGCGGGCCTATGGCGTGGGGGCACTCTTTTCCCTCCGCCTCGGCCACAGCCTTCACCATGGCCGACGCGTAAGAGACACCACCCCCGTGCATGCGTGGGGATGACGTCAGCAGCCGTTGATGCTACCGCGCATGCGCGGACCTCCACCGGCCGTGAAGTCCTTTCGGCCCCGGCTGGTGTGGTGCCAAAGGCCTTTCCCGTCGGCCGCCAGAGTGGTTCCCACCACTCCATCCCGCCGGGACCCCCTGCCCCACTGGGTAGGGGAGAATCCCAGCCCAGGTCTGGAAATAGCACCACCAGGAAGGAAGTTGAAATATGGATGCCGTGTGACAGGCAGACACAAAAGAGATTTGGGATACAAAGGTGAGCTGGGGGCAGAAGGTGATCAGTGCACCGATGCAGGAGTTCTTGGAGGCACTGTGTGAGTGGGCTAAAAGGATCTAAAACCTGGAAGGCTGTGTAAAGTGTTGGATGTTTTACCAGAAGTGGTTAAACTGGTGAACCAAGGTATTATTGGCTGGTTGGTTGTAAAGGAACTCGGGAAAGCTACAATACCACGTCTGTTAAGACTGCAGGAAGAGAAGGTTTGTACAAGTGCGCTTTACTAATGATTATCATACCTGTGATCTCAGGTAAAAGCTGTTGTTGGATTGGACCACTGACCCTCCCAGTGTGAATAAAGAAGAGCATAATGTGGAACTTTGTAACTATGTAATCCCATTCATGCTGAAGGGGGATGCTTATGGTTCTGCAACACAAATTTGTTGTATTGACTATGTTATTTGAAGTAACATTCGATTGCTATTTCACATTTAGTTTATATTGGTTCTGATTGTGCTGAAGTAAATGTGTGGGGGGGCGATTCTCCGATACGGAGACCAAGTGCCCGCGCCGTCGTGAATGCCGTCGCGTTCCACGACAGCGCGAACAGGCCAACGCCGTGGCCAATTCACTGCCTGACAGGGGGCCAGCAGCGGCATCGCGAGGAACGCGGTGTGCAGAGTGCTGGAGCGGCGCCGTCATCGCGCGACGCCACGAGGACGCCGTGCCGCGTACAAGGAAGCGCGCAGGGCACACAGAAACACCGGGGGAGGACATGGAGGAGCCCCATCGCGCCGCACCCCGCTTCAGGGACAGTGACCTGGAGTCACTGTTGGATGCAGTGGAGGAGCGCAGGGCCATCCTCTACCCCCAACCAGGACAACGGCAGTCAAGCAGCACCATGAGGCGTGGATGGCGAGAAGTGGGGGCCGCAGTCAGCGCTGTGGGGCACATCCCCCACACGGGGGAACAGTGCAGGAAGAAGATGCACAACCACATGAGGGCAGCGAGGGTAAGTTCCCTGACCCGCGCCCCAGGCAATGCCCCCCCATTGCCCACGCTGGTGGGGGGGCGCTGAAGGCAGGGGGGGCACCGGGGACAGTGGGGGGTTGGGGGCGGGGGGGGCGGGGGGGGCAGGGGGCCGGGGGGGGCAGGGCCGGGGGGGGGGCAGGGGGCCGGGGGGGGGGGGCTGATTGCACCCGGGACACTTGTGGACCCCCGCCCCCCCCGTGGGCAGGTGCCATGGTGTGGGTTGGAGTGTCCCCTGCATGTGATAAAGCTGTGTTCATACGTGCGTCCTGCAAATGTGCGTCTAACCATGTGCTCCAACCCCCCCCCCCCCCCCCCCCCCCCGCAAGGGCAAGGGCAAGACAGCGCACAATTTCCGGGAGCGTGCAAGAACCAGAGGTGGATCTCCCCAGCTGCACCCCCTGACCCCATATGAACAGAGGGCTCTGGACCTTGCCGGGGGGGGCCGCCAGCCGGGTGGGAGCGACGGCCAGATCAGAGGCGAAGCTCCAAGTGAGGATCCACTGGATGCATGCAGTCCCTCATCCCATCTCTGTCCCCACTCCCCCCTCACACCCCACCGCCTAACACTGCACCACCCCACAGTCCTCACCCTCACACCCCACCGCCTGACACTGCACCACCCCACAGTCCTCACCCTCACACCCCACCGCCTAACACTGCACCACCCCACAGTCCACGCCCTCACTACGCACCCCCACAACTCCTAACAAACGACGATGCAAGACTAACGAGACCTGCCTTAATGTGTTATCCAGGGCCACACGAGCACTGCCATGGGATCGACCGTTTACCACGCTGACGTGCAGCACCAACCTCTTCCGGCCGCAGTGTCCAACCAGACTGTTGGGGACGATAACGGGCAGGAGAGCCATCCTCTGAGGCTGTCACACCGAGGCCTGACGCACAGAGGACAGACAGAGATGTCAGGACGGACGATAACGACTCATATGAATGTTTGACAGGCGGGGAGGGTACAGCTAGTCCGGACAGTGATGCACAGGACGTTGAGGCCCGGGGGCAGGGAACCTCGCACCGGCCGTGGTCGAAACCCAGCGGGCCACAGCTCCACACAGGAGACAGAGCTGGGGACAGACGAAGACCTAGCGGCCGCGGCACTGCTGTCACCCACACCCCCCAACACCACAGACACACTCACGTCGGTTGGGCAAGTTAGTGGCGAGGCATCTGGTACACATTCTGGTGCGCACCACACAGTCAAACCGGTACAGCAGGTGGAGGTAGGAGAAGCCGAGGGCCTGGACAGTCGGAGGCCAGGCCCAGCACCCAGCTGCGGCCCAGATGGCTCCCGCTTTCCTGGCCACCCCAGGCCCACCCTCAGACCCGATGCAATTGGCACCCCAGGGACCAGACGACGGGATGAGGGCTGTCTTCCGGCAACTGCAGACGCAGCTGGAGGAGTCCATCCGTGTCCAGGAGCAGGGAGTGTTGCAGGTCATGGCTGCAACCCAGGCCGACACCGGTGTGGGGGTGGGGGGGTTAGGGGGGGAAGCGGGGGTGGCGGTGTAGGGGGGGAAGGGAGGGTGGCGGTGTGGGGTGGTTAGGGGGGGAAGTGGGGGTGCCCACTGACGGTTCTGGCCAAGGATCATCGCAAGGGTGAGGCCGGGAGTGGACCCCACCCCGACACCAAACACGCCTTGTCCTCCGTGCGACAACGCCCGTGGCCCCACATGGACATGTGATGGACTGTCCCTGACGCATAGAGGGGACACCGAGGTGGCGGTGTTCAGAAATAGCCATGAGTCAGATGGTCAGCGATTTGTGGCTTTCAGCTCATCGCAGAGCGGGTTGTCATCATCCAGCATGGCAGTGTTCACACCCGCTTACGGAGGTATCCATCTACCGACAGTGACGAGGTGCCGCAGGTGCAGTGCGGCGTGATGGTGGTGCCGTGTCTGGTAGGGTTGGACGTTGGTGCGGGTCGTGTGTGAGGGGGGTGCTGCGTGGTGCCAACGTGCGCGGTCAACGGTGCCAGTGCCCAGAAGAACGATGCCCTCCCCCTAGTGAACGAACCGTGCGCTGATCAGCGCATCGCGTGCCCGCTGCCCCAATCGGTTCTGTCATGCGGCCTCTCGGCCGTATCCCGCGCCCCAATGGTGTCTATGCCCTCCCGCCCTCCCCCCCCCCTCCTCTTCCCCCACCACACCCTCCTCCTCCTCCTCATGATCAGCGTCGGTGGCCTCTTCAGCCTCACGTGCGTCCCCCTCCTCCATGACATCGCCCCTCTGTTGGGCGATGTTGTGCAGAACGCAGCATGCAACGCCGATCCGTCCGACCCTGTCAGGGTCGTATTGCAGGGCGCCCCCTGATCGGTCCAGGCACCTGAACCTCATTTTGAGGTGACCGAAGCACCTCTCCACGACACCCCTGGTTGCTGCGTGCGCCTCATTGTACCGGCGCTCCCCGTTGGTCTGTGGCCTCCATATGGGCGTCATTAGCCACGGCCGCAGTGGATAACCCCTGTCACCCAGCAACCAGCCCCTCATCCGGGGTGGGTGACCCTTGAAAATTGCGGGGATGAACGACTGTGCCAAAATAAAGGTGTCATGCACGCTTCCCGGATACTGGGTGCAAACGTGCATAATCCTCATCCCCTGGTCGCACATCACCTGTACGTTGATCGAGTATGCCCCCTTCCTGTTCAAGAAGACATCCCTGTCCCGCGGTGGTGCACGCAGGTTGACATGAACACGATCCACGACGCCCTGTACCATCGGAATGCCGGCCATCTTGACGAATTGCGATGCCCTGACAGCCTGGTGAGCGCGGTCCTCCGGGAAGTCGATGAACCGTCCTGCGACTGCATAGAGGCCATCGGTTACTGCCCGGATTCACCGGTGCACCAACGCCTGACTGATCCCGCACAGGTCCCCGCTCGGCGACTGGAAGGAGCTGATCGCAAAAAAATTCAGGGTCACAGTTATCTTCACCCTCACTGGGAGGGCATGTCCTCCCCCTGTTCCACGTGGCTCGAGGTGTGCCAGCAGGTTGCATATATGTGCAACCGTCCCACAGCTCATCTGGAGTCTGCTCCTGCATGCCAGCTCCGTCATGTCCTCGTGCGAGATGGGGGTCCCGGTACACTCGGTCATGCATGGCATGCCTCCGTCGTCTTGGAACGACCACCTGATCGCCCTCGTCCCCAGGTGACGCTTCAGGATCTGTGTCGTCGCCCTGTTCCCAGCTGGCGACGTGGGGGTGGTCCGCACCCTCCGCCTCCTCGTGGACTGGTCGGGCATGGTGGCCTGTAGCAGCAGCGCCTGGCATGGGGCCCTCCGCTGCCACTCCCTCTGCCGCACCCTCCATGGCGGCGAACATCGACGGCTGCTGCGAAAACATCAAGCACTTGAAGAGGAGGGGGAGTTGGTATGGGAGGGAGAGGCAAGGACGGTTGTTAGTCGGACGCTTTGACAAGCGGCAGCCAGGGCCCTTTGGATGAATGGGTGCCCAGGCAGCCTGCACACTGTTCAATCAGACACGCACTGTCCCACCCGCCACGGTATCCGTTTCCCGCATCGCTCAACCCGTGCCGCTGCATCGCTCGGCCAGCAGACAGACCCTTTCACCATGGCGCCGGTTTGGTACGATGTCTTCGCCACCCTCCTGCCGCCGCACTCCATCGGGGGTTCTCCGTCCCGCGGCCAACCGTTGGTTGCCCCCCCCCCCCCCCCCCTCCCCAACCTGGCAGGATGGTGGGATCATTTCCCCGCTCCGTCCTCCGTTCCCCTTCCCAGGACCACAACACCGCCACCGTCCGCAACCCCATTTCCCCCTTCCGTGCACTCCCTCACACAACCCATCCTTGTTGGCCTTGTCGTCGTCCGTCCCAGACCGCCGTCCCCCCCACTCCCCCCTCCTCCCCCTCTTTGCCCCCCTCCCCTCCCTCCCCCTCTCCCCCCCCACCTGCCCTTCCCCCCTGCCCCCTCCCCCCTTTCCCTTCCCCCCTTTCCCTTCCTCCCAATCTTTCCCTTCCCCCCTCCCCTCCCCACTTACCCCTTCTCCCCCTCTCCCTTCTCTCCCCTTCCTCCCCCCTCCCCTTTCCCCCCTTTCCCTCCCCCCTTTCCCTTCCCCCTTTCCCTTCCCCCCTTCCCTCCACCCCATTCCCTTCCCCCTTTCCTTTCCCCCCCCCTTTCCCTTCCCCCCCTCCCTTCCCTCCCCCCCCCCCTTCCCTTCTGCAAGGTGTTTCACAGGAGTGTTATCTAAAAAGATTTGATACTGAGCCACAGAAGAAGATAATGGGACAGATGATCAAAAGCTTGGTCCAAGAGGGAGGTTTGAAAGAGAGTTCTAAAGCAGTAAAAAGACCGAGAGGTTTTGGGGAGGAAATATCACTGCCTGTCCGCAGCCAGTAAATTATTGAGCAGCATGTCAATGCCATTTAAAAATCAAATAGAGCACACTGCAACCAATCAGAATTTCAGACATCACATAGAATGGTAAATTAGCATTAGTAATGCTTGGGTTATTAATAATGTAAAGGGGACCTGAATTCCATCTAGATCTTGGGATCTTGCAGCAAGCTGAACATATTTATATTTGAATGTCACTATTTATAGGGTTAGATAGGTGAAATGTTTCAATCTAATTGAATGGTGTAAGGCTTGAATGGACTCATTCTCTATTCTTGCTCCTGTCAATTAAAGTGCATATTATAAATGGGTTACAACGTTAATATTATGCGACAATGATCCTTAGCCAAATATAATGAATCCAAACCATCATTTTGGATTGGCTAATAATACTCCTCCCTTCCCATCGCCTCTGTCCACCTCCTTTGGCCATGTAGATAGGGTGAAGCAGCTGGTACAAACCTTTGGCTTCCTTTTAGACCAATTGATTCAACTTTACCTCTTTTTTCCCTCACTAAGACTAATTACATACACCTCCATAAAGTCACCCACTTCCATATCTATCTCACACTTACTGCAACAAATACTCCTACCCATGCCTGTGGCACCGCTTGACTTGATTTTTCTCAATGGGTACGATTTAACGGAAATGAAACAAAGTTCCATATCGAGCGCGTTTAGCCGGGTGCTTCTCTGCACTGGGAGCGTTGAGAATGTTCCCACTATTAAACGGGACTCTGCTTTATTTCTGGGCCTGGCCTGACCTTGGCCTCACTTAGACCCACCAGTGCAGGAAGAGAACGGGCATTAGACCCCCAACACGGCCCCCGAAGCCCCCCAAAGCTCCAATTCACCAAGAAGGGAGTCATTGAGTCCCCCTACACCCCACCTTTTATGGGCAGAACACCCTCTCGTCCAATCCCTGGAATGGGCATGATGCTACCTGGGCACTGCCAGGTGCTAGGCTGGCAGTGCCACAGTTAGCATTGGAGTGCAAGGGTAGCACCCTGCCCAGAACCCGACCACCCAGGGGACCCAGATCGCTTGGGAGACCCCCCCCAAGTGCCGATATGCCTGGTCCATGTTTGTGAAAACCAGTGCTGAACGACGCCCGATCGGGGTCTCCGTTTGGTGCTGGGTGCTGGGCAGATCCGGTGTAGATATATTCAAGTGAGGTCAAATGCTCACTTCAATATGCAAAAAGGGGTCTCGACCATGACGCCTCATTAGATCACATTAGACCTTGCGAGGCGTGGCCAGTTAATCACACGAGAGGTCTCTCGTGAGATTACTGACTTCATTGCGTCCTCAGTTGGGCGCTGAGAGGTCGATAGATCAAACCTGATGTCTTTCTTGTTGACCCCCCCTCCCCATGACGAGCACTTTGAGTAATTTTTGACAATAAGAGGTGCAATGAAAATGGAAGTTGGTGGCAAATGCCTAGGCTGCAAAATGTGCTCTTGATGCGGACTGAAAGATGGAAAGGGCTCAATTCGTGGGTTGAGGGTATTCTAGGTCCAGTGGGTTGGCTGCAAACTATGTACCTTTCAATCTTTCAATTTAAAAGTAGTATAATTTCCAGTTTTATAAGTACTTATAAAATCACACAATAGATCAAAGTTTTCCCACTACTGTCCTTTGAGGGCAGTGGAGGGTGTCCCAGATTATTCAGCATATTCTGAAGTTGATCCCCTTCTTCGTCACCTGGGCAGAACAGATCGCTTGTTCACGGTGGAACTCTGCCCCATTTTTGTTCCATTGAAGACAAAAGTCTGCGGGATAAGAGACAAATATTTCTGGTGCTGAGCTGATATATTATGCACCATTTCTGAAGGTTCGCGCATGTGTGTGTGCGTGTGTCCGTATTACAGCTACTGCCACTTAATGGTCAAGGGAGGGTTTGAATGGTAAATGGGAGCCCATGTTACCAAGTCGGATCCACTCTCTCAGGTTCAATGCAAATGATGTGACTGCTTTAGTCTTACCAGAGTTGACTCTTACTAGCCAGCATGTAATAGTCTAATGCAAGGACATAATCGCTGCATTCCCCTAGTGATCTGGGCCTGAGATTCACATCTTTTGCACAAAGCATTCTTCGAGTCTCTCCAATGGTGGGCTGAGGTAACATTTGGTGAGAGAAGGCTTGACTTCATGCTGAATGAACACACACAGCAACAGTTTGGATCACATTCCTTTTTTTCAACTAACGTGTGTCTTTGCATAATGATATGAAAGTAATAACATAGGCCACGTTTCCTGTGATCACTTTGCACAATTCCAACAAGCGATTTTCTCACTGTTTCTCCAGCATCTCTGACTTCCAGTCTGCCTGAAGCTTCTGCAGCTGAGTTTAAAAGCCCTTGCAGCCTTTGTTCCTAAAGGTTTACTTACCTGAAGGGATGAGAAGACTTTGCAACATGTGCTGTTTTTGAAATTACCCAAACAAGCCAACAGATTCCTAATCGTTTAGCCTCTGGAGACAACAGCTTCAATTTAGCATGTACATGACTTTAGAAAAAACTCAAGAGTGCACTTTGCTTCTTAAAAAAGAAAAATTATTTCCAAATCCTTTCTTTAGAAAGTTATTGAAAAATAAACCCCACGGAATGTGACCGTTTACGTTCGTCATTATTGACCTGCTGTACGTAGCGAGGCCACTATTCCCCAAGACCTCTGTGGGGAGAGAAACAAGAGTTAATGTTTCAGGTCGGTGAACTATCATCATAAAAGCACATCGACCCAATGGTAACTTTGCTTCTCTCGCTATTGATGCTGTCAGACCTGCTGAGTATTCCCAGCATTTGTTCTAATCTGTTTGCCAAGGTTTCCGCTGCCCCTCCGTTCATGTACATTTCACTGTTTACCATTACTTTATTGAGTAAAAGCACCAAGCTTGCACTTCCAGGAAAGAGTCATGCTCAAGAGAACGTGAGTCAGAAATAGGGTTACAGTACTATTTCTCCTAATTCGCAGATCTCTTGATGCGCAAACCTCTTCTGGAGAGACACAATTCATACATCTACTAGTATACCATGTTTTCCATTCCCCCAAGGTTTCTTATTAGTTGCTACTTAAGATACTTTCTCACTTTGGTTGTGTGTTTTCCATTCAGTTGATTTTCCACTTACTCCAGTACAGCTTTGACTGGTCATTCTCTCTCTCCGTTTTTTTTTTAATGCTTTTTCCCTCAGCTCATTGAATTTCTACTTTTCTCAACTGAATTTGTTCTTTTTCTATTCTGGTCAATTTCTGATGTATTCTTCTTCTCTACTAGTGAAAAGCTATCCCTTCTTTCTCTCTCACTATCTCCTCCTCCATCCTCTTCCCAGAAAGATTCCCTTCTTCCTGACATCTCTTGAAGTAAAAGTTTCTGAATTGGTGGGTCCAACCGGTCTATAAATCCACATTGTCCATGACCTGAAGATCTAATAGCTTACGACTCAAAACTCTCATTGCACATCAAACAGTGAACAATTCATCCATCAGTTTGTAAATTAAAATCCTTCATCACTACATGCCTGATTGATTCCAAACAACAACTCATAAATAGAGAACAGGTAAAGGGCAGAAGCCACAAGAGAATGTGAAGAAAAAAAGGAAAAAAATGCCGAGGACATATCAGTACATTTTGGGCAGGAGGAATAAAGGGGTCACATGCTTGAAGCATTTAGGATTCTGAAGGGGTTCGTCAGGGTAAACACAGAGATTGTTTCCGCTGATCAGGCACTCTAGAACGTGGGGGCACAGTCTCTGGATAAGGGGACGATCATTTAGGACTGGAATGAGGAGAAATTACTTCACTCAAAGGGTTGTGAATCTTTGGAATTCTCCACCCAAAGAGTTACAGACTGTGTTTAAGGCTGAGAGAGACAGATTTTCAATCCTCAGGGAATCCAGGCAAAGGACGAGAAAGCGAAGTTGACGCCTAGGATGAGCCATGATTGTTGAATCATTCAATTGAATGGTTCAGTTTAATTTCTGGTCACTGGTAGCCCCCTGGACATTTTTTTTTCAAATAAATTTAGAGTACCTAATTCATTGTTTTCCAATTAAGGGGCAATTGAGCGTGGCCAATCCACCTACCCTGCACATCTTTGGGTTGTAGGGGTGAAACCCACACAAACACGGGGAGAATGTGCAAACTCCACACGGACAGTGACCCAGAGCCGGGATCGAACCTGGGACCTCGGCGCCGTGAGGCAGCAGTGCTACCCACTGTGCCACCGTGCTGCCCTTCACCCCCTGGATGTTGACAGTGCGGGATTCCGTGTTGATAATGCCATTGAATGTCAATGGGAAGTGGTTGGATCCTGTCTTGTTGGAGATGGACATCGTCTAGCAGTTGTGTGCAGCGAATGTTACTTGCCACATTTCAGACCAAACCTGAAATTTATCCAGCTCACCTCGAGTTCAGCTCTCTTGTCTGTCAATATTTGGGCTTGTGATGCCTTTTGTGTACAGGACCTAAGTTGAGCAGTTTTCCATATTGTTGGGTAGATACCAGTGTTGTAGCTGTACTGGAACAGCTTGGCTCGGGCCATGACTAGTTCTGGAGCTAAGATATTCAGTACTATTACTGGAATGTTATCAAGGCCTATCGCCTTTTTTCATATCCAGTGCCTTCAGCCATTGCTTGACATAATGTAGAGTGAATCGAATTGGCAGAAGACTGGCATCTGTAATGCTGGGGGACCTCACGAGGAGGCCGAGATGGATCATCCACTCGGCACCTCTGGCTGAAGATTGTTGCAAACGCTTCAGCCTTGTCTTTTGCACTGATGCGCAGGGCTCCTCCATCATTGAGGATGGGGATATGTGTGAACCCTCCACTTCCAATGAGGTTTTTAATTATTTACTGCGTGTGGTAGGACTGCAGAGCTTAGATCTGATCTGTTAGTTGTGGAATCGCTTAGCTCTGTGTTATATTTCTTTATTGCTGCACAGGGAAAAGGTCTGGAGGTGTCCACACTCTGGATTCTTGTAAAACACGATGAGAGGTTTATTAAGGGTGTTGCCCATACAAGGGGGTGATCTGCCCAAAGCCCACGCAAACACGCTGCTGACATCACAACGCATCACGTGATGCAGAACCATCAAGAATGCACTGCCAGATACATAACACTCTGTAAGGGATTCTCCGGCCGTTTGCTGATGGTGAGATTCCCCACTCCCATGGGTTTCCCGGGAGCGTGGGGTGGTTTAACTGAGAAATCTCACTGACAAGCAGCGGGAATAGAGAATTCCACCCCACCCCACCCCCTCCCGCCAACAAACAGCGTGCTAATTTCTCCACCTTCGCTAGCAGTGATGGTGGGGTGGACTCTCAACGGAGAATCCCGCCCTGGAATTTTCATTTGTTTGAAATTCCTCTTTCCGTTATCTGGGGGATAACATTTTTGTTATTTAAAAAAAAAAAAATTTAGAGTATCCAATTCATTTTTCTAATTAAGGGGCAATTTAACATGGCCAATCCACCTACCCTGCACATCTTTGGGTTGTGGGGGCGAAACCCACGCAAACACGGGGAGAATGTGCAAACTCCACACGGACAGTGACCCAGAGCCGGGATCGAACCTGGGACCTCAATCCCGTGAGGCTGCAGTGCGACCACTGCACCACCGTGCTGCCCATCTGGGGGATAACATTGATTCACCCCCACCAAAATAACAGAGAAAGGGATGTCAGATGGAAGCACAGAAAATAGGACCAGGCAGAGACCATTCGGCCTTTCGAGTCTGCTCCGCCATTCGTTATGATCATGGCTGATCATCCAAGGCAATAGCCTGATGCCGTTACCCCCCCCCCCCCCCCCCCCCGCCCCACACACACACATATCCCACAATGCACTGTGGTCATGTACGAATATCCCACAGTCTGATTTCAGGGCTCTGAAGAAGAGTTAGAGGGACTCGAAACGTTAACTTTGTTCCTCTCTCCACAGATGCTGCCTGACCTGCTGAGTCTTTCCAGCATTTTCTAGTTTTATTTCAATTTCAGGGCTAAATGTTGCAGTTTCATATGCCAATAGGTAACAACGTTCCAATGAGAAAATGATGTTCGAGAGTAGTACCGTTCGGATTTTTCTCTTTGCGATTTGTCACAAAGCATTAGCGGCCAGACAACCTCAACGTAAAGCTCAAACATAAACTTAGGAAGAACTAATTAAAGGCACAGTACACATTCTGTACATGAACATCTTTTTTCAATATTTGTTCCCCAGGATTTTGCAGCGGAATGCCAAAACACTCCGGTATACATATATTCAGCTACTAGGAGAAGTAACAAGTCATGCAGTAGTTTCATCCAAGTACATTTTTGCTAGTACAGGTCAAATGATGGACACCTGGTGATAGGAGCATTTGATTAAGAGGGACATATGTTCAACCATGGATCGATCCCTAATTACCTAGTGAAGCCCTGTTGGTAATGAACACTTTACTCAGCAAATTTACTGTGAACAAATTTGGGCTCCCTGAAACGCCCTTCCTAGCAGTATTCTGTTTGTACCCAACACCTCATGGACTGCAGCGGTTCAAGAAAAGAGCTCACCACCGCCTTCTAGAGGGCAATTAGGGATGGACAACAAAAATCCTGACATCCATGTCCCCGAAAAAAATTTAAAAACCTAACCTTAGTTCCAGGGCACTGGTTGCAAGTAAGCATAAAGTGTTTTGTATTTTTGTTTTGACATTTGGCTGTTCCAAAAGCATGGGTATTCATTGGCCAATTGCGCAAACCATTAACAACCAGAGAACTTTTACTTCAATTTATTTTTCCCCCTTATTATTTAAAAGGGGGGAGGGGTGCAATAAACACCACGAGCTAGCACAAATATGTGGGAGTGAATGACTGACGTGATAGAAAGGGAGGACATTCCCAAAAACTAAGTTAACTTATTTTAATAACTTAACTGTTCATTTCAACACTTTTGCAAACTGCAGTCGTAACTTGCATCTGCGTTCTATCAGAATGTTGGAGATTTTATTATCTTTATTAACATTCTAGTCTAAAGATGTTTCCAACTGGAAAGTCAAGTTTTTTTTTATGTGGCAGTTCAAATATTTTAAACAATACAGCTGTAATCAAGTTATTTATCAAATTTTCTCAAATGCATTTGACCATCAGAAAGACTCCTTTACAATTTTATGTTAACTGATGCTTATTTCTGCACTTTTTGTATGAAAATACTTAAGTGATTGTTATTTCTGGTTTTTTTTAACAGTCACCACGAGACCCTAATTTTTCGGATATGGAAGCTGTTCCTATTTTGCTTAACAATGTGAAAGCAGAGCCTCCAGAGGATTTATTGTCCAATGATCAATATCAGACACAAACTGAGCCAGTGGACTTGTCTATTAACAAAGCCCGGACCTCACCGACAGCAGTATCATCGTCACAGTCCTCACCCAGCTCAATGTCCACAATCTCAGTCTCTTCAATGTCCTCTTGCTCTCCTCGATTGACTTCATCCCCGACTGTGATAACCTCAGTGTCTTCATCATCAGGAATGTCAACAATATTAGCATCGGGCTCTATTGTGGCATCTTCACCGGCTGTCGGGGGCCAGCAGTTCTTGCACATAATCCACCCGGTGCCACCTTCAAATCCTATGAACTTTCAATCCAGCAAACTGAGTCACGTGCATCGCATTCCAGTGGTTGTACAGTCTCTTCCCATGGTCTACACTGCCATGAGGTCGCAGAGGAACCTCAACTCCATTGTGCTCCCAATGTTGGAGGATGGGCGGCGTCAAATGAAAGGTAAGAGCACTTAAACAAGAGATCTACTGGGCACAATTAGACCTGGAATTACTATACTGTTCCAATGGGAAATTGAGATCCGAAGCCAGCAGGCTTTCAGACACCCTTTCAGGTGAAGGCACCTGAGCATTGAGTAAAGCAACATCAGAGCATTTTACTTGCTTTGCCTGATGCAAGTACATACAAATTCACACTCATCCCCTATCCTATTACATTGCTTCCTTTACCTCTATAGATTTCCTGCATGCATGCACCATTCTCTAGCAAGGCAGTTAGACTGTTGATTTATGCAAAGGGAGGTGTATAATTTTTGTAAATGTAAAAAGCTGGAAATCTGAAACAAGAAAAGAAAATGCAGGATAAGCTCAGCAGGTCTGACAGCATTTGTGGAGAGAGAAACAGAGTTAACCTTTCGAGTCCGTCTGACTCTTCTTCAGGGTATCTGATTTGCAACCCTGAACTTCCCATCCCCCATCCCCAATAGGGAAGTATCTCTTTATGCTTACTACCTCCCAAATGGCATGACTGAGGTAGAGCCTTTACTCTCACGAAGAAGGATGAAGTTTGATGGTAACCAACCTCCCCGCACAGCATCCCCTGATTTCCCTGCATAATCAGTCAATCTCCGTGAATTGCTTTGCACCATCCACCGTTTCACTTTGCTGCATTGAAACTAAAATGTTCCAGTCTAGTTCAAGTTGCAAAAAAGTACACATAACACCATAAGGACCCTCCCACCCCATGTTTTTTTGCAGGAGGAATGGCTGGGGTTGCGCATTTGCAAAGTTCGTCAGAGATATGTTCTGATGATGAACTCTTCTGTGATTGCTCGCATCGATCAATGTTTCACTCATAAAATTAGAAATAATGGGTAGAATCTCAGCATAGTTATTGACAGTGTCAGGCTCAGACTGAAAACCAGCATGCAGCTCTCCAGCTACACAGACCACTTTTCACTCCAGATCGTGAGACTCTGAGTAAAAACAAGAATAGTGGCTGGAGTTCCAATCATCATTCTGGCGGAAGGGGGGCCTGGTAGAGCCGGCGAGGCAGACGTCACAGAAATCGGGACGCCATCTTTAAAGGGCACCCTGATCAGGAGTGAAGATCAACTCTTCCTTCCACTCCCTACACCCACCATGGAGGTATCACCGGCATCTCCCCAACCCCCACACAATCATCGCTGGCGTATCCCCCCTCCCTCACTGCCAACTCCGCCTCCCCCTCGGTGCCTGAAAGTTGCCCCCTCAATATCTTTGATGCTCCCCCCCCCCCACCCAAAACAGGAACACAGTGTTCCCCCTCAACATGTGACTCCCCGGAGGTCACAGCCCCCTGCCACAGCTCCATGGCACAGGTTGGCACTGCCTGGTTGGCACTGCCTGGTGGGATTGAACAGGTAGCAAACAATAATTTAGGTCATATGATTTGTGAGATAAGTATTAGAGTTAGTTATATTCATTGCTGGTGCATAAGAATGTCACCTGCAGTACATTCAGTGGCCATGAACAGACAATGGTTACTCAGGCCCATGGACAAAGCTAAATAAAATGACACCTATTTGCAACCTTTCTGACTGGAAATGGGCCGTTTCAGTTTTTGATTTTCTCCTACTTTACATGGAAGCAAGACAAAAGTTTGAAAGGGAAACTAAAAGAAATAAAGCAGGACTTTTATGGAGCATCCCATTACAGAGCTACGGGCATCAGGATTCTATAATATCCAAGTGGAAGTAGCCACAAATATCAACATATTAATCCGAGGAATAAGGAAACGTTTAAAGGAGATGTCTGAATCTTAAAAAGAAGCATATGCTGAGAAAAGAGGAGACCCATTTAGCAAATGCCTTTCAAGCTGGCATGCTGATTCTCTGAGGGCAGAATTTTCAAGCCCCTACTATCCGATGAGTCAGTGGGGAACGCATCCCTGTCGACTCCAGTGGGCCCGATTCCATTTCACACTCCAGCGAGCTTCCATTGGCAGAAAGCAAGGACTCCCACCCGTCACCAGGAGGAAGGCCTGCCTCGGAGAGCTGCCGGCCAATCAGGACGGCTGGCAGCTCTCCGGTCCTTCCAGGAGCAACACTGCATTGGCCACAACAGGCACAGCAGCTAGTCGCCTGAAACTCAGTGCCAGGAATCTGAGGAAAGGTAAGGGACATGGGGTCAAGAGTGTGGGGTAGGGAGGGCCGGGAGAGTCACGAGAGGGGATGATCAGCGACTCGGGGGATAGTTTTGGGGGGGGGGGGGGAGAGAGCTCTGGGGATCACTTAAGGAGAGGGTGCCCCCAGTTTTAAAGGTGGGCTTCTGATGGAGGTGCCCTTAGCCCCTTCCCACCCAATATCAAAACTAATTCCTCCCCAAATCTATCATCCTTCTGCCAGCCTAAAAATTGAGGCTGGATGGGAAAAAACCCTTAAGTGACCACCTAAGGGCTTTAATTGGGGTAGGGGCTGGCTTCCCCTCCAAGTCAGGATCCCAGAGGGAATGTCATCCTTGCAATCTTACGCTCCCACAACTCGCCAGGAGGGTTGAACATAAAATTCTGGTTTATATATTGAGCAGCATTCATTACATAAAGATATTGAACACATGTAACGAAGCACAAGTTCACAAATATAGCTTCATATAGAAATCTCACCATTATCCCTAATCTTCAGAGTCCTCCAACGACTGCATTCTAAAAATTATATTTCAAAAACGTTTCAAATCTAATACAGATTTCATGATACAGGTTGGCAGATGACTTTTTAAATACAGATTTTTCCGGCAATGATACTTTTGCAGATGATCATTGTCCTCACTTCATACTGTTAGCTCTCCAGGGGATGAACTCACCGTGATTCCAGACGAAGCAATCTCCAAAACCGCACAGAGAAAGAGGCACAGTCTAAACATTCCCTCATCCCAACATTGTTCCCAAAACAATGAAGAACCACCGGACAACTGAAAGGCAGGGTGCTCCACGTCGCTAATCTCGGGAAAGGCTCTTAGTTTTTTAAAGGGAAATAATCCATAGGGGAAAATGGGCAATAAATTGGAAACTATCACCTCACATCTAGAGCATCTGGAAAGAGGGAGTAATCCAAGCCCTGAAAATATCGATATTAATATGAAAGGTTGTATAAAAAGAAACTACACAATGCATCACAGTTTGGCTTAAGTCCCCAAGCAGAATAAGTATTGAACCAAACTGTGACGACTATTCCAGTTGAGAAAAGGCACCCTGCTCTGCGCAGTTCATGGATAAAGGCGATTAGATTGGCGCCTCCAATGTTCAATCTGGTGGAATGAATCCCTAAGACCACTATGGCTTTAACGCCAACATACAATAAATTCCTGTTTTTTAAAAATTCAATTGCCTTTGTTCAATAAAATGTTGGCTTTGATCGCATTTGTGTGCAAACCTTGCTTGCCCTCGGCCAGATATCACTTAAATCAAAAAAACAATATGCTGTAAAACCTGCCACGTGAAAACAGTTTAAACTATGTCCATCATTTTGAATTTCTGAGGATGTTTTACGTGGGAGGAAGTGGATTTTCTAGGCAGGAGAGCTGGGCCTGCCAGGATGCAAAATGTGCAAGTTTGGAGACACTGGATGGGATCCATTTCACTACAGCCTTCATTCAATTCATACTGAATGCAACCTTCCAACTCGCCCTTAAATGGTTTTGTTACGATACACCAAAGAATGAGAAAGCACCTCTCGTGATTTCCTGTAGGTTTAGCATGGAATCGCAATGTGGTCTCTCTACGTGCCCATCTACAGTGGGTTTCATTGGGAAGTTAAACCTTTGATATCTGTCTTGTGGAGTATGGCCATGCATAATAAGCAACAAAAGAGCTGCAGTAAATAGACAAAATGATTGGTAGACATTACTTTGCAGTATGCATACTTGGACCATCTGTCTGGCGCTATTGGGAAGTTGTACTGTAGAATATTCATTGCCATTTTCTTTAGCAGATGCTTACATGTCTCCAGGTGCAATGGCTGTTGTAAGCCATTGTTGGCTTTGGTTGCCTTTTGTTGCACAAAGTCTTCTTGCCATCCACCTCAATTAACACTTTGCAATCGTGCACAGCAGGCTTTGGTTGCTGCGCCTTTCTATCACTTACCCACCAACTCCATTTCTCACCGTACGGGTTTTTGGAAGATATTTCATTTGCGTAACACGGCTTTGTGGTCGTCGCAAGATGGAGAATCCCGCCCCCAGGACTTTAAGTGAGGCCCTTAGGAACTGAAGTGATGCCGGGAAGCACCTCTCCGAGCAAAGGGCAGTACAAATCTGGACCTCAATTGCTCCGAAAAGCCATTGAGGCTTGAGGATCAACTGAAAATTCCAGAGCTGAGATTGATAGATTTTTGTCAGGTAGGTTTACAGACCAAGATGAATAGAGAATGGACACACATCAGCCATGATCTAACTGAATGATAGGACAGGATCAAGGAACTGAACTGCCTAATCTTGTTCCAACATTCTTATAAATCTTTGAGTTTTCACCAGGCTACTCAATTCAGATCAAGAGCCCAAACATACACATGAAACTAAAACTGGCACAGAAATGTTGGGTGTTCACTATTCATGACTAACATTGAAGAATCTAGTATTGTGATATTATAAGAAAGGAGGTTTATCTGGTGCCAGTGAGTTTTTAAAGAATACATGAAAATTGTTGTCCTTTTAAAGATGCTGTTATATGTACATTGAAACCCTAATTGCTATTTTCAAGGTTCAGCTATTGTTTATAATAACTAAACACTATCAAGCGTGGGCGGCACAGTGGTTAGCACAACTGCTTCACAACTCCAGGGTCCCAGGTTTGATTCCCGGCTTGGTTCACTGTCTGTGCGGAGTCTGCATGTTCTCCCCGTGTCTGCGTGGGTTTCCTCCGGGTGCTCCGGTTTCCTCCCACAGTCCAAAGATGTGCAGGTTAGGTGGGATTGGCCCTGCTAAATTGCCCTTAGTGTCCAAAATGTTTGGGTGGGGCTGCTGGGTTGCGGGAATGGGGTGGAGATGTGGGCTTGGGTAGGGTGCTCTTTCCAAGGGCCGGTGGACACTCGATGGGCTGAATGGCCTCCTTCTGCACTGAAAACTCTATGATTCTATCAGCATCGACGAATATTGAGACCTTAAATCAGCCTCAAATTTTCAAAGAAGGCCTAACTTCATCATCTTCCCAAAAAGTTGCTGTCCCAGTTTATTCAAATGATAGTCTTCCCTTAATAATTGCATCAGTTGGTACTTTCGATCACTAATTTCTTTATTTAATATTCTGGACACAATGCAGTGGTTGGAAAGTTAGTGTTGCAAAGTTCTGCTCAGTAATTATGCAATATTAACGTTTAGAAGATTGTACAGATGGTCTCCTAGCAGTAAAGTTTAATTTTTTTTTTAAATCATTGCAAGATACAATTTCAAACAATCATTTCTGTTTTTGTTCTATTTATGTGGAATGGTAGAAGACTATTGTATCCCGGATGGCGTTAGATGTGTGGAATTATAGAGCCCAGTCAGAGTTAATTAGGTTTAAGTAGCATGAAAAAAAAGAGACAGGAAGAGAAAAGCTTCTTTTGTCTGTAAGCTTTCATCACCTTGCCCCTTGTAACACTAGCTGTGATGCATTCAGAATCAAAGTCTTTCTTCCGCCCATAGCAACAGAAATCCAAATTCCTTCAAGAAGGCAAAGACTGCCCCAAGGGGTAGAGGCTTGCTATTCCATCGAGAGTACACAGTGAAGAAGAGAATTCTACAGACTTAACAATTTTCCATCTTCAAATTAACCAAAAGTATTCATTTAAACATATCTCCCGCGGTAGCTTGCCGCTCTTGCCCCTCAGATTATAATTAAATAACAACAGTGCAATATACTGTCTCCATAACTAAAGCAAGGAATCGCCAAACGGCAAGATGTCTGATCTTTTCAGAGTTGGCTGATCTCAGCCTGAGGCACTACAAAGGACCCGGGAGGCTCAGTGAGGGAGGTGAATAATCAACCACATTTCTCACTTTGAATCGCAGACTTTCAAATTTGCCATTGTTTTTGAACAGCCCTCTGGATCTTTAATGCAGGCTCATCAACCACAATACTTAGTTTACTGGTGTCGGGTGCATCAATTAGAACAATTTTCTGTGGTAGCCTAACATCTCTGGGGGTGCTAACAGAAGCCCTCCCCAGTCCACCACTCGACTGCACCTCATACCTTTCACAAGGTGCTGTGCCTTCCGCTTTAGATCACTTCCCTCATGTTGTGAAGAGCTGTAATCAGTAACCAGTGATCCCAATGGGAAAGACTGCATGGTTGCTTCAGCTGTGATGTCACATGCTGTCGAATAGCTGCCAATACCCATTGGGCAGAATTTTTAAGGCTCCTCCTACTGGCGGGATTTTCTGGCCCAGTTAAAGCCATTTAAAAAAAAAAAAATTTAGAGTACCCAATTCTTTTTTTTCCAATTAAGGCGCAATTTAGCCTGGCCAATCCACCTACCCTGCACATCCTTTTGGGTTGCGGGGGTGAGAACCACGCAGACACGGGCAGAATGTGCAAACTCCACACAGACAGTGACCTAGGGCCGGGATCAAACCTCGTTCTTTAGCGCTGTGAGGTAGCAGTGCTAACCACTGTGCCCCGTGCCGTCCTGGCCCTGCTAAAGTCATAGGTGGCACAGTGACATAATAGTTACCACTGCTGCCTCACAGCGCCAGCGACCCGGGTTTAATCCCTGTCTTGGGTGACTGTGTGGAGTTTGCACTTTCTCCCCGTGTCTGCGTGGGTTTCTTCCGGGTGGTCTGGTTTCCTCCCACAGTCCAAAGATGTGTAGGTTAGATGGATTGGCCATGCTAAATTGCCCCGTAGTATCCAAAGATGTGTAGGTTGTAGGTTAGGTTAAGGGGTTATTGAGATAGGGCGGGGAAGTGGGATTGGGGGGCAGGCTCTTACAGAGAGTCGGTGCTGACTCGATGGGCTGAATGGCCTCCTTCTGCACTGTAGGGATTCTATGATCGATTCTAACTTGCCGCATTTTGGGACCCTGTACCCCTACCATCCGCAAACCCCCCCCCCATCCCACAACCCACACCCCCACCCCCATCCCACCACCCACAACAGGTCTGTAAAGTTCTGCCCAATGTCTCAACCCTCGGGAAAGAAGAATAGCTTACATAAAGTAGTGGAGGGCATCTGTTATCAGTGGAACCATACCTTAACAAAAGTAACTGGCATTGTGAGAGGTGGAGAGACTACTCTGAGACTCAGAGACCCAGAGTCATACTCTGGGAACCCAGGCTCGAATCCCACAAAGGCCGATGGTGAAATCTGAATTCAATAAACATCTGGAATTAAAAGTCGAAGGATAACCATTAAAAACCATTGTCAATTGTTGTTAAAACAACACATCTGGTTCATTAATGTCCTTTAGGAAACAAAATCTGTCAACCTTTACTTAGTCTGTCCTATATATGACTCCAGATCCACAGCAATATGATTGACTGTTAAACACCCTTAGGGATGGACAATAAATGTTGGCCCAGCCAACGACCCACATCCTATGAACAAATAAAGAAAGAAAAGAACCAATTTTGAAGAATAGCAATTTGGATTATTATAACATCAGATCTAAAGGACATATACGAACAATCTTGTTGTTTTCTTTAACTCATTGGCGTCAGATAAATGTCCTTCTAAAGATCAAAGTCAGGAAATTATAATCTGGAGCAGATTATTAAATTCTGATCATGAATACTGCATACCCAATCTTTCTGGGTCAGTTTTAATTGCGTATGCACATTGGACTCTGAAAAGAAAATCAAGTCAACAGTTAAAATGAAAAAGGATCAAATGTTATTTTAAATATGAAAAGCTGAGATTTTTTTCCAAATTGGACATGCGCATGTCATTGGCTAAAATTCATTTCAAGTATTGCAAATCCAATGTGCAGCATTTTAAAAAAGAACAAGCATTAAATTCAGTTGGGGACAGGGGACTGAATTGGTTGAAAGGATGGTGGACCTCAATGAGCTGCAAGATGTGGTGCAAATGATAATTCATTTTTTTGAAGCCTGGTCGGTGGGGGTGGGGGGGGTGGGGGGGGGGGGGGGGCTGGGCGCCATTGGTTGGGGATCGCCCCTGGGCTGGGGAGGGTGAGGGGCTCAACACCTGAGGGTCCTAAAGGCCATCCTCCAATATTGTGTATGCCCACAACAGGGGAAACTACAGTTGCTACCTGTCTGTCCCACAAAACATGTCCAGGCAGCCTAGGTGACCAGGCGCCGGATGATGTGTAAATTAAGTTAGTTCAACGCCGACTGCAACTGGATGCAGTGAAACTAGAAACAGGCTTCTGACACAGGAGATGGTCCAACATTGTTTTATTGAACTTCCTGATTGCTGTACATAGTCTGCTGTGAGTTGACACTCTATCAATCTAACTGATAACCTCCTACTGGCTTGACCAGACTAACTCTCTACCTCATGGTGATAGTGCTCACTGGCTTGTGCACTCTTACTATCCCAGTAACTGTGTCCTGTAGAGAGAGGGATAGTCTTAATGCCCTGTGTGCTTTACAGTGGTGGTGTCCTGTCTGGTGATTGGTTGTTATGTGTCGTGTGTGTTCATTGGTTATCCTGTGTGTCAATCACTGCCTGTCTGCATCTCATTATATACATGAGTGGATATTATGACACTGGTGAAGGCAGCAGCAGCATATAATCAGGCCTGCGATGGCGCCCCATATGCAGGGGCTGCTGCCACATCAGGGCAGGGAGGGACACGCAGGTGAAGGCCCAAGGCGTACAGGCATCATTGGTCATTCGAGGGGAAGACGGACAGCATGTGCCGCAGGAGGCTCCGCCTCAACAAGGAGACGGTGCGGCACATGTGCCATTTCCTTGTGGACATGGCACCCCGTGGAGGAGAAGGACATCTGCTCCCATCACCGCAGCCCTGAACCTCTATGAAACTGGTTCTTTCCAGGGCTCGAGGGGTGACCTACACGGCATTTCACAAGCTACAGCCCACAAGTACATCCGTGCAGTCACGGATACCCTGTATGCCCAGGCAGCTGAACATATCAGCTTTTAGCTGGACCAAATCCGCAAGATGCCCAGGCAGCAGCATTCCCCGGCATTGCCGGGATGCCCCAGGTTTGGGGGTAATTAATGACACGCATGTCGCCCTACACATGCTGGGGCATCAGGGAGTGCCCGTCATTAACAGGAAGGGACTCCACTCCCTCAGTGTTCAACTCCCTCAGTGTGTGACCACCACCTCTGGATCAATGCACGTGTGTGCATGCTTCCCAGGGAGCATGCATGAAGACTATATCCTGAGACACCCGGAGATCCCCGGCATCTTTGAGGACCATCCCAGAATGATGGGTTGGCTCTTTGGGCATAAGGGGCCTCGATGAGGTCCTGGCTGATGACGCCAGTGGGGATGCTAGAGACTAATGCGGAGACCCGATATAACAAGGCCCATGTTGCCACGCAGGCTGTCACTGAACGGTGCATCGGACTGCTCACAATGTGGTTCCAATGCCTGGCCTGCTCTGGTGGTCCATTTCAGTACACCCACAAGATGGTCACCTACTTTGTGGTGGTCTTCTGTTCCCTCCATATCCTGGCCCAGCAACGGGGCAACATGCTGGAGGAGAAGGAGGGACATTTGGCCTCGTTTGAGGATGATGTGGAGGGGCCGGACCAGGAGGGGCTGGAGGAGGAGCCAAAGGAGGACCCTTGGGAACAGCCAGAGGAAGGAGGACAGGCGGCAGTGAAAGTCCGGCATGCCCTGAGGGCCAGGGAGGCCCTCATCCTTGCCCACTTCTCATAGGATGAGGCTTTGTCCGTCAGCTCACTCCTTCTCCTCCCCCCCAATCATTCCTTCCCCTGAACACCTGCTTCTGCTCAATCACTCCTTCCCCCCCAATCTCTCTTTCCCACCCCAACTCCCACCAATGAACCCCTCCCTCCATTAGCAAACCCCAACCCTTTCCCTCCCACCCATTTCCCATCCCCCCCCCCCATCCCCACCCACCCACCCCCCGCCCCCAACTACCCTGTTCCACCCTCTCGGATCTGTGTAACATCACTCCAGGGTCACCGGGTCAATGTAGAAGGCAGGAGAATGATGATCTGTCTCCTGCCTTTCTGCTGACAGCATGCTCAGCTCACACCTATCCTCTGAATGGGGCCTGCATCAGGGGCTCTTGCTGTCGGACCACTGTGCAAATGGGGGGAGGGGATGGGGGAAGCAGAGGGCAATAGGGGGCTGGGGGTATGGCTGGCCTACTGTGAAGAATAACGTGACAGGGGCATCACATGTATCAGGTGTAACATGTTTAAATTATGAACATTCAAAACCCTCATTGTCCCCAGTTACAGATAGTGTCCTCCCCCCCACCCACTCAGTGATCCTCAATCTTCTTAAGCTTTCGTGCTCTGCCGCTACATCCAGGTGTGTCCCCAGGATGCACATCAGAGGTGGAGGCAGCCTGCCGCATCTCGGGCCCTGTGGCTTTTGATGCCTTTGGCGGGCATCCTCCGGGCGGGCCTGGAGATGGAGGGCCCAGCTGACTTAGTCGTGTTGCTGTGCCATCCTGTTCTGCCCGCTGCCCTTGGGACCCACCCGTACCAGGAGGGGAGATTCCGGTGAGGTGGAGACTGTGGTGTTGGGTGCTCTGAGGTACAGATGAACCAACACGGTTGCGATTGATACCACGCAGTTTTATTCCAACTTGGTATTTACAGATCTGTCTTGGTACTCAGCACATGGTGACTGTGTGAGTGTCTTGTTAATCAGGTCCTGTCCTTGTCCTGTCTCCAGATCGACTGACCACCAGGTGTCGTGTTTCTTGTCTTATACTGTGTCTGCCCTTGTCTGTGATTGGCTGTCGTGTTATGTGTGCTAGTTGGTCTGTTGGTCTGTCTATCATGATGTGTGTGTTTGAATATCATGACAGAGACTGCCGTTGTCCCCCTGGTGGAATGTACCGGGTTGGCCTCCAGCACTCCCTCCGCCTGGACGGTGCCTGTTGGGCCATGGGGGTCTCCATGGGACTGAGAGGCAGCTGGCGTGAGCCCCAGAGGCCTCTGCGGCATCCGGCTCAGCAATTCTGGTGCCTCTCCATTGTCTGCACCATGGCGTTGAGACCCACGGCAATGCTCCTCAGTGACTGGGACATGCCGCAGAGAGTCTTGGCAATGCCCACCTGCATCTGGGACATTTCCTGCATTGCCTTGGCAACATCCACCTGCGTCTGAGACACGTCCCTCAGCGACTGGGACATGATGTCAAGGCCCTCAGCCATGGCCATCACAGGCTGAGCCACAGCTTGCACACCACCACTCATGACACTGACCTCGTGCTCCAGGCTTTCCACTGCAGTTGCTACCTTAGCAGTGTTGACCTCGGTGTCACACATTGCCGGTGACATCTCCTGTGCCCGTAGCCTTTGGGACTCCTCCGATCAGTTATGCACTCTCGGGAGTGTCACTGACATTCCCTCCTGAATCTCACGGCTGTGTCCCAGCAGCTCTGGGATAACCTTGCCCAGGGGCTCAGCATCTGTGTGGTGCTCATCAGAAGCCTGTCCACTAGTGTCACCCACCGGGGTGTGTGTCTCTGCGCTGGTGGAGGGTGGGGATGACATCTGTGGCACCTCGAAGGTGGTCTCCTCGGAGCTCTCCTCAAAGATGTTCTTTTGGGTGGCATGGGGTGAAGGGGGGAGGGTGGGACCCCGGATGGCCCGGCTACATCAGGTGATGACCTTCGAGAGAATGGACATGTGGTCAGTGAGAGGGAAGGATGAACAACTCACTTGAGACAGGTCATCTGGGTGAAGGGGCAGTGAATCATAAGAACATAACATAAGAGCATAAGAACTAGGAGCAGGAGTAGGCCATCTGGCCCCTCGAGCCTGCTCCGCCATTCAATGAGATCATGGCTGATCTTTTGTGGACTCAGCTCCACTTTCCGGCCCGAACACCATAACCCTTAATCCCTTTATTCTTCAAAAAACTATCTATCTTTATCTTATGAATCGTCACGTCTGCGGTGCAGACTAACCTCACTGTCAGTGACTGTTCTGTCCTCGGACAACTTTGCGATCTCCAGGGCCCGTTCCACATAGAGGGTGAGGTCTCTGATGTTTGGAACCCTGCAGCCTGTCTGGGCCCTTTCCCGCCTATTATGGCCTAACTTCCACTGGGGCGACAGTGAGAGGGCATTGTGAGCTGCACGCTTGATGCATCAGGGGGTGTCTATGGCAGGTGGCATGTGTGGACATCTCTCCTGGGCATAGAGGGGTTGTGGTGGGTGCCAATGTGTGCTGGGGCACAAGTGTGGTAATATGCTGTGGGGGAGTGCAGGTGCCAGCCCCCAACTTGTTGGTGAGGAGATGGCAGTGGGCAGGATGACGGCTGATACCATTGATGCCAGGGAATTCTTAACATCCTTGAGGCCCGGTGGAGGTCGTTGTTCTTCTTCCTGCACTGGACTGTAATCCTCTTGGTTACACTGTCTGAACTGACGGCCGCTGCCTCTGCCTCCTAGGCTGTATTGGCAGCCCTTTTGCTGGTCCTCCAAACTCCTCGGGGGAACAGGGGGCTGGATTCTCCGGTCGCCGACGGCAAAATCATGTTCGTCGATCGGCCGGAGAATCACAGTTCCCGACCAAATCGGGGGCGTCGCCGTTTTCACGATGCTCCGCCCCCTCCAAAGCGGCGGTGCTCTCCGAGTACGGTGCTCCACGTATCGATGGCCTCAGGACATTGCCTGGGGCCCGCCCCCCCGATGCTCCGCCCCCGACTGGCCGAGTTCCCGACAGCGGCGGTCGCGTGTGGCCTCGTCCCTCGGGAACTCAGCGTGGCGGCTGCGGACTCAGTCCAGCGCCGTCACAGTCATGGGAGGACCGGTCCGCGGGCAGAGGGGGACTTCATTTGGGGCTGGGCAACTGTGGGGGGGTCCGGGGCGTGCGGGCCGGGCAAAGTGGGCCACTCTTTCGTGGGCTGGGTCCATGAGTGGCCTCCGCAATGTAGCACGGCACGGCCACTGTCGGCCGCCGCCATGTGCATACGCGGCCACGGACCCGGCAATTCCCCGGGCCCTATCAGCAGCTAGAGCTGGGTGCTCTACGCTGCCGGCATGCTTGTCCCCAGCTGCACGGAGGATCAGTGGCCGTTTTACGCCACACCGTTCTCACGCCGGCATGGGGACATAGCCCCAGAATCGGAGAATCCAGGCCAGGGTGTCCCATCTCGCATCCACAGCATCCAGCAGCCAGACCAGGTCAGCAACCCCGATGCATGGAGCAGGTCTACTCGGTGCCGTGATCATGTGCTGCCTGGGAGCTGTGTCGGAGGAGTGGTTTATGAGCAGCTCCTGTTAGTTAGCGTGGACCTGCCAGGCGCAGTCCAGGAGAATCAGCTGGTGTGACAGGCAGTTCCACCATGAAGATCATGGAGGATCATTTCCAGCACTATGTGCCATTAAATGCGAGCCGCGATCTCGAGGGCTCAGTCGTTGGGAAGCACCGGGAAGTTACGCCCGATACAATTTTTCCTGTTAAATTGCGCCTGTCGATTTAAAAATAAAGTTTTCTTTTGGTCTCTTTTGAATCTCCCTCTTAAATAGGATTTACAATTTGACTCTAAGTTGCTCGCCTTTGCACTCTGTTCTTTTCCAATCCTTATACATAATTGGTGAGCACATACATTATCCGTTGCATCATTCAGAATGAAGTCCCAGATGCTACATTATCAGCTGACACTTCTAGCAAGTTCCAGCAAAAAAATGTTGATGTCCTCAAAGTGGAGCCGCCATAGTCCCAGATGACCAGAGGCTGCTTTCCCCTTTGAGGGGGGCGAGCTGACTGGTGGTGATTTAACCTGAGGGTCACCACACCTCAGGCGAGAGGCAAGGTTGAGAAGGCGGGGCCTTGACATTGTCGGGTGCCGAGAAATATCCAACTCATGGTTCATAAAATGAGAAACACCACTCCATCAAGATCATGATGAATTATTAGTTCCTTGCTTTTTATTATGTTGGCCATCCACACAGCTCTCTTCCTGCCAAATATAACCATACTGCTTGTAATAATTAGCTCTCACGTGAGCTCTATAGAATCAAAATTATTACATTTTAAATATTGGCAACTTCAACAAATGGCAAGGCGTGACCCACAATTTTGCACAAGACTGGAAAAAGCTGCGGCCTTGGTTTAAGTTTTTAAAGTTAAATATGCTGACACTTTGAAGGGATTAGATTTATTTTCTTCCTTTGAAACACAGTTAATTTTGGCTAACATGAAGTAATTTTGTAATTGTAATTTGACCACGTCATCAGCCTGCTTTTTATTAAACATTCTTTTGAACTCCTTGCTCTGACGAAGTGATTTAGTGCTCAGGACCTAAAGTGTGTTTGATTTCCAGCTGCTCAGATTATGTTTCGATGGGCAGGGGGGAAACGCAAAGGACCTTCTTGGTTGAGTTTATATATTGTCTTACAATGTATATTTATGCAAATAAAATTGTCACTCATGGTTTACTTTTGATCTGAAACGTCAGCAGTCACCTAGAGTTGTCGAAGCAGAAGGCAGTGCTAAGGAAGCAGTGCTAAGGAAGCTAATGCCAGTCATAGGGGGCTACGGTTTGCTTCAATGGTGGAACTGTCCTAGTACATTGTTGTTAACCACATCCATCAGGGGTACACTCAGAAAGTGAGTACCTTACTCAGAAGGATTTGGTAAATACAGTGAGACTGAACAGGACAGTTTGCTGAGGTTACAGTGATGTAATACCTCAGGCTCTTCAAGGTCATAATGGATGAGTGGGAAAACTGAAACCAAAAGAGAAAATGCTGGAAAATCTCAGCAGGTCTGGCAGCACGAGCTAACATTTTGAGTCCAGCTTTGACAAAGGGGCATCTGGACTCGAAACTTTAGCTCTTTTCTCTCCCTACAGATGCTGCCAGCCCTGCTGAAATTTTCCTGCATTTTCTCTTTTGGTTTTAGATTCCAGCATCTGCAGTAATTTGCTTTTATACTGGAATAACTCATACAGTTTATTAAAATGTTTGTATGTAGGAATTTCAGATGTATTCTTCATAGGCATTTGGTGCAGTAAGGGTTAAAAACCTGGGTGAGTGCGTGTGTGACTGCTGCAATCATGTTTTTATATAAATCCTAGTTGGAAAGGCAAGTATATTTTGGGAGCCATGGTTGCAATAAACCCATTGTAAAAAGCTTGGGCTAATGCAGTTTTGTTTGGATTAAAGGGGATTCGCTGTGAAGTTATTTTGATTTCAGCTTGATAAGATGATGTTGTTACTGGGTGGAGCTAATGCATCAGGCGTTTTGCAGAAAGCAATTCATTTGTGAGTTGACTGAAGCTGTGACCAGAAGTGAAGCAGCTTTGCTCTGACTGCATTCAGTTAAAAGAGATTAACAGTCTTTAATGCTGTGCCGACTTGTCTGAGAACAAGGGTAGCTGACACCAGCTCAAACAGCTTAAGAAATATAGCCAGAGTTTCTGCATAGTTCTGCAAGGAGTCATGTCTTTTCTTTAAAGCAGTGTCGAAAGATCTTTCTTTCTCAAAGAGCATGTCTGTAAAGCAAGCATTTCTGAATGCCAATGGTTAATAGTAGATTGGGAGCTGAGATGGGTTTTTATTCATGTTGTTTGAGTGGGAATAAAGATAGCAGTTAAGGGTATTGTATTCCCTGTATTGAGTGATAATTGTAAGTTATTTTCTGGTGTGATGTTAAAGATTTTAATACTGTGTTAGTAATAAAGTTTGTTTTAATATACCATATTTCTTTGTACAATCACTCCTGGATCCTTTCCTCCCAGTCTTACAAAACTAAAATAAAATATTGGCGTTTCTGTCCAGTATCCTAGGTACTGTAGGGATCTGGTCTGGGATTGTAATAGCACTGTAAATACAAGACCTGTGTCATTTCATGCTCAAACCAAATAATTTTCCTTCTTCACATACATCAGATATCCATGAAATTTGTATGTTTCCTTTGGTTTGCTTCATCTTTTTCTCACTTCCCTCCTTCACCTCCCCAAGTACAGTCTATGCCAAAATGATCAAGTTTTAATTTTATAGACTTCTGCCTCAAGCAGTATCCCCTCTCGTTATTGGTCCCAGAGTGGTTCTTTGCCCCCCGTTTTAAGGCACAGTGACCTACAGCATGGCTGATTCATTCCTGGATCATAAGCTTCGATACAACTTGGGAAGGCTAGTCGAAAGCCTCCTTACCCCATTGCTAGCTGCAATTTTGAATGAGGTGAGCCAGCCTTAACCTTAGTAGCTATAGATGCACTGAGCGGATTGCCCCATCATCTGTTACATTAACCCTTTATATCCGGGACATTCTGCATAATGTCACAACACACACTGGATGTAAGTGAGCAGATTGGCATTCTCAATCAGGCCATAAGCAAGACCACACAGATTTGTGTTTATCTGGTTGTGCGCACATTATTAAAATTAATAAGAGGAGGCTTTATCCATTTTGTCTTCATGATCTCACCCTTGAAATGTGTTTCTAGATAGCTTTGACCATTTACATGCTAATTGCTCCCATCCTCAATCATATTGGCCTTTGCCATTCCAAAAGCTGGATGATGCTAACAAAATAATAGGTCCTTCGACACATTATACATGCAATTTGGAGCAGAAATACCATTCAGCTAATACGTTGTGGAATAATGGCATTACACTCACCAGGGTGTAGCTGCACATTTGTGTTGCATAGATTTTGTACATGCTTTATTTTCCTTCAATTCATTCATAAACTGCTTTCTGGGGTAAGAGCACCATTCATTGTCATTGTCATCATTAAGAGCTGTCTGCAAGCTATTTGGCCATGGGGTTGATTAGGAGGACATAGCCAGCCATCCCAATCTCAGCCTGTCCACACTCAATTTCCACACATGATTCATTCCAGCAGGAGCCAAAACCACAATCAGGAACTAGCACCGTAGCTGAATTAACTAACTTAACGCAAGCAGAGAATCGAACCAGAGATTTTCATCGTTGGTACCACTGAGTTCTACACGGATACATTTAATAAGCAGTCATTGGTTGTTTTAGACAAGAATTTGTTCGTTGCATCTGCACAACACGCATGACTATTTTCTAAAAGCGCCACTGAATCATCTCATAACAATAATGGGCGGGATTTTCAGGCCGTACCCGCCGTTGGGATTTTCCCATCCCACCGATGGCAACCCAGTTCCGTGGGTTCCCTGGGGGTGGAGGGTGAGAACGGCGGGAAACCCCATTGACAGCGACGTGACCAGAAGATCCTACCACCGGCCAATGGCGCCGCTGTAAAACACGCTGAGGTTGGGGGGGGGGTAAAAAATCCCAACCACTATTTTTAAAGGTCAGAAATAATTAGATTGTTTTTCTTCCCGCCACTTAAGACACCAACCTAATCATAGAATCTTAAAGCGGAGAAGGATTCATTCAGACACCAGGTCGCTCGCGACGAGGCCGGTATATCCAGCCCAGAGTGAGAATCAACCCCGGACCTTCATGCTCATTAGAACCAAATTATTTGTTACACGACACCACAAACGTGTGCAGATCTGGCATAAATTGTGGACAGATTACCGCAACAGGTTGGAATAAATCACCTGCTTTTAAAATTAAATGGCTGCAAGGTATTGCAGCTTTAAAATAGCTCTGCCATATTAAATGGTCTGCAGATTGTTGTAACATTCCATGATTACTTCCCAAATACTTTCCAATTTTCCAAGTGTAGAACTATTCCTGCCAAAATGGCAGCTCCTTTTCCAATGTCCATCAATCTTCTTCAGCCACTCAGCCGGCTTGGTGTTTATTGGTAAACGCCTGTTAACAAGTTGACATAGATTCCCTCCAAAGCTTCAAGGGCTTGTTTCTTTAATTTTTCCCTGCTGTTGCTACTCAGTAATATGGAAAGAATTCACCCTCAGATCAATATTGCAGTGAAATGTTAGAATTGTACAAATTACTAATGGTTCAGGGAAAGCGTAATCAGTTGACATTTCTCCTCCCCTTTCTCCTTTGCTGTCTTCCACCTCATCTTTTCCTCTACATCAGAGCTCGAACTGAGCATCAATGCGATCGCTCATGTGCATCGCATTATTGGGATCATTAATCTCAACTCTCAACCTCCTACACACAGATTTGCACTTGGTACTCAAATGGATTTCAGCTTTCCCCAGCCTGACACATTAGTCTAGGATTTCATGTTCTGGGGAGATTTGTGTGTTGTTGGCAAGAAAGTGTGAATCCATTTGACTGTGAAGAGTTCGATGCAATGATACTCAGCTACTCAGCTGGAAGAAAAGCTCCATTTCCGAGAGATTTTGCTGTGTGAGAGGGCATTTGAGATTTTAGGATTTTAGCGAGCCCAAGTGTCTTTGTCTTGCTACTGTCTGCTGAAACGTCATGAGGAATTAGAGCAGGTTGCGACCCGAAAATGCGTAAAAACTGAATGGCTTTCTCTCAATGCAATCTTCCCCCGAGTGTTCAACTCTGGCAACACTGTTGGTTTTGATGAGGTGAATTGTGAGTAGGTTGCTTGTCGTCTACAAAGACTGCGACAATGAATACCACGGAGATTCTCCCCTTGACAGATGAGTCACCAAAATCCTGGAAAAATGCATAAATCTTAAGATTCTCATTTTTCTTTTCGTTCTCAATCTTTCCAAAAGCATCACATTATTTAGATCATTAATCTCAACTGGGAGTCTTCATAGATTTCTGCTGTGCATTCTAGTGGACTCCAGGGGCATGATTTAATCACTGCATTGTGCCTGACGCAGATCGGGTCGCGCCGGTTTAATAACGGGAAATGCCAAAGGCGCAAATCGGTTTGCTATCTAACCGGCCCGCTCCCGATGGCGAGTTCTGGATCACACCCATATATGGTGAGCGTATCATCAACCCTCATTTGCATTCATTTCCACCTCATTCGCGAGATTGAAGTCGAATGCAACGACCTCCTGGGAATTAACCGGCTCCCCAGCGAGCAATCACACGGGCGTCGTTTAGTACCTTTATTTTAAACGTGAAGCTGGCGCAATTGCTGCTGGGGAGAAATGAGGAGGTGAGTAGCCATTTCCATTTCCTGAATACAGCTCAAGAGCATCGGAGCTGCTGCCCAGGTGCTCGGGGGCAGGGGGACTCCTAAGGGGGGTGGGACTTAGTCCGGGGTTGAAGCGTTCCAGGTTGAGGATTGCCCCTGGGACAGGGTGGAGTGGGTGAGGGGCTTTTCATCTGCGAGGCCTGCAGGTCATCTTTAAATATTGTGGATACCCTTAACAGGGGCAACTACAGCTGCTGCCTGTCTGTTCTACCAAACTCTTACTGGACAGATCCCTGCTCTTGGTTCTATGATGAAGGTCACTTTAACTCCCTTTGACTGCAGCTGGAGGCTATTGCTAATGAGGAATTGGCCTTGTTAGTTGTGAGAGCACTTCACAGCTGCAGGTTGTGTTTGCTGCTTGCTCCTGCTGTTGCTGCCATGCCTGGAGGCTACAGTTGCTGCACCTTCCTTTTCTTTAGCCAGAAAGAAGAACATTGTTTTGTAACACACCTGGGTCCTGGAACGTTGGGCTCAGGGGGACGTATGAGTCCAGAAGGCAATCCGGTTTGAAGCAAGAAGATGCTGCAGGATATGATGTGCGACTCGATCCAAATGGGGCATGGAATGCCATTCATTAGCAGGAAGGGGTTCCACTCCCTGAATGTTCAACTATTGTGCGACCACCACCTCCAGATCAGACACATGTGCGCACGCTACGCAGGGAGTGTGCAAGACAGCTGGGAAATTTGGAGATCCCCACCGTCTTTGAAGACCACCTCAGGATATCGAGTTGATTCTTGGGGATAAGGGGTACCCGCTGAGGTCCTGGCTAATGACACCAGTGCAGAGGCTGGAGACCAAGGCGGAGACTCAATATTATGAGCGCCATGCTGCAACCTGTGCTGTCATTGAGCAGTACATCAGGCTCCTCAAAAAGTGGTTCTGATGCCTGAATGGCTCGGGTGGTGCCCAGAAGGTCTCCCGCTTTGGGACTGGCACAGCAGCCGGACAACATGCCAAAGGAAGAGGGACATATGGCCTCGCCTGACTAGGACGGGGGGTGCACCAGGAGGGAATGGATTATGAGCCCGGGAAAGGCCCGCAGGAGGAGACGGAAGATGGAGGACAGGCTGCAGCAAGGGTCCAGCATGCCTGGATGACCAGGCACGCCTTCCTCCTCACCCGTTTCTCACAGGATGAGGCTTTGTCCGTCAGCTCACCCCCTAGCCTCCTCAATCCCTTCTTCCCCCCAATTTCCCCCTCCCCTGCATTCACCTCCTTCCAACCCACTCCTCCCCTCCCTCAATCCCTCCTTCCCCCAATCCCTCCATTCCCAGAAACCCCTACTCATCGGATTCTCCCCCATCCTACCCGATCCCCCGCCCCCAAGCCCCTCCTTCTCCCAATCCCTGTACTCCCTCATCCTCCTTCCCACCCTATCCCCTTCCCCCAATCCTTCCTCCTCCCAATCCCTGTACTTCCTCATCCTCCTTCCCACCCAATCCCCTTCCCCCAATCCTTCCTCCCATCCTATCTTCTCCTAATTCCTCTACTCCCCCCATCCTTCCTTACCCCAATCTCCCTCACCAACCCCCCCCCCCCCCCCCCCATTCCCCTCCATCCCACCCAAAATCCGATTTGACCTCCAGCACTTCCCCTTCCCTGACGGTGCCCGTAGGGCTCTGGGGGTCTCCATGCGAGGGGCAGCTGGAGTGAACTCCAGAGCCATCTGGCTCTGCCAATCCTTCCGGCTCCCCATTGTCTGCACCATGCGATAGTCCTCAGTGACTGAGCCACACTCTGCAGTGTCTCGGCAATGTCCACCTATGTCTGGGACATGTCCCTCAGTGACTGGGCCACAATGTCGAGGTCCTCAGCCATGGTTGTCACTGACTGAGCCATGCTTTGGGCACCGCCAATCAAGATACGAAATGCTCCAGCCTTTCCACTGCGGCCGCCACCCCAGCAGTTTTGGCCAAGGTGCCAGGCATTGTCGGCAACATTCCCTGTGCCATAGCCTTTTGGAGTCTCCCAATTTGCTATACGCTTGCTGGAATGCCGCTGGCATAACCTCGTGGATGTTATAGCCGTGTCCTATCAGATGCATGAGCTCTGGGATCACCTTGCCCAGAGGCTAGGTATCTGACTGGGACCCAGCTGAGTCCTGGGATCCAGCAGACCTCTGACTGCTGACTCCATTAGGTGTTCCTGCCTCCACCTGATGTGCATCAGCAACTGTGTGGTGCTTAACCGATTGTGCCCCAGAGGCCTGTTCATTAATGTCGCCCACTAAGGTGTGTCTCTGCGCTGGTGGACGGTGGGGGTGAGAGCTGTGACCCCTCGATGGTGGGCTCCTCAGAACTCTCTTCCCCTCCACCTCCCCCCACCCCTGTCTTGGCCCTTTCCTGCATATTTTGGGCTATCATCTCCGGCAGGCACAAGGAGAGGGCATTGTGAGCTGCACACTTCGTCAGTCAGGGGGGTTTATAGCAGGTGGCATGTGTGGGTACCGCAACTGGACATGAAGGGGCTGTGTTGGTGGGTGTCAGCGGGATCTGAAGATCGTATGTGGCGAGCATGCAAGGTGTCAGCCTTGATTTGTGGAGGGGTTGGGTTATAATTTGAGGGGTGGCATGTGGAACTGATGCAAGGAGTGAGGTCGGAACTTACCCTTGCCATACGGTGGAGGTCATTGGTCTTCTTCCGACATTGGACGGCGGCCCACACTGACAGCCACAGCCACTGCCTCCCAGGCAATACTGGCGACCCTGCAGCTGGCCCTCCGACCCCCTCGGGGGAACCGGATATCCCGTCTTGGTCGACGGCGTCGAGAAGCCGGGTCGGCATTCCCAAAGCGAGGAGTAGGTCTGCGCACTGCCGTGCTTATGTGTTGACTGGAAGTGAGTGGTGAGGGAGCGTTTAAAAGCAGCTCCGCCTCGTTAGCAGTGAGACGCTGAGGCGCGAGTCTGGCGAATCAGAAGGCGAGTCAGCCAGCAATGGCGAGAAGCTTGTGGCGGCTCATTTCCGGAACTAAGTGCCGTTAAATTTGGGCAACCCTGTCGGCGAGAAACACTCTGCCAAACACTCACCAAAATCACACTTAGAAATATTTCCGTTAAATCGCTCCAGGTGATATATTTAATAATTTAATTTATTGCACAATGTATTCATGTTTCTCCTTTTTCGCTTGCATTCCGTTGACCTTTTCCGAACAATTTGCATTCTGTTTCTGTTCAAGTTTTTTGATTTTTATGAACTTGTTCGCAGTCTCTTTCTTTGAATGATTTGAATTCTTCCTCACCCATTCACTTCCATCACTTTGTGTTCTGATACGGACGAACCAATGAACCAGTTTAGCTCAGAGTTCCTTTTTGTTTGGATATGGGAGAGGGAGATACATTTTCTTAAGCTGAAAGGGCAAAGCTTTGCCGCGATCGAGCTTCAAAGCGTCAGAAAAGAATTACATTGTGCTGTTCACGTGTGTAGATTAATAAATAGGATGGCTAATCAGTTATGCCACACATCTTTCTGTAAAAGCGCAATATTTTTGTTTTAAATGAGTGTGGTATATTTCTGATTTTAAGATGAGCAAAGAAGGAGCCAGACAACCAGGCATTTGGACTTAGCTCCCACTAGCAATGCCTGTCTGTAGCAGCAACAGAGGGACTGTGCAGATAACCGTCGTCATTATCCAACATCCTCCTGCTTCCTTTTTTGTTTCAATTCAGCACTCAAAGCTGGCGAAGTAGGTTGATTAGACTCAGACCAGATGCCCGGCCCTCTGTCAGTTGTGTAGCTGCATTACGTGACGTGGTTGCGGACAAGATCCAGGCTCGGTTTGCTAATCGGAGTTATGAAAGGAGATGGGTGTGCCTGAACGGATGTTGGGGCTCACACCCAACGTATGGGAGTGGATGACAGGGTGTTGGCTACAATTCTTTTTTTTTTCTCTCTACTTGACAAGTATCCTGTTTTAGCTCTGGTGAGGCACAAGGTCATAGGTTCAAACATTGTTTTTTTTTTGTATTTTCATGCCTGGCAACTCTTGCGATTGTGAAGGCAACTCTTGTACACTTTGTACAACTCTTGTACACTTTGTACACTTTGTACAACTCTTGTACACTTTGAACTTATGCTGCCCCTGTGCTGAAAATTGTGTACTCGAGAAAATAATGTTGCAGTAAAGCATTTGTCACAGTTGGAGGCTAAAGGCATCACCGTTGAACTGTAGTCATTAGAACAGCTTATTAGACAGAAAAGAATTGTTGATTAGGTGACACAGAAGGCAAAGATTTTTTAGTAAAGGCACGCATGATGGAAGTACAAGCTTTTCACCTTTGGGATTTGTATTGTCTGAATATCTGAGAAGGCAATAGCGAAGCTATTCCCCAGCACTTCTCTTATAGCATGTGGGCCAATAGTATCAAATAGCCCCGACTAGGCAGCAGATTAACAACTCTCACTGAGAAGGCCACGAGAATGATTGATGTTGGAAAGTCGCACAAAGTTTGGGGCTGGATTTTAGGGGTGGGGAGGTGGACTGTTCGCCGGAGCGGTGAGGGATCCGAGAGCCCATGGAGTTGGGGGGAGGAGGGTCAGGATTTGGAGGGCAGGCAATGAGGAACGAAGAAGGGGCTGACATCTTGAAGGCGGAGACTTTGACGCACGAATGGCACTCCCCAAATGATGTACCCCCCCCCCCCCCCCTTCCTTCCTATCCATTTTCAACTTGGCCTCAAAAATACAGCCTGGCTACACCTGCCCACTTGCCCTCGCCAACAATATCATGGTGCGGGCACCGTAACACCCCAATCAAATCAGCTTAGCAACAAGCTCAATTGACCTTTAATTCTTCATTTTAAAATGGCAGACGGGCGTTAATTTTGACGCCCACCCACCCACCTAAAATATTATGGGGACAATGTGGGGGGGGGAGTGGTTATGAAGGTGGTGGACTGGGGCGCCCTTGTCGTTTATGTGTGCCCACACCAAAAACCTGCCTGATGGGGTGCTGTAACGTGCAACCCTCCCCATGGCCGGGGCCAAAGTAAATTACTAGGGTACAGCAGAATTAATTTACCCTGCAGCTAACCATGTGATAGCTGATCGAAGAGTGCTTGATGCTGCCACTTCAAATGTTTGCAATGGGTAAGAGTCCCATTATTCCGTGGTAATAGCCCCCATCTCCAACTCAAAAACGATTTCCTTTGGCAAGTTGTGTAATGTTCTTGTCGGATGGCCTGATTTATATTACAAGAACACTCGTCGCTAAAGCTATAAACAATTTTTTAACATTAACTGTGGATAAACTACATACAAAACAGCAGATGAATAACAGCAAGGTCAAGCACAAGCAACCTCTCTCCAGCTTCCTCCAGCCAGTCTGAGGGGTCACCTGGACCTAACATTCACTTATATATGAGTGAGTCTCCTAGTGGTAAGTCAGTGAATTACAACACAACCATGATATCACCACAAGTTGGAAAAGTTAAGTACCATTTTTTGGCAGTACTAATTCTTGCCTGTTCTTTTTTCCAATTCCCAAATGTATACATTAATTATTGAAGAAAAACATCTCGTATATCAATTGCAATTGCCATTATTCACCTAAGCTTCTCTACATTTGGAAAATAATGCTTGTTTGCCCACAGATTGGAAATAAACCTGTTGCTATAATAACTCATATGGAACCTGTCATGGTCGAAGGTGAATTTATTTACATATTTACAATTACATGCTCAGTACAGCATCTCACTCCCAGTGTAGACTTAGCTGGGAGGATAGATTAGGCCCTCAGTAAGGCCTGCTTTTATTTCCTGCCCCTACCTTGGGAGCTTGTATTCCATGCGTCCCACAGGGGGATCAATGATTGTTTCTCCATGGTCCTCAGGGGAGATACAACAGTTGCATAGAGAATATGTCCCAAAATTGCCAACAGAAATGTTTCTACAAATTAATTAAATAAGGTGCAAATGAATCTTGAAATTACTTGCAGGTGCAGAAATATCTCAGCAGGGAGAGCACTCTACTCTAAGTCAAGTCGCATGATGGAATTGCTACCTTTTCTGGATCAAATGAGCCCCATATCACATATGAAACAGTCAAGAGAGTTTGTCTGAGAGTACATTGTACTGTGCAGCAAAGGTTAATGTAAGCTCAGACCTATCATAAAAATGTCTGAAAACATTGATCTTAAAGTGTTCCACTGTAATAACTAGTTCGACAAGTCGTGAAATCTTATTGGAGGGTTTCGCAGGTATGATATCTAGGTCTTGTTAATTGTACGTTCGAGATCATTAACACACTGAGAGGCTTATGTGAGGTAACGGAATAATGAATGAGAAGTACATTTTCAGACATATATGGGGAAGTGCCTGATCTCTCCCCCCTCCCCATCCTTGTAGATCTGCCCTAACAGCTGACAATAGAAGCCACAACTCCTACTATTGTAGAAACAACTTCTGGGATCAGCAAATGGTTGTGGCACAGAACGAGGCCATTCAGCCAGTCATGTTGATGCCGGTTCTCTGCTAGACAAATCACCTAGTCCCACTCCCCTCCTCCCCCCCACCAACGCTTTCCCTGTAGCCCTACAGATTTGAGTCTTTGTTGAAAGATATGATTGAATCTACCTCCACTGCCGTGCATTCCAGATCCGAACCACTAATTGGGTAAAAGTCTTTCCTCATGGGTGGCACAGTGGTTAGCACTGTCGCACCTCACAGTGCCAGAGTCTCGGCTTCGATTCCAACCTCAGGTGAATGTCTGTGTGGAGTTTGCACTTTCTCCCCACGTCTGCTCGGGTTTCCTCCGGGTTCTCCGGTTTCCACCCACAGTCTAAAGGTGTGCCGGTTAGATGGATTGGCCACGCTAAATTGGCCCTATGTGGGGTTACGGGGATAGGGTGGGAAATTGGGCCTAGGTTGGGTGCTCTTTCAGAGGGTCAGTGCAGACACGATGGGCCGAATGGCCTCCTTCTGCACTGTAGTGATTCTATGATTCTCTGTCCGACCGAGGTCGAGTGCACAATTTGGGTACTCCCTCCTCAGTTTCATGATGGCAGCATTTCCCCAAGTGGATGCTGCACTGCAGTCCTCTCTCTATAAAGCTACCAGCAGCCTTTGCGCATCACACAGGCTGAACAGCATTGTGAACAATCCATGTGCTCCAGGCAACCTTTCCTTTTCTAAAGGAGGCACAGCCCCTCTCACTGCAGACATTCTATGTCGCCATTGTTTCCTTTGCTGATTACCTTAACTCGGTGTCCTGTCATTCTCGATCCCCTTCCACTAATGGGTACTGTAGTAAATACAATTGTAATGATATGTAGACAGACATGTAACTAAACAGTGAATCACAACATTTAGCTGTGGCACTACCACTAGAGGGCACCAGTAGATCCACTATATATACTAGCACCCAAAGGCTCTTGGTCTCTTTCCACACAGGAGTTGCTAGACAGCAGTAGTATAGTACAGTTAGATCACAGTCTAGACACCACGTACAGTTCAGATACAGTTTATATAGCTATATCTTATTACTTTATTTCTAGAGTTAGTTCAGTAGAGTGTCAAACTCATTTATTAGTTTTATCGTTACTTAATACATTTGTTTACTTTACATCGAAGACTCGTGTATTCTTCAGGATCATCAGCAACCAGTAACGACATATATTAGTTTAACCAAGTAATACAACATGCTACCAGGAGTAGAAACATAATATAACAACAATGTGACCACTAGTTAGCTAACTAACAATGACGGGTTTATTACAAGTATGGCATGGTAGCACAGTGGTTAGCACTGTTGCTTCACAGCGCCAGGAGCCGGGTTCGATTCCTGGCTTGGGTCACTGTCCGTGCGGTGTCTGCACGTTCTTCACGTGCCTGGGTGGGTTTCCTCCGGGTGCTCCTGCTTCCTCCCACAAATCCCGAAAGACGTGCTTGTTCGGTGAATTGGACATTCTGAATTCTCCCTCTGTGTAACCGAACAGGCGCCGGAGTGCGGCGACTAGGGGCTTTTCGCAGTGACGTCTTTCCAATATTATTGTAAGCCTCTTTGTGACACTAATAAAGATTAATATTATTGTAAATTACAAACTATGTACCAAGCCCTATAATCGTGTCTTCATTCTCAACACTAGGATCACAACTGGATTCTAAAGTCCCATCCTGCACTCCTCACCTCCTCGTTCTTTGTAGGGGTCAAAGTTTCCCTGTCCTTGAGCCAGATAAACAAGGAAAACCCCCAGATTCAATTCCCAGTACACGTCAACTGGGATAAGTTAGTACTGTGACAGTTAACTGAAATGCTTTTGTGTCGAAGAGTAAAATAATCTGGGGCTCCTGGTTACTAACCAACCCAGCGCATACGTGAAGCTTTGGATTTAAGATGAAGGCAGAATCAGGCAAGGCAGTGATAACATCCATAGTTAGATAGGCAGGAATTTAAAACTTCCCTGCATGATAGATAAAGTGCTGGAAGGCACCGAGAACCTCGGAAGAAGAGAGAAGAAATCGAGAGGAAGGTAAATAGATCCACTGTGTTATACCCTTTGTTGTGATAATGCGAAATATCATCGTGGTGCTCCTTTAAGGGAGTGATCTGTGGAAATGGTAACAGCAGGGAGTTACGACACCTCTCTCTCTGCAATGGATTGATCAGCAAGTGGCTGGAATGGGAGCGGTTGGACGGATTAAATTCAGCTTGCTGACTGGTTGATGTCACGTGGTGCCTGAATCCATCAGCGAAAGGTAGAACAATTGATTCTCTTTCAAAATTAATTAAAATCCATTATTACCCTTAGAGAAACATGAATCGTAGAAAAACACCCTGCAAACTGAAATAATGCCGTACATCTAGTGTCAGTTTAAAGAGCACATGGGGTCTCCTGTCAATTTTGCCTCAACTGTGGATTGCATTCCAGACGTACAGCTCACATTATGGCTGTACATCTTATCCAGCTGTATAAACAGGAACGCTTCATGGGCAGCATACTGAGCACTCTGACTAGATGTAAACTGGTAAGAAAATACAGTAGTTAAATCCTCTGTTGCTGAAAAAGATCACGGTCCATCATGGTGTAAGCTCTAAAAGGTTCAATTTCCAGGGCTAGTTGTCTTTTAGAACATGGAGGAGCGAAGCCTTTGGAAAGGCCCCATTGTGTGTTTTATTCCTGTTTAAGTAAATGTCTGGAGCCAGATCTTCCTGTGGGCTTGGGGGAACTCCAGCTGAAAACTTTTGCGCCTCCCAAAATGCACACCAGACCCATGTGAGAGTTTTCCCTGGATTCTTTGCCTTTTCACTCAGGGATCAGGTGTGCAGTGCATCTTTTGAGCCGTGATGGAGCTCATGAGGAGTGTGGGTGCAGAGGTGGGCCAGTTAGAATGCCTGCCTCAGTTCTCCGACACAGTACCCCAGCTCCTAATCTTGCTTAAAGGTGCCTTAAACCTCAATCCTCTCCCTCCCCAAGATGCCACCCCCCCCCACGTCCCCTCAGATCATCTATGCACCCCAATGCCCCTTCAGATTCTCTTCATGCCTTCCCATATGCCCCCCCCCCTCCAGTATGCTTCATAGCTACTTACCCAGTATGCTTATGAAAAGTCCTCAGGAGCTATACCACATCAATGGAAAATATTTTACATTCCTTGGGAGAAAATAACCTCATACCATCTACTAAACCCTCCATCAAACACACCATCCTTGATACTGAGAAAAAGCATTCCACCATGTGAAAAAATCTTGCCACATCTTTAATCCTATTCTATTAGCCTGTGTCAATCATATCAAAGGCGAAATCTGTCATTAGGGCTACTTAATGCCATCATTCATTGTCTGTCATTCATTATCCATTGTGTTGAAATTACAGTTGAAACTCAGCCAAGCATCCATTTGGTCACAGCAGTCCAAACAATTGAATATTCTCTGAGATGAAAATACCAGAAGGTGTTCATTTCAATTTCAAAGCACAGTGTCTGTAATCAATGGACAGGAACACGTGTGTCAAAGGCATGTTTTATTTTAAATCAATCTTGTCATTCCATTGAAATCACAGTACAAAAGATGACATCACAAACTGACAAGGCACTTTGTAACATTTTCCACTGCATTATTGTACTTTCTCCCTTGGAATTGTCCTCTACTGCATGTGATTACACAATGTTGGTCAATGTAAGGTTCAACTTGCCTTTGCAGGTCTGATCACGAGAATCAATCACTGTATCAAAAACACATCTACATTACAATACAGCACTTAACAGTGGCATATATTTTTTATTTTCCCCTTTTATAGTGTTCTCAACTCCTCAGCATGTGTTGCATGTTCTTCACAAACTCTCAAGCCAGACGTGCTTTTAATGAGCTTCCAAAACCTCGCACCACCGGACAACACAAGTGTGGGGGTGGGGGATGGGGTCCGATTGTCAACCTCAATGGGCAATATGAGTTTAGCAGGGGTGGGTGTGCACGTGGCACATAAAACACTCCCGACCTGCATGAAGGGTTGTGGAAAATGACGCAGGGTGAGAAGTGAAGAGAAAATTGGATTTCTTCCAAAACAAAAATTGAAAGTGTAGCCATTCGCGCACTGAAATGTACTTCCACATCCAGGTGGAAATTCAGCCCCTGATGTCCCATTTAATGTGAGAACCAGGTTGGATTGAACTGAACATCAGACCTCCATCAGCTACCACAAAATGTCAGAACTACAAAATCTGGACTGACACGGTGCACATTAGACCTAAGAACTGTTTTTGTGCAGGCGTCAGTATAAATTCTCAATTTGCTTCCGACTGGCTCTTCCTCCTACATTAACTGTCCGCCTCCCACTGTCACTTCATCCCATTGTAAAATTCATTACCAAAAAAATATTATTTCGAAGAGCAACAAGTACTTTATACCTAGACTGAATACCTATTAAGCAGCAACATAACTGGTACAAGGACCTCTACAGCCCACCCCATTCGATCGCTGCCTTGAATTATGCATCAAGTTTCGTTGCTAATGGAATAGAAAAGGAAGTTCCGTCAGACTAGAATCAAAGCAACATTTTTGGACTCTGTGTTATTATTTTTGTGTTTGGCTAACTGTTGTTTGACCACTGCATAGGCAGTTGTGTATGGTTTTCATGGTTGAATTCACTTCTGTATTTTGGGGTGTCATTGGGTTGATGTATGCATTTGGGGTGTGCATCAGTTAAAAGGTAACACTGGGGTGAATTTTACACCCCCGCCCCAAACAAGCCCCGCAACCTCCCCTCCACCATCATCCTGCCCACCTCCCCATCTTTCCCCCATATTATAGAGAATGGGTAAGGTAACAACCAGCCTTCCCACCCTTGAAACCCTCGAGTGGCTATTTAATGGCCGCTATATGTGTAGCTGAGGAAGGTCGAAGGAAGGTGTCCACTCTAGCAGGTTTCAATGCATGGGCAAATGGCAAGCAGGAAAGGGGAGTTACCTCATTTGGGGACATCCACTGTGCCCATTGGGGGCACTGCACCCCTGCACAATGGTACATCCCCTTATTGCCTCTCTCCAGCCTCTAAAACCAGACTCCAACCCCACCCTGATCTCCCTCGGCCTCTGTTGCTCTTTTTAACCTTAGTCTATTTGCTCTGTTTACGTCACCTTTGCTCATGAGTCGCCAGGTATCTTTATGATACCGCCACGTGGTTCAAGTTCAGGTTATGATTAATAATACAGCACACCGCTTAGTAAGGATTAAAACAACGGTCATTTATTATATACAACAAGCAATATTAATACCCTAATACTACTATTTATATAATAAACCTATCACTACTGGCCAATACTTAACTTAGGAAGAGCCCACCAGGTCAGGGAAACGAATGGCTTGTCCAATCAAATCTGGCCCGCAGGATTCGAAAGGCTGCTACGGGTCGGTGGCTAGGTGTCTCTACCGGATAGCGATCGCTGGATTCAAACTTACTATTGCCGGTGGCTGGTCTTGCGAAGGTCTCGAGCAGGCGAAAGTGAGGGAGAGAGAGATCTGAACTTCGACCCTCACTTTTATAGGGCCCATGGGCTTCCCGCCTCCCGGGGCGGCCCTTGACCCTGAGTCCCAAGTGATTGGATTCTGTCCCCAGTCTCTGGGGTCGATGTGTCCAATGGTGAGGCGATTCCTCGATCGGGGGGGTGGTCGTTCACCTGTCTTTGTTTCGGCCACTGCAGGCGCCGACAGGTCTGGCCCGGTATTCAATTGCTAATATGTTGCAATTGTTCCCGGGGATAGCCGATTTAACTGTGGATGTCTGAATAGATGGGCTGCAAACAGTCCTGAATGCAACTGCGAATACCTGGGTTGATGGGCTGTTGATAGCCCTGAGTATCGATCTGGGCTAACTTCCCAGAGCCGAATATGCAATACTGTCTGCAGCTGCCTGCTTGTGTCTTCTTAGCTGCTTTTCCCAGCAGTCTTTCGGGTTAGCCGTTTTAAACTGGGTTTTGGCCAGATTAATCGGAACGCAGCCATTTTACGTGGCTACACCTCCTCATTGGTGTCATGAAAACTTGCCCAGCCAAAAATGCCCACACTTAACTTATGTTCAGCTGATATCTTCAGCTCTTGCCAGGACTCCTTGTAGCCCCAGCAGCGGCCACTACTGTGTTCCAATGCTGCTGGTACTACAGAGCCGCCAGCCAATCTCGAAGGCAGCACTTCCTATCCAGGGTTTAGAGAACACAAAAGTATATCATGAAGTTCACCTGACCCACGACCTTTAATAGATTTTGGTTATGGGGAGCACAAGGGCCCGCTTTACAGGTGTGACGCAACAGAGATCTAAAGTATTTTTAAAACAAAACAATGTTTATTCTTCCTATCCCTGAGGGACTAAAGTCCCACTCTTATCTCAGTAATGCCACCCCAGAATAATATTGCTGCAGGGCAGCCAGATTTAAAGTTGGTGACTGTCCTTTCAACCGGTGAGCTTAGCAACACTGTAGAACACATGTTTACCGAAGGCAAGTTGGTAACAATGGGGAACATAACATGAATGGATTTGAATAAGGTGTTAATTGTTCAAAGGAAATGATGAGATGTGAGGAAAGGGTCATAAAGTGAGTAGTCTTCATCATTTGCACTCTCAAAACTAGACTCAGGAAATGAAAGTAATTCAGTTGGACTTCCGAAGAAGTTATCTCAGACAAGGGAAGATTAAAAGGGAAAATTGTATGCGAGGAGATGATTAAACCTATGAAAGAAAGCTGTTTATTAGTCCTCAGCCCATAGCAGGAATAGCTGTTTAACTCCCGGCAGGCAGTATCTGTAAACAAAGCCTGTCTTGAAAAGTAAACTGGTTTTTTGACCTCAGAAGCAACCCCAAAGAGGTTTAACTGCCTGGTATGGTAACTGTTACTGGATATTTTATAGTTTAAAATTCTGTAAGGTGTTGTGGAACATAGGGAGAATTAGCCCTGACGGTAGTGAAATATCAATTGTTTACAACTGTGCATAATCAGTCATACTTTGTGCAGCCATTGTCCTAGTTAAGTGTGCTTTATTGTTGTTCATTTTATTGCTTAACAGATATTTATTTTATTTAAGATCATCACAAAACATCTGGGACCTCATTCAGTGGATTTCAAACCTTTCTTCAGATTATACTCCATTGCACAAATACAGTTGAGGGCAGTTTATTCAGGTTTTCCTTCTGTAACTGAGAATATCTCAGCGTTTACCATCAGCCGGGCCCTTAAAAAAGTGGCCAAGCTCCAACCTAGTTTCCAAGTACAACAAAGATAAGTGGAACATCTCGCGCCACTTACACCCAACACGTGGGCGACACGGTGGCACAGTGCTTCGCACTGCTGCCTCGCAGCACCAGGGACCTGGGTTCGATTCCGACCTTGGGTGACTGCGTGGGTTTCCTCCGGGTGCTTTGGTTTCCTCCCACAGTCCAAAGTTGTGCAGCTGAGGTGGATTGGCCATGCTAAATTGCCCCTTAGTGTTGAACGGTTAGGTGGGGTTACGGGGTTGTGGGGGAGGGGGCTGAGGTAGAGTGCTTTATTAAAGGGTCGGTGCAGACTCGATGGGCAGAATGACCTCCTTCTGCACCGTAGGGATTCTATGATAACACATTGTGGCGAATAACCGGAATCAAGCAAAGTTGTGCTCAGAAACTGCTCAGGTAGACCTCTAGACTACTTTATAAACTGACTGCATGGTCATTAGTTCCCTCTCAATGTTAAAACAATAGTGTATGGGGAATGGAGCAATCTCATGGTGGTCAATATTTGATTTATTGTCCTTGATCATAGAATTTACAGTGCAGAAGGAGGCTATTCGGCCCATCGTGTCTGCACCGGCTCTTGAGAAGAGCACCCTACCCAAGGTCAACACCTCCACCCTATCCCCATAACCCAGTAACCCCACCCAACACTAAGGGCAATTTTAGACACTAAGGGCAATTTATCATGGCCAATCCACCTAACCTGCACATCTTTGGACTGTGGGAGAAAACCGGAGCACCCGGAGGAAACCCACGCACACACGTGGAGGATGTGCAGACTCCGCACAGACAGTGACCCAAGCCGGAATCAAACCTGGGACCCTGGAGCTGTGAAGCAATTGTGCTATCCACAAGGCTACCGTGCTGCCCTTGATAGAAGGTGTGTCTGAGGATTGCAGTCTCAGGCTCCAGTGTTGTCTTCACTTCAGGTTCTGTGGGCGAAATTCTCCTACCCGCCCCGCCACATTTCTGCCCCGACCGGCTGGCGGGAGTCTCCGTAACACCGGCCGGTCAATGGGGTTTCCCATTGTGGGGCAGCCCCACGCCGTCGGGAAACCCCCGGGCGCCGGCAAAACGGAGACTCCCGCCGGCGGAGAATGACGCCCTGTATCTCTGTTGCCAGGATCGGATCAAGGTTCTCAGGATCTGCTTTTCAAATTTCTCATTCCGGAGTCAGACCTGTTGATTGAGACTCCTAAGCCTCCTCCCTTCAGTTCTTTGAGCTGCCGTACTTGAGTTCAATAAGCCTGAAGGATACGAGCTAGCATTGCAGCATTGAGTCTTAGTCTGCTGACACTGTGGGCCCAATTTTAACTCACTCAAAACCCATTCATTTGGGCAGTTAAAATCAGGCCAAGTATGGTGGTGCGCTGAAGCCTTCTCCGTTCAGTTCCTGAACCATGATGAGTAAGAAACAAGAACCGGAGATCATTCGCTCGATGAAACAACGACAAAAGAACGTCGGAAAATTCTTTATGGTTGCGCTCCAAAATATTTCCCACACGCTGGAGTAATTTGTGTCCCTCACGTTTATGACCCCACCACAATCATACTTGGGCGGCACGGTAGCACTGTTGCTTCACAGCTCCAGGGTCCCAGGTTCGATTCCCGGCTGGGTCACTGTCGGTGCGGAGTCTCCCCGTGTCTGCGTGGGTTTCCTCCGGGTGCTCCGGTTTCCTCCCACAAGTCTCGAAAGGTAATTTGGACATTCTGAATTCTCCCTCAGTGTACCCGAACAGGCATCGGAATGTGGCAACTTGGGGATTTTCACAGTGACTTCATTGCAGTGTTAATGGAAGCCTACTTGTGACACTAAAGATTATTATTAATGTGTTTTCCTCCTTCTTTATCATTTAGCTCTTAAGCTAATTACAGCAGCACATATAATTTTACATTTGGATCGATTTGATTGCAACATGCACATTTATGCTGCCTGTGACCCAAATACCCTCTGGTCAGAAAATGGGAGCTAGTTTTCGACGTTTCCTCAATCTATCCATTTAGCTCCGGGGTTTCTGGTGGGATTTTCCTGGTCACCACAGAGTGTGAATTGCTATGATTTGAAGCAAATGAAACATTTTAGAAATCGGACTTAACTAAAACAGCTTTCTTGCATGTATTTACATGTGTTAAAATGTTCAGCCAAAATGGGATTTAAGACGTGTTGTTACATTAATAAGATAAATCATCTAACACATATGGTATTTAGCACAGACAATAACGCTTCAGTGGCTTACAAATGTGTGAGGCAATAATGTAAGCAATCCTCTGATATTCATTCCCCTCAGAGTGGATGGTTAATTATTCACAACTTTTATCATCGGTCTGCTGTCGCGTGGGGCGTCAGCATTTCCTCTGGTCTCTACTCTTCCCATCCTTAGCCCTGTGCGATCCTTACTGCCCTACCTCCTGTTCTCCATTGCAATGTTAGTTCCTTTGTTTTCCCAATTTGAGCAGGCAGACCCAAGGTCTGTGCCACAAGTCCAACACTCCTCCTAAGCAGAAGAACAGTCATATTGGATTGAAATGTTAGAACACTCTTTCTTTCTCCACAGACTGCCAGACCTGCTGAGCTTTTCCAGCACTTACTGTTTGCATTTTAATACCGCGCAGAGTAATTGATCTTTTACGAATCAAGGTTCCGTGGTAAATTCCACCTGCCTTAACAGGGTAGACCTCAATTAATCCACTCGCATCGAATGGTATCAATTTAACGAGTTCAGCGCCAGAATTTTCCAGTAATTGGGATTCACATTTCCCGCAGGCAGCATACCCTCGCCGACGGCGTGGGGGTTGCTCCAATGGGAAATCCCATTGACAAGCTGCGGGAAGACAGAATCCCGCCGCCAGCGAATGGCGCGCCACCGAGAAACACGCGGTCGAGGAACCGGAGAATCCCGCCCCAGATGTGTTCACACTCCTTCCCCAGATGTTCTGTCGTGAGCTGGGGCAAAAACACTGGGTGTTTTACAATACGTATATAACGTTGTTTCTTCCCTTCAATTGTAGTGGACGCTCAACAATGCATTGTGAAAAAATCATTCAGCCTGCAGCCTCACAGTATTGTTCCACACAACCACTCCTGGCATCATACTATAATTGAAGGGGAGATAGGTAAGTAAATGGCAATCGCAGAGAAATTAATTACTGACAAACGTCGCCCACACCCAATTTCTAACCGATTTGTAGCTCTCACTCCACCCTTTGAACTAGTAAGCTCCAATACATTTGCAGGGAGATGGCAAGGGAGCCGGGAACACTGGAAAAAGCCAATTAAACCGCCAATTCCAGGGACCAACAGGTCTGGCCTGTCTCAATAGCAGGCTCTCATTAACATTTCCCTCATTCCACTTCCTGCCCCATGAACGACCAACCGGACTGACTGGCCAATGGGAAGGCGGGAACAACAGCAACAGGATCCAACACACTTGCCAAATCCCCTGCCCGTCATTGGAGGGTTAACATTGAGTTCCATGAATCTAAAACAACAGTAGCACAGAGGTGGAGTGTCCAAAGGAAGAAAAGCCATGATTGACACAAGACACAATTAAAAGTCAAAGATGCATAAAGGATAAGAGACAAAATCAACATAGTTGCAGGTGTGATAAAATATCGCCGGTAACTGACCTCTGAGCTGCTTCTGCTGTCCCATCTCCTCACTTTAAGGCAAAGGTAGTGTTATTGTTTTCATTCTGAATGCCTTCTAAAAGCAGTGCGCTATGAAGTCTGTCAGGAACTGGGTGGGTATCACTTCAATTGAAAAGGCAGATGGTACCTTAGTTCCTTACCAAAAGCACCATCAAAGTTTACCAATAAGATCACTCAAATGAATACATGGGAGTGTAAAGTTGAACAGCTCCTTGTGAGGAAAACATCTGACCCTGTTTGTACAGGTGCGAGGGTTCTGAACTTCGAGATAAGAAGCTCATTACTCCTCGGGCATTTTAGGGTTTCTACTTAAGTTTTGCATCAGTTCACTTCAAAAGGTGACAGAACAGAGATTAACATTTCATCAACCAATGAGAAAACCATCAAATTGAGCAGCACGGTGGAGCAGTGGTTAGCACTGCTGCCTCACGGCGCTGAGGACCCGGGTTTGATCACGGTCCCGGGTCACTGTCTGTGTGGAGTTTGCACATTCTCCCCGTGTCTGCGTGGGCTTCACCCCCACAACCCAAAAGTGTGCAGTGTAGGTGGATTGGTCCCACTAAATAGCCCCTTAATAGCCAAAAATAATAATTGGGTACTGTAAATTTTTTTTAAAAGAAAAGAATCAAAAAGGCGAACAGGTTGCTGGTCTTTAAATCTGGAGAACGAGAATACATAGGGGATTCAAAGTAGTGGTTGGACCAACCTGGCATACTGTGAGCAGTTCTGGGCAACACACCTTAGGAAGGATTTATTGGCCTTGGAAGAAGTGCAGTCTGGGTTTAGAGGAATGATTACAGAAACTAAGGGTGAATTCCCTGGAATTTTGAAGGTTAAGGGATGATTTGTTTGAAGTTTTCAAGAAAATAAAGGGAATGTACCCAGTAGATAGAGACAGAGAAACCATGATCACTTATAGAGGAGTCCAGGCTGATGGGGCTGCAAATTAGAGACAGACCGATCAGAAATGAAGTTAGAAAACACCTTTAATCCACAGAGGGTAGTAGAAGTTTGGAATTCTCTCTTCCACAAATGAAAATTGTAAATTGATTATGAATTTTAAATCCGAGATTGATACAATTTTTGTTAACCAAACGTATTGAGCGATATGCTGCAAAGGCGGGCGTATAGAGTTTGGCCTCAGATTAGCTATGGTCTGACTGAATGACTAGACATGTTCGAGGGGAACGCTTCCTGTTCCTGAATTTCCATTGGCACAGGGATTATCTTGCAGCTGATGTAGATTTCACGCGGCTGGTTTAATGTCTTTTTAGATTTTACAAATTCGTAATCATTCCGTGATGACATCTTTGTGACATCAATCACATCGCGGTATATCTCGGTCCGGCACAGTAACATGCAAACAATGCTGACACCTCATTAAATGACCAGCGAGCCACTGTAATATTTGGAAGAAGAGCTGGGACGGGATTTCCCGAGCAGCCACCGCATGTTTTTCGACGGCAGCGGGATCTCTCGTTGAATGCGCCTCCCGTCACCGGGAAATTCTAGACACGGGTGCGCCATCGGTGGGACCGGAATATCCCTCCGGTGTGAAGAGCCACTAAATTCCACCCCTGGTGTTCAGTAAAAAAACTATTGGCAGGATTTACCAAACCCCCCCCACCTGCGACATGTTTTCCAGTGGCAGAAAGGAATTTGCCATTGGTCAACAGTGGGATCTTACGGTCCCGCCGATGTTTACGCCGTTTCGTGTGGCTCGCCTGTCCCACCATGGAGAAAGTTGGTTAGGCCACAGTTAGAATACTGTGTGCAGATCTGGAATCCACATTATAGGAGGGATGTGATAGCACTGAAAAGGGTTCAGAGAAGATTTACCAGGATATTGCCTGGGCTGGAGAGTTTTCGCTACGAAGAGAAATTGGAACGACTGGGATTGTTTTCCTTGGATCAGAGAGGGGGGACATGATTGAGATGTGTAAAATTCTGAGGCACATAAATAGAGTAGACAGAAAGAAACCTTTCCCCTTGGTGGAGGGATCAATGACCAGGGGGTATACATTTAAGATTAGGGACTGGAGATTTTGAGGGGAGGTGAGGAAAAACCTTTTCACCCAGAGGGTGGTGTGAGACTGGAACTCACTGCATGAAAGGGTGATGGAGGCAGAGACCCTCATAACATTGAAGAAGTATTTAGATGTGCACTTGCCATGCCAAGGCACACGAGGCTACGAGCCAAGTGCTGGAAAATGGGATTAGAATGGATAGCTAGTTGTTTTTGACAGGCGCAGACGCCATGGGCCGAAGGGTCTTTTCTGTGCTGTGGATCTCCAGGATTTCCATAACTTACCATGGGTGGTCACTTTCGGCAGGACCGGAAAATCCCACGCGCTGGAAGGACCGGAAAATCCCGCCCTATGTAATTAATAAATATTTATTTCTGAATGAGCTGTGACATTGAGCTTTTGATGTGATTTAACCTTCCCCAGTTCAATAATCGGATGAATGCCTACGTTTGATAATAAAACAAAAGAATATGGGGTGATTTGTTGGAAGTGTGCTAGCCATCATTGGGCAATAATATATATCTATTTACTACAGCACAACTGAGGAGTTTGTCACCTGGACGTATCAAAAGCGATAGCGAAGATGACGACCTCCCAAATGTGACTTTGGACAGTGTTAACGAAACTGGATCCACAGCGCTCTCTATTGCGCGAGCTGTACAAGAGTAAGTACAACTCTCCCTTTGCACTTTACACGTGTTCAGCAACCTTGAGGTCATCCAAGCCTCTGCTGACCCGCATTGGCTCACAGTTAAACAACAGGTTGGCTTTAAAATTCTCATCCTTGCTTTCAAATCTGTCCGTCACCTCAACCCCACCTCATCTCCATGGTCTCCTCCAATGTTGAAGCCCCTGAGGTATATACTCGCCACCAATTCTGACCTCTGAGCAACCCAATTTGGATTTCTCTACCGCTGCCATTAAAGGCTGCGCCATCAGCCGCCCTGAGCTCTGGCGCTTTCTCACTAAATTTCCCCTGCCCCTCTGAACGATGCTCCTTAAAACCTATCTCTTCGACCAAACTGTTAGTCACCTGGCCTCATATCTCCTCACGTTACTCAGGAGCACAGAATTGTCAGGGTGCAAAAAGAGGCCATTCGGCCCATCGTGTCTGCATCGGCTGTCCAAATCATGACTTAGTGCCATTCCGCTGACTTTTCCCCAAAGCCCTGCATATTGTTCTTTCCAATTAATCATCTAACGCCCTCCTTAATGCCTCGATTGAACCTGCCTGCACCCCAATCCCAGGCCGTGCATTCCAGACCCCGAACCACTCGCTGTGTGAAAACGTTTTTTCTCACGTCACACTTGCTTCTTTTGCAAGTCACTTTCAATCTGTGCCCTCTCCCCCTCTGATCCTTTTACGAGCGGGAACAGTTTCTCCCCATCTACTCTGTCCAGCCCCCTCATGATTTTGAACACCTCTATCCAACCTCAGCTCGGCCTTGTCCTCTCCAAGGACAGCAGCCCCATCCTCTCCAATCTATCTGCATAACTGAAGTTTTGCATCCCTGGCACTATTCTTGTAAACCTCCTCTGTACTCTCTCCAATGCGTTCACATTCTTCCTATAGTGTGACGAGCAGAACTGCACACAGTATTCCAACTGAGTTCTAACTAGCATGTTGCATAAGTTCAGCTTAAACTCCTTGCTCTTGACTCAGTGTCAAATTTTGATTAATAACGCTTCTAAAGCATTAACAATATGGGACACATTGTTATTGTATGGATACGAGATAAATGTAAGTAGTTGTTGTTCTAAAAAGTTTCACTCCCCAATTATCTGTGATTGTAACATTGTGGTGGAGCTTCTATAAAATGTGAATCTTCTAAATACAGATGAAGTACATGCCTGTGGTATATCTAATTGTTGTAGTGTATGAGGCGTACATAACATACTTTCTGTATATAATTATTTCTAGCTGTCGGAATTTAAGCACGTGTTTCTAAAAGTATATTTTAAGAAATGTTCGGCCCACTATTCTCAGAGTGGAAGAGGCCATCAACAATTGTCGCTTAAGGGAATAGATAGGATAGATACGGGCAGGTTGTTTCCACTGGCGGGTGAAAGCAGAACTAGGGGGCATAGCCTCAAAATAAGGGGAAGTAGATTTAGGACTGAGTTTAGGAGGAACTTTTTCACCCAAAGGGTTGTGAATCTGTGGAATTCCTTGCCCAGTGAAGCAGTAGAGACTCCTTCATTAAATATTTTTAAGATAAAGATAGATAGTTTTTTTTAAGAATAAAGGGATTAAGGATTATGGTGTTCGGGTCGGAAAGTGGAGCTGAGTCCACAAAAGATCAGCCATGATCTCATTGAATGGCGGAGCAGGCTCGAGGGGCCAGATGGCTTACTCCTGCTCCTAGTTCTTATGTTCTTATGTTCTTAAGGGAGTATGAGTACAATTGCCCAATTCTTCTCCCTGTCAGGAACGTATTATTAAAGCAATGTGATAAGACATATTACTTGGTGCATTCGCCTCTATCCCTCCCCAAGTATTCCCGGCAGGCATTCTGGTCATATCACTCCAACTGACTTAGCTGTCAATTGTATGAATGTAAAATGCAGGAAAATCTCAGCAGGTCAGGCAGCATCTATGGAGAGGGAAACAGAGTTGGCGTTGCAGGCCTGTAGACATTTCATCAGAACCGAGAAATAGTTAGAGTGTAATAAATAGACTTTGAGCGGGAAGTGAATGGGACAAGATCCGTGATAGGGTGAAAGTCACAGGGCCTTGGGGAATGGTGATGGGGCAACAAACAAAAGATGTTCCCAGAGCAGGTGTGCTGCTGACTGAAAGGAAAATGAAGTGGGGGAAGTCAACCAAAACACGCAAAGAGAAGGAAACAAGGTAGGGGCAGTGATTAGAGTTTGACAATGTAAAACTCGATATTAAGGCTGCAAAGTGCCTGGTCTAAAAATGAGGTGCCTTTCCTCAAGCCTGTGCTGAGCGCCCCTGGAATGGTTCACTAGGCCAAGGACAGAGATGTTCGTGTGACAAGCAAGTGAGAAATTGAAACCACAGGTCACTGGAAGCTTAGGGTCGTGCTTGCAAACTGAACGGGGGCATTTTGCAAAGCGGTCGATTGTGGCTTGTCAAAAAAAACTTAACTTCTTGTTGCCTGATGGTGGTCAAAGAGCAAAACACAGCACAGGAAGAGGCCCTTCGGCCCTCCAAGCTTGTACCGGTCATGATATCACCCTTGGCGAAAACCCTAAAGAACAAAGAACAACTGCGACAGTTCCAAAATCTTTCACCAGTGTGCTACTGGGGATGGGGAATACATCGGGCCAATCGTAATTTTGGTGGAGGTCAAGTTGGGAAGTTTCCAGACTTGTGGACCCACCTCGGGTAAAAGATCCCTGAATAATGTGATTTTCATTCCGGGGTGGGAGTGAGGGGTGGTCGTGCAGATGCGGGATAGAATCCTGCTCACCGCCACCAAACGCAGATTGGAGGTGACCATAGAAGCTGCCCAGTGCCAACTGGTTAAAAGGCCTGCCTCGGATCTCTGAGACTTCGGCCCAGTTAGTTTGGGAAAACCTAGACTCTCTAGCCCCCTCCCTCACATTCCCCCCATCCTCAGCATTGCTCTCAGTGGTGAACTAGAGTGCCTTAATCTTGGTGCTCAAATCTCTAGAGTGGGACTTAAACCCATAATCTTCTGACTTCGACATGTGAGTTGTTACTAACAGTACCTTGGCTGGCGTGCCAGTTCGTTATCACCTGATGCTTGTGGGGCCTTGCTGTGCGCACATTGGCTACCAAATTTCCTACATTACAGCAGAAGCAAATCCACTTTGGAGAAAGCACTTCAGTGGCTATGTAGTGCTGCGAGATGTCCTGCGGTTGTGCAAGGTGCTATATAAATGCAGGTCGCTTTCTTTTCAAAGCCAAAAACATGAACATTTCTGATCACTTCATAGACGACGGGCGTGATTCTCCGCTCCCGCGCCGGTTGGGAGAATCGCCTGGCGCGCCAATTTTCCCCGCGACGCCGGTCCGACGCCCTCCCGCGATTCAGCCAAGCGGCGAGACCGGCCCTGTCGAGTTCTGCGCGGCGCAGGCCGGAGAATCGCCCGGGACACCCAAAATGGCGATTCTCCTCTTCACCGGCTATTCTCCGGCCCGGATGGGCTGAGCGGCCTGCCCAAAACGACGGCTTCCCGCCGGCGCCATCCACACCTGGTCGCTGCTGGCGGGAACAGCGCGGGAACGCTGGGGGGGGGGCGGTCTGTGGGAGGGCGAGGGGGGTTCTTTCACCGGGGTAGGACTCAAAAGGGGTCTGGCCCGCGATCGGTGCCCACCGATCGGCGGGCCGGCCTCTCTGAAGGAGGACCACCTTTCCTCCGCTGCCCCACAAGATCGATCTGCCATCTTCTTGCAGGGCGGCCGTGGGGAGGATGGCAACCACGCATGCGGTGTTGGCGCCTGTCAACCCGCGCATGCGCGGATTACGTCATTTACGTGGCGCCCGCCCTGTCATTTACGCGGCGCCGCTTTTACGTGGCGCCAAGGACTGGCGTGCGTAAATGACGCGGCGTCGCTCCTAGCCCCCTGGGAGCGGGAGAATCGGGGTCTGGGAGCGGCCTCCGACGCCGGAGTAAAACACGGCAGTTTTCACTCCGGCGTCGACACTTAGTCTCCAGATGGCAGAATTGCGCCCATAGAATTTACAGTGCAGAAGGAGGCCATTCGGCCCATCGAGTCGGCACTGGCTCTTGGAAAGAGCACCCTACTTAAGCCTACCCTATCCCCGTAACTCTGCAACCCCATCTAACCTGAGGGCAATTTAGCATGGCCAATCCACCTACAAAGACAGTACAAAGACAGAAATCTTGAATCTGGATCAGATTTTTTTTTCAATAACAAGCACAAGTTGCTCTAAAAGTAAATGTATGATTGTCATCATATTTCACTTCCCTCAATCATGCATCATAGATCATGGAGTTCAGAAGGGTGAGTGGGGATCTCATCAAAACGTATTGAATTCTAACATGATTAGACAGGGTAGATTCAGAAAGAATGTTCTCTATGGTGAGAGAGTCCAGAACTAGGGGTGAAAGTTTGAGGATAAGGGATAAACCTTTTAGGACTGATGTGAGGAGAGATTTCTTCACCCAGAGAGTGCTGAATCTGTGGAATCAACAACCACAGAACGTAATTGATGTCAAAACGCTGTGTGATTTCAAGAAGGAATTCGATATAGCTCTTGGGACTAAAGGGATCAAGAGATATAGGGGGAAGGCGGGAACAGGGTATTGAACTTGATGATCAGCCATGATCATAATGTATGGCAGAGCAGGCTCGAAGGGCCGAATGGCCTCCTCCTGCTTCTATTTTCCATGTATGTTTCTATAACATCTCACTGAGTGTTTACATAGGCCTTTATTGCAGAGAGATTAAGTGTTGGAAGCTCAGCGGTACATGCATATATCTGTGACAGTACAAATTCAGAGGACCAAAATAAAACTGTATTAGAGTAACTATTGCAATTCTAAGTGCTAAAACATGATTCTAAAACATCCGCGTCACGTTTTATTTGACACATTTTTCTTTAAATGTTTGATAACTGCGACTGTGAGCTGAGCAAGACTACAGAGATAGTGTAGTGGCGGCAATGAATGTTGAAAGTGAACCCAATCAAATCACAGAGCATGTGCCCAAGATTAGATCAGGGGCGAAATTCTCCAGTATCGGCGGGACTGGCGCCCAAAACGGCGCAAATCAGTCGGGCATCGCGCCGCCCCAAAGGTGCGGAATGCTCCGCATCTTGGGGGGCCGAGCCCCAACCTCAAGGGGCTAGGCCCGCGCCGGACTAATTTCCGCCCCGCCAGCTGGCGGAAAAGGCCTTTGGTGCCCCGCCAGCTGGAGCGGAAATGACATCTCCGGGCGGCGCATGCGCGGGAGCGTTAGCGGCCGCTGACGGCATTCCTGCGCATGCGCAGTGGAGGGAGTCTCTTCCGCCTCCGCCATGGTGGAGACCGTGGCGAAGGCGGAAGGAAAAGAGTGCCCCCACAGCACAGGCCCGCCCGCGGATCGATGGGCCCCGATCATGGGCCAGGCCACCGTGGGGGCACCCACCGGGGCCAGATCGCCCCGCGCCCCCCCAGGAGCCCGGAGCCCGCCCGCGCCGCCTTGTCCCGCCGGTAAGGTAGGTGGTTTAATCCACGCCGGCGGGACAAGCATTTTAGCTGCGGGACTTCGGCCCATCCGGGCCGGAGAATCGCGGGGGGGAGCCCGCCAACCGGCGCGGCGCGATTCCCGCCGAATATCCGGTGCTGTAGAATTCGGCAACCGGTGGGGGCGGGATTCACGCCAGCCCCCGGCGATTCTCTGACTCGGCGGGAGGTGGGAGAATCTCACCCCAGATGTCTATTGATAGTCGAAAAGATCCAAAACATTTCCTTTAAAAAGGAAAAGTAACATTTCACACATCAGTACTGTTTTCGGGCATTCCCGTTATAGTTAAAGGAACGCAGTTCAGCGATGCTAATAGTATTTGTATGAACCTTTATTCAGTTTTGCTTTTAACAGAGCGATTTTGCGGTTGACGGGCAAGTGGATTGGAAAAAGGACCTCATCGCTCGTGACAGAATTATCGCGTTCATTGAGCTGGCATTAATCTGCCATCGTTTTTGGTGCTTGCAAGAACAGACCCTTCGAATGTTTAACTGACTCCACAATGACTGTTAAGCCCCAGCCTGGTGTTCAGCCAAAAGCAACAGGTGATCTTCCAAACTGCAAAGCAACAGGAAGTGAGGCCGAGGTGTTTGTGAGAAAGTTCACAATCAGGTCTGCCTGGCTTTCCTCCAACTTTATAAATCAACCTCCTCAAAGTATTGACCATTCATCCTCATTGCCTTGCGCCTACCTCCAATAACAAGGTAGCTTTCCGACCATTACTACTATGGCAAAAGCACCCTTTATAGTGAGCTGACACAACACAGCTAAGGACGGAGGCAGACTAGCCACCTGGTGGGTTTTCAAGTAGCCAGCTTTGAAATAGTCAGCCTTTGTCAGCTGACGTTGTTAGCCGGTGGGACAGTGCTTACTCTCATATTTTCTGCTGAGGCTTTCCCTCGCGTTGCCCAGGCTCCGTGATTACCTAGGATTCTCCAGGACCCAATGACAAATCTCCGCAATGCACTGTGAGCAAACCACAAGAACAAAGAGCAAAGAAAAGTACAGCACAAGAACAGGCCCTTCGACCCTCCAAGCCCGTGCCGACCATGCTGCCCGTCTAAACTAAAATCTTCTACACTTCCTGGGTCCGTATCCCTCTATTCCCATCCTAGTCATGTATTTGTCAAGATGCCCCTTAAACGTCACTATCATCCCTGCTTCCACCACCTCCTCCGGCAGCGAGTTCCAGGCACCCACTACCCTCTGTGTAAAAAACGTGCCTCGTACATCTACTCTAAACCTTGCACCTCACACCTTAAACCTATGCCCCCTAGTAATTGACCCCTCTACCCTAGGGAAAAGCCTCTGACTATCCACTCTGTCTATGCCCCTCATAATTTTGTAGACCTCTATCAGGTCGCCCCTCAACCTCATCGTTCCAGTGAGAACAAACCAAGTTTATTCAACCTCTCCTCATAGCTAATGCCCTCCATACCGGGCAACATCCTGGTAAATCTCTTCTGCACCCTCTCTAAAGCCTCCACATCCTTCTGGTAGTGTGGCGACCAGAATTGAATACTATACTCCAAGTGTGGCCTAACTAAGGTTCTATACAGCTGCAACATGACTTGCCAATTCTTATACTCAATGCCCCGGCCAATGAAGGCAAGCATGCCGTATGCCTTCTTGACTACCTTCTCAGTCTGTGTTGCCCCTTTCAGTGACCTGTGGACCAGTACACCTAGATCTCTCTGATTGTCAATACTCTTGAGGGTTCTACCATTCACTGTATATTGCCTACCTGCATTAGACCTTCCAAAATGCATTACCTCGCATTTGTCCGGATTAAACTCCATCTGCCATCTCTCCGCCCAAGTCTCCAAATGATCTAAATCCTGCTATATCCTCCGACAGTCCTCATCTCTATCCGCAATTCCACCAACCTGTGTCATCGGCAAACTTACTAATCGGACCAGTTACATTTTCCTCCAAATCATTTATATATACATGAACAGCAAAGGTCCCAGCACTGATCCCTGTGGAACACCACTAGTCACAGCCCTCCAATCAGAAATGCACCCTTCCATTGCTACTCTCTGCCTTCTATGACCTAGCCAGTTCTGTATCCACCTTGCCAGCTCACCCCTGATCCCGTGTGACTTCACCTTTTGTACCAGTCTGCCATGAGGGACCTCGTCAAAGGCCTTACTGAAATCCATGTAGACAACATCCACTGCCCTCCTGCATCAATCATCTTTGTGACCTCCTCGAAAAACTCTATCAAGTTAGTGAGACATGACCTCCCCTTCACAAAACTGTGCTGCCTCTCGCTAATACGTCCATTTGCTTCCAAATGGGAGTTGATCCTGTCACGAAGAATTCTCTCCAGTAATTTCCTTACCATTGATGTAAGGCTCGCCGGCCTGTAGTTCCCTGGATTATCCTTGCAACCCTTCTTAAACAAAGGAACAACATTGGCTATTCTCCAGTCCTCCGGGACATCACCTGAAGACAGTGAGGATCCAAAGATTTCTGTCAAGGCCTCAGCAATTTCCTCTCTAGCCTCCTTCAGTATTCTGGGGTATATTCCATCAGGCCCTGTGGACTTATCTATCTTAATATTTTCAAAAACGCCCAACACCTTGTCTTTTTGGAACTCAATGTGACCCAGGCTATCTACACACCCTTCTCTGGACCCAACAGCCACCAATTCCTTCTCTTTGGTGAATACTGATGCAAAGTATTCATTTAGTAACTCGCCCATTTCCTCTGGCTCCACACATACATTCCCTCGCCTGTCCTTCAGTGGGCCAACCCTTTCCTTGGCTACCCTCTTGCTTTTTATGTACGTGTAAAAAGCCTTGGGACTTTCCTTAACCCTATTTGCCAATGGCTTTTCGTGTCCCCTTTTAGCCCTCCTGACTCCTTGCTTAAGTTCCTTCCTACTTTCCTTATATTCCACACAGGCTTTGTCTGCTCCCAGCCTTCTAGCCCTGACAAATGCTTCCTTTTTCTTTTTGACGAGGCCTACAATATCTCTCGTTATCCAAGTTTCCCAAAATTTGCCGTATTTATCCTTCTTCCGCATAGGAACATGTCGGTCCTGAATTCCTTTCAACTGACATTTGAAAGCCTCCCACATGTCAGATGTTGATTCACCCTCAAACATCTGCCCCCAATCTAGGTTCTTCAGTTCCTGCCTAATATTGTTATAATTAGCCTTCCCCCAATTTAGCACATTCACCCTAGGACCACTCTTGTCCTTGTCCATCCGCACTTTAAAACTTACTGAATTGTGGTCGCTCTTCCCAAAATGCTCCCCTACTGAAACTTCTACCACCTGGCTCACTCCGCTCCAGCCTCACTTCCTGGCACCCACTTAGGGCGGCAGCAACCTGTGCACGCGCAGTGGCGATGCTCCAACCCACACATGCACGGTGGCTTTACGGAATGCGCTGCTCCCGACGCAACATTGCGCGGGGTTTCAGGGGCCGGACGCGCAACAAAGTAGGCCCGGGGGGGGGGGAGAGGCCGACCCGCCAATTGGTGGGCCCCGATCGCGGACCAGACACCATCGGAGGCCCCCCCTGGGAACGGAGTCCCCCCCGCCCCCCCCCCCCCACACACACACACAGGCCGCCCCCTGACCCTTCGCGCAGAGTTCCCGCCGGCAGCGACCAGGTGTGGACGGCGCTGGCGGGACTCTGCTTTTTCCGGGCGGTCACTCGGCCCATCCGGGCCGGAGGATCAGCGGCTGGCCACGTACAGCAGCCCGCAACCAGCGCCGCGCCAAACGCACCGGCGCCGATTCTACGCACCTCGGGGAATCGCTCGCCGGCGTCAGGGCGGTGTGGCGCGGTTGTGGCGATTCTCCGGTCCGGTGCGGGGCTGGGAGAATCACGCCCCCTGTCTTTTAACTTTCTGCCTAGCTCCCTGAACTCCTGCTGCAGGACCTCATGCCCCTTCCTGCCTATACCGTTAGTACCAATATGTACAACGACCTCTGCCTGTTTGCCCTCCCCCTTCAGGATGCCCGCTACCCGTTTGGAGACATCCTAGACCCTGGCCCCAGGGAGGCAACATACCATTCTGGAGTCTCTTTCACATCCACAGAAGCGCCTGTCTGTGCCCCTGACTATAGAGTCCCTTATGACTATTGCTCTTCTGCACTTTGACCCTCCCTGCTGAACATCAGAGCCAGCTGTTGTGCCACTGCTCTGGCTGCTGCTGTTTTCCCCTGATGGGCTATTCCCCCCAACAGTATCCAAAGCGGTATAAAGGGACGATTGCAAAGGTGCACATCTTCTTTTTCACTATTGTATTTGTTCACTATGATAGAAAAGAAAGGCAGAGGAGTTCTCTGTCGGCGGCATCCTCCGGTCCATCGGCAATGCACCCACGACCGCTGGTTTACCGACGGCGTGTGGTGGCCGCTGTGGGAAATCCCATCGGCCGGCTGAGGGAACGGACAATCCCGTTGCCGCCGGGGGGGGGTGCCGCGCATGAAAGCGCAATTGGCGGACCGGAGAATCCCACCCAGGGTATTTGTCTGACAATCGAGAGTTATCCGATTGGGTAATAAGGACCCTTTCGGAGGGGGAGGGGTGGGACGGGAGTGGGGGTGGGGGGGGTTCTGAGGATGGCAACCAATGGCGGGAGGGTAGGGCTGGGGAAATTGGAGGATGGAAGTCATGTGATGACCCTTCCAGGAATATGTCCAAAATAGTTGGCAACCCTAGCTTTCAGCATGCACGTGGTCACATGACCATCAGCCGGTGAACGGTAATCCCCAAACCTTGCTGGACAGGTGAAAGGACTGTCAGGTGACAATCCTAGGTGGACGGGCATAGGTTTGATGACCACTTTTCTACTCCAAACCTCTGATTTTTCAAGGTCAGCTGCATTGACTTGAAGAGGTGCTAAATAAAGCCAGGTCGCTTCTCAATGAGAGTAGGGATTATTATCTTGCACCTCCTTCTGACTGAACAAAGAACTACATGGGCAGAGGTCGGAGAGCCTCCCCTCTATCCTTTTTGATTATTCTTTCATGGACGTGAGACTCACTGGCAAGGCCAGCTTTGGTTGGCCATCCTTGCCTTTTCACTGAGGGGCTTGCGAGGCCATTTGAGATGCAGTAACAAGTCTGAATGTCTGGCGTCACATATTTGGGTCAGGTCAGGCCAGGCTGGCAGATTTCCTTCCCTGAAGGGTTCAGGAGTGACCTAGACGTGTTTTTTTACAACAATTGATGATGGTTGTCTTGACTGAGGCTAGCTTTATATTCCAGATTTATTAACTTAAATCCCACCAGCATGTTTAGATTTGAATCCATGTCCTCAGAACATTAACCTGAGTCTCTGAATTGCTAATCCAATGACATTAACACAATGCCATCATCTCCCCCTGAGATGGAGTGCCGGAACCCTTTCAGTGATGAAAAGAAGGAAATAATGAGCATGTAGATGCTTAGGGTAAGAAAGCAACTAACAAGGCACGGGATTACAGAATGAACAGCAGAACGCTAGGAAGTACAGAGAACCAGAGGGACCCTGGAGCCCATGTCCAAAGATCCCCGAAGGCAGCAGGACAAGTAGATAAGGTGGTTAAGAAAGGCATATGAGATACTTGCATTTATTAGCTCAGGCACAGAATATAAGAGCATGAAGGTTATGGTGGAGTTGTATAAAATACTGGTAAGGCCACAGTTAGAGTATTGTGCGCACTCCTGGTATCATGTTGTGTTATGCTGCTTTGTGTAGCATAAGCTGCTTCATTGATGTATGCTTTGACAAAGGAAGCTCCAGACTATGAAATGAGTTCAACTTGTTTGTTGAACTATTAACACAGTTCTTAAATGAGTTCGACTCTCTGCTAATCTCGCTGTAGTAACTCAGTCTATCTTTACCAGCCTGCTCTAAGCCACGTGCTGGCTATGATGCTGTTGATCAACCCTGATGTACTATCTAGATGTCTGTCTGTAGAAAGAGACAGAGCATGTGTGCCCTGTCCTTTTATATGGGTTGTGAAGTGCCCCCTTGTGGTAATGCCACCTCTGGGTGTCCTGATTACCCATTGGTTGTGTCCTGTTGTAATGACCCATTGGCTCTATGTCATGACATCTCTGGTGCTCCCTCTAGTGGTTACTTAGTTGTAGTGTATTTACATTAATCCCTTGTGTATATACAGTGATGCATATCACCACACTGGTCACCCACACTATAGGAAGGATGTGATTGCACGAGAGAGGGTGCAGAGGAGATTCACCAGGATGTTGCCTGGGCTGGAGCGTTTCAGCTGCGAAGAGAGGCCGGTTCGGTTGGTTTTCCTTAGACCAGAGAAGGCTGATGGGAGACCTGATTGAGGTGCACAAAACTATGAAGGGCATAGGTAGGATAGCTGGGAAGAAACATTTCCCCTTGGTAGAGGGGCTAATAACAAGGGAGCATAATTTTGGGTACAGGAGCAGGAGATTTAGGGGGAATTTGAGGAAAAACCTTTTAACCCAGAGGGCGATGGAAATCTGGAATTCGCTGCCTGAAAGGCTGGTAGAGGTGGGACAACATTTAAGAAGCTTTTCGATGAGCTCTTGAAATGCCGGAGCACACAAGGCTACGGGCCAAGTGCTGGAAGTTGGGAGTAGAATAGATGGTGCTTGATGGCCGGCATAGACACAATGGGCCGAAGGGCCTCTTTTTATGACTATGACAACTGGGATACTTTCATTTAAGCACCTGAGGCACAGGGTATAAGAGTAGAGTGTTTATCCCAGAACTGTACAAAAACCAGTTAGGCTACTGGACGTGTACAGTTCTGGGCAGCCTGCAACAGGAAGGATGTGATCAAACTTAAAGATAGCACAGAGAAGATTAACGAGGAAGTTGCCAGGAATTGAGAATTTTAGCGATGGGGAAAGATTGCATCGGCATTGGTTGTTTTCCTCGATCGAGAGGCTGAGGGAAGATTTAGTTGAGGTGTGTAAAATTAAGAGGAGGCGACGTAGAGTGGATAGGGAAGGCCTATTTCTCTTACCAAAGGTAGGTCAATAACCGGGGAGCATGCATTTAAGTTCATTGTGAGAACGATTAGGAGAGAGTGGAGGAGAAATGTTTTCACGAAGAGGGATGGTGGTAGGTCTGGAACTCACTGCCTGAAAAGGAGAGTGGAGGCAGTGACACTCATCACGTTTGAAAACACTTGGATAAGCACTTGAAGATCTGTAACCTACAAGGTCATGTTACTCAAGTTGGAAAGTGGACTAGGCAGGATAGTTTTTGCTCAGCCGAGGCCGAGGCGGTGGGATGAATGGCCTCCCCCCCTTTCTGCAAATTTTCTATGTTCTTACGTCAGATTCATGATGAATTTTATTGAGAACCCGACGGCCAGCTCAAGCAGATGTAAAAAAAATTCCCACTGCGCCATTCACAGGCCAGGGAATTCTGATGTCCTGTCAGCATTCCAACTTCAACCAAAGACAGAAATCAAATCAGAGAATGTAGAAATATCAGCAGGTGAGGCAGCTTTACTGGGGAGAGAAAGGTGGGTAGAGAGAGAGAGAGAGCGAGAGAGAGAGAAAAAGAGGGTTAGCATTTTCAGGTCAATGACCTCAGTTTTGTAAGGCGGCACGGGGTAGCACAGTGCTGGGCACTGTTGCTTCACAGGTCCCGGGTTCGATTCCCGGCTTGGGTCACTGTCTGTGCGGAGTCTGCACATTCTCCCCGTTTCTGGGTGGGTTTCCTCCGGGTGCTCCGGTTTCCTCCCACAAGTCCCGAAAGACGTGCTTGTTAGGTAATTTGGACATTCTGAATTCTCCCTCCGTGTAGCCGAACAGGCGCCAGAGTGTGGCAACGAGGGGTGTTTCACAGTAACTTCATTGCAGTGTTAATGTATGCCTACTTGTGACAATAAAGATTATTATTATATTGAGATACTTTAAACTATATGACACTGAATAATGTGAAAAGGTTAATTTAACATATTCATTTGTATTGAATGTGTCAATAAATCACTTCTATACCACTCCTGCCATACTTTGAAGTAAAACAATCAATAAAATAGAATAAATGTTAAATGTGAAAACTGGACTTCATGAGAAACAACATGACGTGTGGTAAATCTGGGCTCACTATCCCATACTGATGAGAAAATAAATCTTTCTGACCCGTAGTTAACACACTTGTAGTGTCGGGAACGTGTCAAAGTAAAGTTATATTTGATCACGCTATTGAACACCTCTATACTGTTACGTGCACCATGTAGATTTTGGCCGGAATTCTCCGGCCGTTGGGATTGTCTTTTTCCCGCTGCCAGTGCACTCCCATCTGCAGGTCTCCCAGCGATATGGGGTGGCTTCATTGGGAAATCCCATTGACAAGCGGCGGGAAGAGAGAATCCCGCCGTCAAGAAACACAACGCTGGGGGAATGGGGAATGCCGCCCTTTGTCTTGAACTGAAGCCCAACAAGGTTTTCTTGATTCTGTTCCGTCGAACCATTTCAGCTCAGATGAACTCTTGAGTTCGAGTCTGGGGTTTGGGATGTCTACTCGGTTTTGGTTGTTAGTCCACCTCTCTACACCTTAACCGTTGTTAGCTCTGAAACTCAGCAGCCAAACTTTTGAACTGCCATTGATTCCAAACGTACCATGAAACTGTTTCAGTAACTTGAAGCTAGAATATCTCAGCTGTGTCAGTCATGGTACTTGGTGCGTTGTATCTGTTGATCTTTCCCATTGATGTCAGATTTGGCTCAGTGCCTCTGAGTCAGAAAGCCAAGGGTTCAAGCCCACTCCAGAGACAAGAGCACATTGTCTCGTCTAAAACAAGTGTGTCACTTCTGGTATAACGGGTTACTGTTAGATGTATAGATAGACAGTCTACATCACCAGTGATGATCACATGACAGCAGACCATGCTGATAGAAAGTTCTATGTGACTCCTCATGCTAAATCTTCTAATGCACATGGTTAATAGAATAAAAACAAATTGCTGCAGATGCTGGAATCTGAAAAGAGAAAATGCTGGAAAATCTCAGCAGGTCTGGCAGCATCTGTAAGGAGAGAAAAGAGCTAACGTTTCGAGTCCAAATGACCCTTTGTCTCTCTTACAGATGGTTAATAGAATGTTCAATAAAAGTTAAAACAGCCTAATCACCTTGGATTTCAATTTATTTGGCTTCATTGTCACGAGTTCCAAGGTACAATGAAAAGTATTGTTCTGCATACAGTCCAGACAGATCGTTCCATACATGAAAAACATAAGATTGATATACAGTGTATATGCACAGACATCGGGTGAAGCATACGGAGTGTAGTACTACTGTTATGGGCCAGGGTTTAGAGAATCCCAAAGTGTATCATGGAGTTCACCTGACCCACAACTTTAAAAAAAAAAAAAAATTTAGAATACCCAATTCATTCTTTGTCCAATTAAGGGGGCAATTTAGTGTGTTCAATCCACCTACCTTGCACATCTTTGGGTTGTGGGGGCGAAACCTACGCAAACACAGGGAGAATGTGCAAACTCCACACGGACAGTGACCCAGAGGACCCACAACCTTTCATAGATTGTGGTATGGGGAGCACACGGCCCACTCTACAGGTGTGGTACAGCAGAAATGGAAAAGTATTTTTTAAAAGCAAAACAATGTTTATTCTATGAACTCAAGTTAACCTTTTTAAAACATACAGTGAACATCTTAGCAACCATTAATTCAAATAAAACCCCCAAAGAGTACAGCACTAAGTAATCCTTTAAGCTTTCCTTTTAACATCCATAAGACTTAAAACACCTTTTACCAGAAGCACATCAGGTTAAAATCACTACTGTTATTAGTTTTAAATCACCAGGATCGATTTACAGTCTTTAGATTACAGAGAGAGACTCCAATATACCTTCTGGCTGTGACTGCAGCTATCCAGCTCTGAAAACGAAACTTAAAACACACCCTGCAGCAAACAGCCTAAAACAAAAGTAAAAAGCTGACAGACAGCCCAGCTCCACCCACTCTCTGACATCACTGCAGTAATAAACACCCATTTCTTAAAGGTACTCTCAATACAGATACTTATATACACACCCATTTATAAACACCCATTTCTTAAAGGTACTCTCACATGACACTACTCAGTAGAGAGGATGCGGGGAGAGATCAGTTCAGTCCATACGAGGGCCGTTCAGGAGTCTGGTAACAGCAGGGAAGAAGCTGTTTTTGAATCTGTTGGTGCGTGTTCGCAGGCTTTTGTATCTTCTGCCCGATGGAAAAGGTTGGATGAGAGAATAACCCGGGTGGGAGGGGTCTGTGATTATGCTGCCCACTTTCCCAAGGCAGCGGGAGATGTAGACAGAGTCAGTGGATGGGAGGCGGGTTTACGTGATGGACTGGCCTGTGTTCATGACTCTCTGTGGTTTCTTATGGTCAAGGGCCAAGCAGTTGCAATACCAGGCTGTGATGCAGTCAGTTAGGATGCTTTCGATGGTGCATCTGTAAAAACTGGTAAGAGTCAATGTGGACATGCCGAATTTCCTTAATTTCCTGAGGAAGTGTAAGCGCTGCAGTATCTATCAATCAGAACAAAGCACTACCTTATTTAAGACCCTCAATGATGATGACAGATCACTGAGATTAAGCTTGCAGTTAGAAAGCCTTTTGGCTGAGGTGTCAATTGAAGACTTTTCACTGCAGTCGTGGCTCAGTTGGTGACACCCTCACCTCTGAGTGAGAAGGCTGTGGGTTCAAGTCCCACTTCAGAGACTAGAGCGCTAATATCAAAAAACTGACAGGACAGTACCAAGGGAATGCTGCACTGTCAGAGGTTTCATCTATCATCTGGGATGTTAACCCTGGGCTCTGTCTGCCCTCCCAGCTAAGAGGTGCAGATGGGGGCATTATTCAGGTCAATGCTTACACGTCAACTAACATTTTTTAAGATGTGGAGATGCCGGCGTTGGACTGGGGTGGGCACAGTAAGACGTCTTACAACACCAGGTTAAAGCCCAACAGGTTTGTTTCGAATCACTAGCTTTCGGAGCGCTGCTCCTTCCTCAGGTTAATTCACCTGAGGAAGGAGCAGATCCGAAAGCTAGTAATTCGAAACAAACCTGTTGGACTTTAACCTGGTGTTGTAAGATTTCTAACATTTTTTAAAAAGCAAATAATCTGGACACTGTTGTTGCTAGGAGTTTGCTGTGAGTATATTGGGTGCCATGTTCCCACATTAAACAGTGACAATGCTTCAAAAGTACTTAATTGACTGTAAAGCGCTTTGGAACATCCTTTGCTTGCGAAAGGAGATATGAAGTGAAAGAATCAATGTAATTGGTTGTTTATCTTACTGCTGTTAGTGAGACCTTGCTACATCTAAACTGACTGACAAGGTTCACTGCCTTGGGAAAATAGCAACATTTTTTAAAAAACTGTTGCACTTTGTTGGCTGTGAAACACTTTGTGCTGTCTCGTGGAAAGGCGCTACCTAAATGTAGGTTGCTTCTTTCTTGTATCCCATTTTGTGAAAGTATTGGCAATAGGTGTATAAAGTGGCATATGTTGGCATAGATGGTGCATGGGGAATCTGTTGGAGGGGTATGAGGGGTAAGGGCTAGAGGGCTGTTTAATCTTTTCATCTGTTTTTTAACCTTTGGAGACCGTGTCAGTGGTCCTGTCCGCCTCAATTCACCCTGGGATGGGTCGCCCCGACTCCTATTTTAGTTCCCCCCCCCCCCCCCCCCCCCCCCCCCCCCCCCCCCGTACCCCCATCAGAGTGAAAATCAAACATCTGTGCACCCATTTTTAAAGGTCGGGTTTGTGGAGCCAGGAATTGTCCCTGTGTCCCCAGCCCGGGAGCAAAAATCTGAGCCTAAGACAAACTAATGGGGCTAATGGCAGATAGGTCCCCCGGCCCTGTTGGCTTGCATCCTAGGATCCTAAAAGAAGTGGCTACATAGATAGTGGATGCATTGGTTGTAATTTTCCAAAAATCCTTGGATTTTGGTGAAGTACAGGAAGATTGAAAAATGAAAATCGCTTATTGTCACAAGAAGGCTTCAAATGAAGATACTGTGAAAAGCCCCTAGTCGCCACATTCTGGCGCCTGTTGGGGGAGGCTGGTACAGGAATTGAACCCGCGCTGCTAGCCTGCCATGGTCTGCTTTAATAGCCAGCTATTTAGCCCTGTGCTAAACCAGCCCCATGGAAAACTACCAATGTGACTCCACTATTCAGAAAGGGATGGAGGCAAAAAGTGGATAACTACAGGCCGATTAACCTGACATCAATCATTGAAAAATGTTGGAATCAATTATTAAGGAAGTAATAGCAGCACATTAGGAAATTCATAATCTAATCAAGCAATATTAGCATGGCTTCACGAAAGGGAAATCATGTCTGACTAATTTATTAGAGTTTTCCGAGGGAGTCCCAACCAGAGTGGATAGAGGGGAACCAGTAGATGTGTTGTATTTGGACTTCCAGAAGGCATTCCACAAGGTACATCACAAAAGGTAAAGTTATAGGATAAGAGCCCATGGTTTTGGAGGTAGTATATTGGCATGGACAGAGAATTGGCTAATGGGCAAGATAAGGAATTCTTTTTCAGGTTGGCAAAATGTAATCAATGGGGTTCCAAAGGGATCACTGTTGGGACCACAACTGTTTACAATATATATTAATACCTTGGAGGAAGAAAGCAAATGTACTGTAGCCTCATTTACAGACAATATAAAATTAGGTGGAAAGGCAGCTTGCGTGAGGGATACAAACAGTTTGCAAAGAGATATTGACATGTCAAGTAAGTGGGCAAAAAGTTGGTAAATAGAATAATTTATTTTGGAAGGGAGAACAAAAGAACAGAAGTATGAGGGGCATGGATAGAGTGGATGGGCAGGCCCTCTTTCCCAGGCTGGAGGGGTAAGTCCAGGGGGCATAAGTTTAAGGTCCGTGGGGCAAGGTTTAGAGGAGATGTGCGATGCATGTTTTTTTACACAGAGGGTGGCGAGTGCCTGGAACGCGCTGCCAAGGGAGGTTGTGGAAGCAGATACATTAACGGCGTTAAAAAGGCATCTTGGGCAGCACGGTGGCCTAGTGGTTAGCACAGCTGCCTCATGGCGCTGAGGTACCAGGTTCGATCCCGGTTCTGGGTCACTGTCCGTGTGGAGTTTGTACATTCTCCCCGTGTCTGCGTGGGTTTCGCCCCCACAACCCAAAAATGTGTAGAGTAGGTGGATTGGCCACGCTAAATTGCCCCTTAATTGGAAAAAATAATTGGGTAATCTAAATTTATTTTTAAAATGGCATCTTGACAAGTACATGGATAGGATGGGTATAGAGGGATATGGCACTAGGAAGTGCTGAGGGTTTTGGCCAAGGGTGGTATCATGACCGGTACAGGCTTGGAGGGCCGAAGGGTCTGTTCCTGTGCTGTATTGTTCTTTGTTCTTTGTTCTATTATTTAAATGGAGAAAATTGCAGAAAGCTGCAACACAGAGAGACGTGGGGATACTTGTGCACGAAACACAGAAAGTTAGCACACAGGTGCAGCAGGTAATCAGGGAGGCTAATGGAATGTTGACCTTTATTTCAAGGGGGTAGTAATATTAGAGTCGGGTAGTCTTGCTGCAGCTGTACAAGGTGAGACCAGATCTGGAGTTTTGTCCCTTATTTAAGGAAATATATTATTTAATTGGAGGAAGTTCAGTGAAGGTTCATGAGGATGCTCCCCGGTATGGAGGGATTGTCTTATGAGCAAAGGATAAACAAGTCGTGACTCTATTCATTGGAGTTTAGAAGAATGAGAGGTGGTCCCATTGAAACATCTTGGATTCTTAAGGGGCTTGACAGAGTAAATGCTGAGAGGATGATTCCCTCATGGGAGAGTCTGGGAGTAGGTGGGAACAGTTTCAGAATAAAGGGGTGCCAATTTGAGAGTAAGATGAGGAGGAATTTCTTCTCTCAGAGGGTGGTGAGTCTTTGGAACTCCTTGCCACAGAGAGCTGTGAGGGTCGAGTCCTTGTGTATATTTAAGGCTGAGATTAACAGATTCTTGATCAGCAGGGGAATCAAGGGTTACAGGGGAATGGCAGGAAAGTGGACCTGAGGAAGTACCAATCATCCATGAAACTATTGAATGGCTCGAAGGGCCATACTGCCTATCCTGTTCCTATTTCTCATGGTCTTATGGTCTTAAATGTTTAAATACGTTTCCCGGTAACCTGCGGTTTTTTCCGTTGCCCAGTAATACATCGGAATGTTCAGCCGAAAATTCTTCTTCACAGTAAACGCCAAACAAGAAACCCTTGGAAAAGTATTGCAAGCAACATTGGCTTTGCATCTGTCAACACCTATGCAAGATCCAATTATTTTTTCCAATTAAGGGGTAATTTAGTGCGGCCAATCCACCTATTCTGCACATCTTTTGGGTTGTGGGGACGAAACCCACACAGACACGGGGAGAATGTGCAAACTCCACAGGGACAGTGACCCAGGGCCGGGATTCGAACCCGGCTCCTCAGCGCCGTAGGCAACAATGCTAACCACTGTGCCGCCGTGCTGCCCTCAGAAGGTCTTTTGAAACCAACGAAGAGATGGAGATCTTTGCGTTTTAGTAATAGAAGTTGGTAACCTGACAACTATTTCTGCTGAAGGTTCGCACCGTCCACTAACATTACACCGCATGGTCCATTTAAAAATACAGGGGCTTCCATTCTGTGTCCCTCACAAAGATTGATCCTGGCCATGCCTTAGAGAGGCGACTCTGGGTTGAAGTAGAAATGTTTTCCCCAAAGGCAATGGGGAAGGAACATAATGAAGAAAACAAGTCACCCCCGACTGCTCTTGCACATCTCCTCACATCTGGTTACGCAGCGATATGGGCAAATGTCGACAAGTAGCTTCCCTATTAACCCTCACAGTGGCTTGTGAAATTGCATAACCCAAAGGATTGCTTCTTCAAATTCATTTCAGAATGACTTAACCAGACCACAAATGAAAATTTGACTGGTGCACCTTCTTTTTGATGTCAATAACGCCTTCACGGGGCTGCGGTAATGATGCTGTACGTCGGGAGGGGCAGAGATGGGCACATGGGAAGCACACAGTCTGGCAAAGAGACATTGCCGCGTAGAATAGCGTAGCCACTTTAATTGTTTTAAAGGAAAAAAAGTCTTCCGGATCTACGAAGAGATAAGGCACATCAAAACCGATTGAAAATGATTGCATTTTGAAGTCCGTCATCCGCGCACCTTCTATTCAACCGTCCTTTTCACAGACACCAGTTTAACTTTTCAATATCAATGCAATTGTTCCATTACAGAACGGTTGTAAATTGCATCCCATGCGTGGCGCAGTGTGCACGGTACAGAGCTACATTGCGACAGAGGAGGAAGGATGGTGAGGCGGGAGGGAGGTTAGCCTTGTGTATCAACCTGCAGATGGTGTTGCCAGCAGAGAAACTCCTGCAGTGTTCAATAACCAATGTAACTGTTGCCACCTGCAGGCAGGACACGGTAAAGGCAGGGTGACGAACTGGTGCAATTGCCAGTATATTTCTTTCAAAAATTCATGTTAGACGCTGATCTTGATTTATTTAGCGCTGGTAGAAATTGCACCAGTTTGATGGTTTTTCTTACTGACCGGCGGACAATTTTTTTTTTGCAACAGCAAGGCATTATTACTAACATAAACACTCCTTCAGTGGTAATGAAGACAGCACCGCCATTGGTCACAAACAAGACTTCGGCAGGTTTGAACTTTGTGCATTGTTTTGTACGAAGGTGGCATTTTTCAAACCATGTACGGACCTCATTGTCACTTCATAACACCATACTATAGTCAGCAACTTTGCTCGTGGCTGAATGAAATTGTGTAACTCGGACTACACTGACTTGCTAACTAAAAGGAAACCAATGAGACGGTTAGAGACCTCATTAAAACACCCCTTAGTTTGGAAAATAAGTGGCTATTTTTCAGCAGGAGAATGCGATTCTCTGTTCCTCCCGTCAGCACACCCCCTCCCGCGGGTTTCCCGGAGGCGTTGGGTGGCTTCAATGGGAAAGGATGTCCAAGGGTGGGAACTAAACATTGAGGGCTATTCGGTTTTTAGGAAGGACAGATAGAAAGAACAAGGTGGTTGAGTTGCATTGTTGGCTAAAGAAGATATTGATACAATAGTGCAGAAAGATATTAGCACAGATGATGTGGAACCTGTATGGGTCGAGGTAAGAAACACCAAGGGGCAAAAATAATTCGTAGGGGTGGCATACAGACCACCAAACTGTAGTGATAGTATTAGATTCATAGAAGAAGCATACAGATTAGCAAAAAAAAGCAATAGATCTGAGGATTTGAGAACAGGTTGAAATTCAGCAAAGGCGGATCAAGGGATTGATTAAGAAGGGGAAAATACAATATGAAAATAAGCTAATGGGGAACATAAAAATTGTCTTAAAAGTTTTGATAAGTATGTACAGAGAAAAAGATTGACAAAAACAAATATAGACCCCTTACATTCACAAAAGAAAACATGAATAATGTACCAGAAGTTCTGAGAAAAACAAGTTTTAGTGAGGAGCTGAAGGAAGTCAGTATTAGTAGATAAATGGTTTTGAGGAAATTAGTGGGATTGAAGGCGGATATATCTCCAGGGCCTAATAATCTTCATCCCAGAGTATTTAAGGAAGTGGCTCTAGAAATAGTCAATCCGTTGGTGATCATTTTCCAAAATTCTTTGGACTCTGGAATGGGTCCTATGGATTGGAGGGTAGCTAACATAAGCCTGTTATTCAAAAAGGGAAGTAGAGTGAAAATAGGGAACTATAGACCAGTGAGCCTAACATCTGCAGGAGGGAAGTTGCTAGAGTCCATTATCAAAGATTTCATAGCACAGCATTTGGAAAGCAGTGGTATAATCAGACAAAGTCAGCATGGATTTATGGAAGGGAAATCATGCTTGACAAATCTACTGGAATTCTTTGAAGATCTAACTAGTAGAGTTGACCAGGGAGAACCACTGGATGTAGTTTACTTACACTTTCAACAAGGTCTCACATAGCAGATTACTAAGTAAAGTTAAAGCGCATGGGATTGCGGGTAGTATCTTGAGATGGATCGAAAGCTAATGAGCAGACAGGAAGCAAAGAATTGGTATAAATGGGTCTATTTCCGATTGGCAGGCAGTGACTAGTGGGATCTTTGCAAGGACCCCAACTGTTCACATTATATATGAATGATTTGGACAAGGGAACTAAATGTATTATCTCTAAATTTGCAGATGATATAAAGCTGGGTGGGAGGGTGAGCTGTGAGGAGGATGTAGAGATGCTTCAACAGGATTTGGACAGGCTGAGTGAGTGGGTGCATGGCAGATGCAGTATAATATGGATAAATGTACGGTTATCTGCTTTGGTACCAAAAATAGGAAGGCAGATTTATTTTAAAAATATTTTTATTGAACTTTTAATATACGATATCAGAACATTACAAAACAAACCAACATATGTGTCAGAAAATTTCAAACGATAACAGTAGCAATAACGGCAGTAACAGAAATACAACCAAAACAACCCCCACCCCACTAACAGCTAACAGTGGCCAATTCCCTAAAATACAATATGAAAGGTTGCCATCTGCACTAGAACCTATCGATCGACCCCCCTTGTTGTAAACTTGGCCGTCTCAAGGTATAAAAACGCCATTAAGTCATCTAGCCACACTGAGGCACGAGATGGCGTTGCCTGTCTCCAGCTCAGCAGAATTTGCCTCCGAGCAATCAATGAGGTGAATGCATGCACCTATCCTCCACTCAGCTGGTCCAACACCCAAGTACAGCTATCGGCAGACAGGGCTCTAAATCCACATTTAGAATTGCCAATATGTTGCTAAATAAAGACACCCAAAACCTACCAATTCGGAACAGGACCCGAACATGTGCGCATGGTTTGTGGGCCCTCTCTATCATCAAACCCCACAAAAAATGGTCTCATTCTGGCCTTGGTGAGATGTGCCCTAAACACTACCTTGAGATGGATCAAGCTCAATATCGCTCAGGATGACGTAGCATCCACCCTGTGGAGGGACTCACTCCACACCTTCTCCTCCAACATGGATCCCAGCTCCTCTTCTCAGCTGGCCTTAACCTCTTATACTGAGAACTGCGCTTCCCCCGAGATCCATCCATATGTCCTGGAGGTGCTGCCCTTTTCCGACCCCACACAGAAGAGTATCGTCTCCAATAAAGTGGATGGTGGTGCTACCGGGAATCATAGAATCCCTACAGTGCAGACGGAGGCCATCGAGTCTGCACCGACCTTTCTAATGAGCTCTCTGCCCATGTACAAGTCTACCCCTACCTATCCCCACAATCCCATAACCTAACCTGCACATCCCTGGACATTAAGAGGCAATTTAGCATGGCCAGTCAACCTAACCCGCACATCTTTGGACTGTGGGAGGAAACCGGAGCACCCGGAGGAAACCCTCGCAGACACGGGGAGAACGTACAAACATCACACAGACAGTCACCCGAGGCTGGAATTGAACCCGGGGTCCCTGGTGCTGTAAGGCAGCAGTGCTAACCACTGTGCCACTGTGCCGCCCCAGGAATGTCAGAAACGTCTGCTGAACAAAGTCCCGTAGCCGGAAGGGAAGGCAGATTATTATTTGAATGGGTGTAAATTGGGAGAGGTGGATACTCAGCGAGACCTTTGTGCCCTTTTGCAACAGTCGCTGAAAGTAGGCGCTCAGGTGCAACAGGCATTAAAGGAAGCAAGTGGTATGTTGGTCTTCATAGCGAGTGGATTTGAGTGGAGGAATAGTCGTGTTTTACTGGAATTGTATATGGCATTGGTAAGACCACACCTGGAGAATTGCATGAAGCTTTGGTGTCCTTTTCAGAGCAAAGATATTCTCGCTATGGAGGGAGTGCAGCGAAGGTTTAGCAGACTGATTCCTGGGATGGCAGGACTGGCATATGAGGAGAAGCTATACCGGTTAGGATTATAATCATTGGAGTTTAGATAAGTGGGAGTGGGGGGGGGGGGATACAATTTAACGAATAAACCAGAAGCACTGGGAAGACCCTGCAATTGAACAGGGCGCTATTATTTTTTCGGGCCTCGTCAAGGAAAGCCCTATTTTCAAGGGAAGCCCTATTTTCAGTCCCACTTCCTGCATTGTTCCACTCTGGGTTCCCCGATCTCTCAATGACCCAACGCGACCCCGGACCCCCAATGCCCCAAATCGATCCCCCTCGATTGAGGGAGGGGTCCTCGAGGATCTCCGCACCCCACCTCATAAGGTCAGGGCGCCTCCGGGCTTGATCCCCCATCATGGGCAAAATGCCTCCCGGGCACTTTGGCACAGCCAACCTGACACCCTAGCCCCTGCCAGGCTGGGTTACGGGGATGGGCTGAGGGCGTGGGCCTAAGTAGGGTGCTCTTTCCAAGAACCGGTGCTGACCCAATGGACCGAATGGCCTCCTGTTGCACTGTAGGTATTCTATGATTTGACGATTCTATGTAAATCCCATTGACCAGCGGCGGGAGTTGAGAATCCCACTAACGGCGACCGGCGCACACCAGGAAACACACGGTCGGAGGTCCAAAGAATTCAGTCCTTCGTGTCTATTCATGTAAACACTTAGTTGAAATTGTGATGCCCCTTACATCAGGGCCTGGGAGAGTGGAAGTGCAAATGATGCCAAACACTGGAGCGTGGGAGGGGGGAGTGGGGAATGCAGGTTAGGTTATATATTAGTTGGGAGGGGCACTGCTCATTGTTTGCAAGTGAACTCTTCATTCCTGTCGCCTCCCGCATATTTCCTCCGTCTGCCTCCAGCGGCTGTGAGGAGCGGGGCACGCATGATTGCCATGATGATTTAGCTTTTGATTGGTCCCTGGTGCTGTCCGTTAATTTAACGCTCACGCGGGATTAGTTGTGCTGGCGCGAGTGGGCGTGGTCTTGTGCGCGGTGGGCAGAGGCGTTAAGTGCTGGATGCATAACATGAAGCACTTCGAGGCAAAATGTTACGTCACGTATACAAACCTGGTTCATTTTTTACTAACGCCGTTGTGTGCGCCAAGGATTTAACCAAATTTTAGAATTGAACAAGCGATTGTATCTGATTCACTATTTTCCCTCTCACATTCCCCAATTATTTAGGCCTACAACCTGCTGTTAAATGTGTACAGCGCCTGGCATATCCCACGTAGTTTGAATTATATTTTGAGGTGATGGAGTTTTTAATGTTAATTGGACAACACTGTACAGTGTATTTTGAGTGATACTGAATACCCAGTTCTTGTAGGCAATAGTTAATTGCGATCATGTGGAATCTAATTCAAAGCCGACCGTTTTGAAAGCCCTCACTGTCATAATATACACCAGTCTATCATGGTGCAGACACACACTGATGGACACACAGTGGGACCAATCAACATACACAACACCGCAGCCAATCACCAGTGAGAGCACATGCACTATGAAGACAGGGGGTATCAGAGTTCCCGCTCATTCGAGTAGCAGCTAGCTAGGAGCACAGAGCTCACAGCCTGCAACACAGACATGCACCATGTGCTGAGTGCATCAACTGGTTATGACAAGGCAAAGGTCTTTAGTTAAAGCTGGTATCGTATTTACCCACAGTTCAAGTATGTTTAAATAGTTAACCTTTTAATAAAATAGTGTTGCACTACTTCAAGTGTTGGTGACCTGTATGTGGTCCAGAACACCCAACACATCACTCACTGGAACCATTACCAAAAGGAAAAAGAAGCAGTTCTGTTTTTTAAAGGAAGCAGATAACTAATCCTCAGGTGATTGTTGCTGTTCTTTTATACATGCGGATGGGTTGTGCTGTGGGAACGTTTTACAGAACGCAAGCAGCAGAACCCAGACCATTGCTTGAAGAATCAAAGTGTTCTCCATTCCCTTTTGAAGTTGTGTTACCATTAGTCGGAAAATTCACGACATGTGCAATTTACCCAGTTGGGCACTGTGCGATGGAAAGCTCAGCTCAGATTTTGAATAGGAGGGGCATTGCAATTTGCCTCAGGACACAACAGTAAATAGGGGGCGAGGTGGAATGGGGCTGTTTTAGCGCACCAAACTGGACAAGATTACAGCTGATTTAAGGCTGGAAACTGGATGGGGGAGCTGGCAATGCAAATCGGTGGAGCTTGGTTGAGGAGGCGGGCTAGGTGGACTGAACCCACATGTGAAAGCTGGCAAGTACGGAGGTGAGATGAGAAACCATTGTTGGAGAAGTCCTGGCTCCATTCAAATAGGTACAAATTGGGACCAAGTGAGAGCAAATCTCACTGGCCTGGGTGACGGCAGAAAATGAATCAGAGGAAGGATGGAATGGTGGCACCACATCAAATGTTGCAGGATGATCAAGGCCAATGCACCTCATGGAATCATAGAATCCCTACAGTGCAGAAGGAGGCTATTTGACCCATTGAGTCTGCACTGACCCTCTGAAAGAGCACCCTAGGTAGGCCCACTCCCCCACCCTATCCCAGTAACCACACCAAATCTACACATCTTTGGACACTAAGGGACACTTTAGCATGGCCATTGCTGGTCTTGTTCTTCATCACGAACCAGCTGTCCAGCCAACTGGGTAAACCGGCCCCGTCCTGGTTCTGTAAAGCAGTGGTGCTAACCACTGTGTCACCGTGCTGCCCCCCACCTTAGATATAGTGGGCGGGATTCTCCCCTACCGGCGCTGTAGAGTGGCGTGAACCACTCCTGCGCGGGCCGCCTGGAAGTTGCGGAATGCTCCGCACCTTCAGGGGCTAGGCCGGGGCGGCAGGGCTGGCGGCGCGCCAACCAGCGCCGAAGGGCCTCCGCCGGCCAGCGCGGGGTGGTGCATGCGTGGGAGCGCCAGCGTGTGCTGGCGTGATCCCAGCGCACGCGCAGGGGGGTTCTTCTCCGCGCCGGCCATGGTGGATCGCTACACCGGCCGGCGGGAAGGGAAAGAGTGCCCCCACGGCACAGGCCCGCGGATCAGTGGGCCCCAATCGCAGGCCAGGCCACCGTGGGGGCACCCCACGGGGCCAGATCCCCCTGCTGTTTCAGTCAGTGTCGTGTGGCAGTGGTGGAGTCCGATTGGAGAGATTCAAACATGGACTTGCAGGGAGAATGAGCGCTGGAGATAACATCACGTTCAAGAGGGAAGGGACGTTGGAATTGGAGCGGTCGTTTGCAAGGATTGAGGGGTTTAGAGTTTTTTCCTTTTAAGGGAGAGAGGTTTAAATGTGCGAGGGGCATAGTGAACTCCTTTGAACCAGTTGAGCTCGCATGGGGGCCAGGAAACAAAGATATCCAATTAGCGGTTTAATAGGAGTGGGGTGAGTAGAATGCAATACGTCAGGAGGTTATTCTGAATCTATATAAAACACCAGCTCACTCCACCTGGAGTAATGTGTTCAATTCCCGGCACCACACTTCAGGAAGGATGCAAAGATTGTGCAGAAAACTAATACATCACTGGTCAAGTCCTTTCTGATTGCAACATATGTCACGGCAACTAATGCACTGCATTTGCTTTTTCATTGGCTGTGACGAGTTTTCCACCTTCCTGCAGACTGGAAAAATTCACTTGTCCTTTGCAAGTGACTGGGAACCACGGCTTTTATCATCTCGGGTTGCATTTCTATTTTAAACCACAAGATGGCAGGGGTTACCAGCATTACGTTCCTTGTCACAAAACTGAGTCTCCCTGCAGGCAGAAACTTTGCAGATGGGGATGAATGTAATATTCCCCTTCCTGGAACTGCCAACAACAGATGAACACTGACAATGCAATGATAGACACTGGACCAAGTCTGTATACTATTGTAAATAGCACATGACTTTAAGTCTGCTGTCGATTTGAAAGTTATATTTTCATATTGTTTAATTTGCGCCTTTGGCAGACACTACTTGCAGGACTCTGGGCAAAGAGAAGGGACTGATTGCACAGTCCTTTCAAAGAAATGATGCAGGCACAATGGCCTCCTTTATTTTGTATTCTGATCTATGATTCTATGAATAATCGTCCGTCAACGCCAGCAGCGAACATGTCTGGATGGATTAGAAAAGAGGTTCTTAATTTAGACCTCAGGAGCTGGTTTCAGCATGACCACAGAATGTGGCACTTTCAGGATTATGCACAATTACTGACAGATTTTTAAAAATGAATGGGACCTTTTTTAAATGGCGGCGGGGTGGTTAGCACTGCTGCCTCACAGCGCCAGGGACCCGGGTTCAATTCCGCCCTTGGGTGACTGTGTGGAGACTGCACATTTTCCCCATCTCTTCGTGGGTTTCCTCCCGGTGCTCCAGTTTCCTCCTACAGTCCAAATATGTGCAAGTTAGGTGGATTGGCAGTGCTAAATTGCCTCTTAGTCTCCAAAGATTTAGGTTAGATGGGGTTACAGGGATAGAGTGGGGGAGTGGCCTAGGTAGGGTGCTCTTTTAGAGGGTCGGTGCAGACTCAATGGGCCGAATGGCCTCCTTCTGCACTGTCGTGATTCTGTGGATTGGTAGATCCCAGAGGATCTGTCCAATTAAGGCCACATCGATTAGCACATAGACAAATGGAGAGGTCTACGTGTCTCGGAAAGTCAAATATGTTTCATTGGGAACCTTCTGCTCCCCAAAGTGCCGTTTGGACTTTAGCCATACAGATCACAGGACAATCGCAGCAAAAAAGGAAACTGAGTAACAAGAGTTGTGAGCAACCTCAATTTGCCTTGGGGCAGCACGGTGGCGCAGTGGGTTAGCACTGCTGCCTCACGGCGCCGAGGTCCCAGATTCGATCCCGGCCCTGGGTCACAGTCCGTGTGGAGTTTGCACATTCTCCCCGCGTCTGCGTGGGTTTCGCCCCCGCAACCCAAAGATGTGCAGGTCAGGTGGATTGGCCACGCTAAATTGCCCCTTAATTGGAAAAAATTAATTGGGTACTCTAAATGTTTTTTTTTTAAGTTGTCTTTAACCCTGTTGATATTTCGAAGGAGGATCAATAGTTTCCCCACCTTCTCAGAATCACAGAATAATACAGTGCAGAAGAGGTCATTTGGCCCATCGGGGCTACACCGACGCAAGAAATTCGCCTGACCTAGTTCCAGAACATTCCGTATTTCCATTACCAGCCTCAGCAAGGTTATTTTAAAATGTTAACGCCATCGCCGCTGGTCATTTCGAATCATTGAAGAAATTAAGTTATCGCAACCAGGAAAATCTGAGCCTTTTTAAAATGAAAATTAGCGAAGGTCAACTTGGCTGAATCTTTTCTGGCCTCGGCCTTGACATCACTCATTAAACCGAGGCCTCGGTTGACCACGCAGGTGGATGCAAGAGAATATAAGTTGTGTGTGTAAAGAAAAAGCCACTTAAAATGCAACCCCAGGCCTGATCAACATGGGAATTACTCAATTAGTTCCACACTGCCCAAGCCTAGTAATGTCAAAATATGCAACTTTTTGTTTATTGACTGTTCCGACACTTGACGTAAACAAAAATATTTGCCAGTTTGTCCGCAAACATAATTTTGTAGTTGGCGGACAGACAGTGGCGTCATTTTTTTTGTACTTGACTATACCTCGCCCATGAAAAGACAAGAGGACTATCCGAAAAGGCAGGTAGCTGAATCACACCTTTAATTCACCGCGCTCCATCCAAATTAAAAATAAATCGTGCAAATAAATAGCATTCAAAAATATTTTAAGGAGAGCCTCACAATGGAGCAGCTGTTCCATCGGGCAAATCCTATCTTTGCCAGCCCTCAACAGGTTCCGGGTTTTTTTTCCAGTCCCCTGACCCAAAGGTTTCAGTCGATGCTGCAGTTGCCAAGGGGCTCACATCTAGGATTTGAACCCCAGCCATCGCCGCCTCTCTCGCCTCGTCCTACGGGAGGTTCCTTGAAACCTACTGTGACCAAACTTTTGATCACCCGTTCTGACATCTGCTTCTGTGGCCCGGTTGCCAACGTTTGCTTGATGGCCACTGAACTGAAGCGCCCGGGTCAGCGTTTCACCACACTGAAGGCGTGGCAGCACGGTAGCCTTGTGGATAGCACAATTGCTTCACAGCTCCAGGGTCCCAGGTTCGATTCCGGCTTGGGTCACTGTCTGTGCGGAGTCTGCACATCCTCCCCATGTGTGCGTGGGTTTCCTCCGGGTGCTCCGGTTTCCTCCCACAGACCAAAGATGTGCAGGTTAGGTGGATTGGCCATAATAAATTGCCCTTAGTGTCCAAAATTGCCCTTAGTGTTGGGTGGGGTTACTGGGTTATGGGGATAGGGTGGAGGTGTTGACCTTGGGTAGGGTGTTCTTTCCAAGAGTCGGTGCAGACTCGATGGGCCGAATGGCCTCCTTCTGCACTGTAAATTCTATGATAATCTATGATATAAATGCAGTGCGTTTGGCGTTGTCAATCAGCGGCGCCACCTTATTTGTGAATCTGCACTGCTGTTGGCAGCATGGTGATATGAATGTCACATTGAGCGTAAACCTCGGGGTGCTTCGGGTAACAGGGATGGTGTCACATTGTAAGCAGGCCCACTAGCACAGCAGCCCACCACTTCTTTGCATTTTGCATTGGCCTTCTGAAGGAATATCTGCAGGTATTCCCAATGCACGCGTGCGAGAGGCATCTCTTTATTTACCGGATCTACAGCAGTCCCGATTTGCCACACAAGAGCGCCTTGAATTCAGTGTACACAGAGCCCTCAGTTCGTGCACATGTTGAGCGATTTCCTGCGACTGCTCAGCATAGAATGTTACAGCACAGGAGGAGTAATCAAACTCTCATTGGCTCTTAAAAACAGCTATTCACACCCCTGCTCATTCCCGATAGCCGTGCAAATTCTTCCCCTTCCAGTTTTAATCCAATTCCCTTCTGAAAATTACTACTGAAATCTGCTTCCACCACTTTTCCAGGCAATGCATAACAACGCGCTGCATTAAAATATTCTCATCGACACCCCCCACACCACTCACTTCCTTTGCCAATTGCCTTAATCTGTGTCCTCTGGTTACTAAACTACGTGCCGCTGGAAACAGTTCTTCTTCATTTACTCTACCAGGACTGTCTGTCATTTTGAATGCCTCTATTACATCTAGTCTGAACCTTCGTCACTTCCAGGAGAAATGCCTAAACTACCCCAGGTAAATGAAGTCCCGCCTCAGTCTATTCTTTTACATTATGTGGGCGTTGCTGGTTTGCACAGTTTTCATTACCCATGAATAATTGCCCTCGAGAAGGTGATGGTGAACTGCATTTTTGAACCGCTGCTGTCCTTCTGGTGTAGGCACCATAAGACCATAAAACATAGTTGCTGAAGTTGGTTGTTCGGCCCATCGAGTCTGTTCCGCTATTCAATGAGATAATGACTGATCTGATATGATAATCCTCAACTCCGCTTTCCCACATTATCTCCATAATCCTCGAGTCTACCCCAGCCTTGAACAAACTTAACGAGCCAACCTCTAGAGCTCTCTGCGGAAAGAATTCCACAGGATCATTACCTCCTGGCGGAAGAAATTCATCCTCATCTCTGTCTTAAATGGGCGACCCTTTACTCTGAGTTTACGCCCTCTGGTGCTCGACTCTCCCAGAGTGCTGTTAGAAAGGGAGTTCCTGGTTATGTTGCAGGAGACGCATTTGAAACTGATAGACCAGGTCAGACTACGCAAAGGATGGGTGGGGCAGGTGTTTCATTCGGGGTTAGACGCAAAGAACAGGGGGGTGGCTATATTAGTGGGGAAACGGGTACTGTTTGAGGCAAAGACCACAGTGGCAGATAGCGGGGGTAGATACGTGATGGTGAGTGGCAGATTGCAAGGGGAGGCGGTGGTTCTAGTGAACGTATATGCCCCGAACTGGGACGATGCCAATTTTATGAGGCGAATGTTGGGACGTATCCCGGACCTAGAGGCGGGAAAGTTGGTAATGGGGGGAGACTTTAATACGGTGCTGGACCCAGGGCTGGACAGATCGAGGTCCAGGACCGGGAGGAGGCCGGCTGCAGCTAGGGTGCTCAAGGACTTTATGGAGCAGATGGGAGGAGTAGACCCCTGGAGATTTAGCAGGCCTAGGAGTAAGGAGTTCTCGTTTTTCTCCTATGTCCATAAAGTATATTCACGGATAGACTTTTTTGTATTGGGAAGGGCGCTGATCCCGAAGGTGACAAGGACGGAGTACACGGCAATAGCTATCTTGGACCACGCTCCACATTGGGTGGACCTGGAGATAGGGGAGGAAAAAGAACAGCACCCGCCCTGGAGAATGGACATGGGACTATTGGCAGATGAGGGGATATGTTTAAGGGTGAGGGGGTGTATTGAAAGGTACTTGGAGCTTAACGACAATGGGGAGGTTCAGGTGGGAGTGGTCTGGGAGGCGTTGAAGGCAGTGGTTAGAGGGGAGCAGATATCTATTAGGGTACATAAAGGAAAGCAGGAGGGTAGGGAAAGGGAGCGGTTGCTGAAGGAACTTTTGAGGGTGGACAGACAATATGCGGAGGCACCGGAGGAGGGACTGTACAGGGAAAGGCAAAGGCTACATGTAGAATTTGACTTGTTGACTACGGGTAATGCAGAGGCACAATGGAGGAAGGCACAAGGTGTACAGTGTGAATATGGGGAGAAGGCGAGCCGGTTGTTGGCCCACCAACTGAGGAAGAGGGGAGCAGTGAGGGAGATTGGGGGGGTGAGAGACGAGGAGGGAGAGATGGAGCGGGGAGCGGAGAGAGTAAATGGGGTGTTGAAGGTATTCTACGAAAGATTATATAAAGCTCAGCCCCCGGAAGGGAAGGAGACAATGATGTGCTTTCTGGATCAGCTGGAATTCCCTAAGGTGGAGGAGCAGGAGAGGGCGGGACTGGGAGCACAGATTGAGATGGAGGAGGTAGTGAAAGGGATTGGGAGCATGCAGGCGGGGAAGGCCCCGGGACCAGATGGATTCCCGGTGGAATTTTATAGGAAGTATATGGACTTGCTGGCCCCACTACTGACGAGAACCTTTAATGAGGCTAGGGAAAGGGGGCAGTTGCCCCCGACTATGTCAGAGGCAAAGATATCGCTCCTCCTAAAGAAGGAAAAAGACCCGCTGCAATGCGGGTCCTATAGGCCCATTTCTCTTTTAAATGTGGATGCTAAGATTCTGGCCAAGGTAATGGCGACGAGGATAGAGGACTGTGTCCCGGGGGTGGTACATGAGGACCAGACTGGGTTTGTGAAGGGGAGACAGCTGAACACGAACATACGGAGGTTGCTAGGGGTAATGATGATGCCCCCGCCAGAGGGGGAAGCGGAGATAGTGGTGGCGATGGATGCCGAGAAAGCATTTGATAGAGTGGAGTGGGAGTATCTGTGGGAGGTGCTGAGGAGATTTGGCTTCGGAGATGGATATATCGGATGGGTACAGCTGCTGTATAGGGCACCGATGGCGAGTGTGGTTACGAATGGACGGGGGTCTGATTATTTCCGGCTTTACAGAGGGACGAGGCAGGGATGTCCCCTGTCTCCGTTATTGTTTGCACTGGCGATTGAGCCCCTGGCCATGGCACTGAGGGGTTCCAGGAAGTGGAGGGGAGTGTTTAGGGGAGGAGAAGAACACCGGGTATCTCTGTATGGGGATGATTTGTTGCTGTATGTGGCGGACCCGGTGGAGGGGATGCCAGAGATAATGCGGATACTTAGGGAGTTTGGGGATTTTTCGGGGTATAAATTGAACATGGGGAAAAGTGAGTTGTTTGTGGTGCATCCAGGGGAGCAGAGCAGGGAAATAGAGGATTTACCGCTGAGGAAGGTAACAAGAGACTTCCGATACTTGGGGATTCAGATAGCCAAGAATTGGGGAACCTTGCACCGGCTTAATTTAACACGATTGGTGGAACAGATGGAGGAGGATTTCAAGAGATGGGACATGGTGTCCCTGTCACTGGCAGGTAGGGTGCAGGTGGTTAAAATGGTGGTTCTCCCGAGATTCCTCTTTGTGTTTCAGTGCCTCCCGGTGATGGTCACGAAGGCTTTTTTTAAGAGAATTGAGAAAAGCATTATGAGTTTTGTGTGGGCCGGGAAGACCCCGAGAGCGAGGAGGGGGTTCTTGCAGCGTAGTAGGGATGGGGGGGGGGGGGGGGGGGGAGGTTGGCACTACCGAGCCTAAATGATTATTACTGGGCCGCCAATATTTCAATGGTGTGTAAGTGGATGGGAGAAGGGGAGGGAGCGGCGTGGAAGAGATTGGAGAGGGCGTCCTGCAAGGGGACCAGTTTACAAGCAATGGTGACGGCACCGTTGCCGTTTTCACCGAAGAAATTCACTACAAGCCCGGTGGTGGTGGCAACATTAAAAATTTGGGGGCAGTGGAGACGGCATGGGGGAAGGACGGGAGCCTCGATGCGGTCCCCGATAAGAAATAACCATAGGTTTGTTCCGGGGAGAATGGATGGGGGATTTGGAGCATGGCAAAGAGCTGGGGTAGGACAATTGAGAGATCTGTTCGTAGATGGGACGTTTGCGAGTCTGGGAGCGCTGACGGAAAAATATGGGTTGCCCCAAAGGAATGCATTTCGGTATATGCAACTGAGGGCTTTTGCAAGGCAACAGGTGAGGGAATTCCTGCAGCTCCCGACGCAGGAGGTGCAGGATAGAGTGATCTCAGAGACATGGGTGGGGGATGGTAGGGTGTCGGACATATACAGGGAAATGAGGGACGAGGGGGAGATCATGGTAGATGAGCTGAAAGGGAAATGGGAAGAAGAGCTGGGGGAGGAGATTGAGGAGGGGCTGTGGGCTGATGCCCTACGTAGGGTAAACTCGTCGTCCTCGTGTGCCAGGCTAAGCCTGATACAATTCAAGGTTCTACACAGGGCGCATATGACTGGAGCACGGCTTAGTAAATTTTTCGGGGTAGAGGATAGGTGTGGGAGATGCTCGAGAAGCCCAGCGAATCACACCCACATGTTCTGGTCATGTCCGGCATTACAGGGGTTCTGGGTGGGGGTGGCGAAGGTGCTTTCGAAGGTAGTGGGGGTCCGGGTCGAACCAAGCTGGGGGTTGGCCATATTCGGGGTTGCAGAAGAGCCGGGAGTACAGGAGGCGAGAGAGGCTGATGTTTTGGCCTTTGCGTTCCTAGTAGCCCGCCGCAGGATATTGCTTATGTGGAAGGAAGCCAAACCCCCGGGGGTGGAGACCTGGATAAACGACATGGCAGGGTTTATAAAGTTAGAACGGATCAAGTTCGTATTAAGGGGTTCGGCTCAAGGGTTCACCAGGCGGTGGCAACCGGTCGTCAACTACCTCACAGAACGATAGAGGGAATGAAAAGAAAGAAAGACAACAGCAGCAACCCAGGGGGGATGGGGGGTGGGGGGGGGGTGTAGGGGGGGTGGGGGGGGCGGGGGGGGGGGGATGAGGGGGCGGGGGGGGGGAGGATCCGGGCGGGCTCTTAGGGATGTCATTGTATATGTATAGACATTTGCTATAGGTAATGTATATTGGACTGTTGGATTGTATTTTTGGAGAGTAACTATTTTTGACCAGGCAATTGCCATTTAGTTTTGTTTTTGTTTCTGTTTATATATTATTTATTTACTTGTTTAAAACTGGCCACTGTTATTTATATTGCTTTATTGTTGTTTAAAAGAAAAACCATGTACTGTTATGTTTGGCCAAAATACCTTGAATAAAATATATTTTTTAAAAAAAGAAAGGGAGTTCCAGGATTTTGACCCAACAACAATAAAGAAGCGATGATATTGTTCCATGTCAGGATGGTGAGTGACTTGCAGGGTAACTTGCAGGTGGAAGTGTTCCCATGCATCTGTTGCCCTTTACATTCTAGGTGGTTGAGTTTGTGGGTTTGGACGATGCTGTCAGTGGTGCCTTGGTGAGTTTTTGCAGTGCACCTCGTAGATGGGACACACTGCTGCTGCTGTGCATCGGTGGTGGAGGGAGTGAATGTTGAGGGCTGCAGATGGGCTGCCAGTCAAGCGGGCTGCTTTGTCCTGGATGGTGTTTGTTTACAATGGCCCTTCATGGTTGGCAGTGTAGAGTCAGTCTAACGGTTTGGCCACTCTCAGGCTCCCAGGATAGGTACGGTGCAATGCAGCAAAGTGCTCTGCCAGCAAACAGTTAACAGACGACAATGACTAATATACTGATTACTGGCATTTTCAAGAAACCAGTTAACGCAAATTCTGACGGAGAACACAAACATAAACTCAACAACCTTTGTTCCTCTTCTCTCAAAGTCAGTAAGGAAATGAGTTTTGTAGATAGCAGGAGGAAGCAGGGATTCCTTGTGGACTGCGCAATTCTATCTGTATTATTCTACTCTGAACGCCATTGAACCACTATAGCAAAATGGCAGAGTCTGATATTCCGCCTTGCCCAACAGCGCATACACGTCCTTCCAATGGTGGGGCGGGGGGTGTGGGCAATAAGTCATGAGGTACTGAAACTGCAGGTCACTTAGATACATCCACCCCAATCCATGGAGGAATTGTGCCTAATCATCAGCATCACCGTAGATAAATTTATCTCAAGGTTTATCTCAATCATAATTAGGGCCTAAAACTGTGCGGCACGGTGGTGTAGTGGTTAGCACTGCTGCCTACAGTCCTGAGGACCCGGATTAGATCCCAGCCCCGGGTGCCTGCCTGTGTGGAGTTTGCACATTCTCCCCCTGTCTGCGTGGGTCTCACAACCCAAAAAGATGTGCAGGTTAGGCGGATTGGCCACGCTAAATTGCCCCTTAATTGGAAAAAAGATTTATTTAAAAAAATAAAATAATTAGGGTTTAAAATAAACAAATTTCGGTCACCTGACCTTCCATTCTGCCCCATCCCTCTCTCCAGCTGTATAATCCATTGCATTTCTACCTCTCTTCAGCTCCGGTGGAGAGTCGTACGGACTCGAAAGGTTACCTCTGTTTCACTCTCCACAGATGCTGCGAGACCTGCTGAGCTTATCCAGCATTTTCTGTTTTTCATAACCAGCTACTCATCAGCTCCAATGAGGTGGACACCCTGGTGATTGATTGGGAGTGGAGCTCTTCACTCTCTTCACGTTGCAAACCTCACACAATCTGTGACGATTTAAATCCAGGGATGGATTTGGGGGCATGATTTATTTGCACTGGAATATGTTTGAGTACATTCTAATACACTGGGCATCTCAGCAATCTGGTTCAAACTGCACTCAGGGTTTTGTACAGTGAGCTAATATCTTGCTGAATGAACCAAGGTCATTCAGACTACATTTTACAACCCAATGCTTATCATGTCAGTGTGCAGATAATAAAATAAAGGCTTAAGGGTACACTCCAGTGTTTTATCAGTCGTGCGAAGGACAATATCAGTATTGTTTCCATTTGACAGCAATTAATCAAATCTACTTGTGTCAATATTTTCCTTTCACAGTCAGTTGCGAACAGTGTTCCTGGCAAACCTGTCTTATTTTTGGGTGTGCATTACACAAACTGCAAATACAACTGGTTGTTTCTGTGCACTTTGAGAACTCTAATTGAGTTACACAGTTTCTGAAATCACGTACTGACGGGAATAATTTTGCCAGCTATTCTTCTCCAGCCGCTTTATATTTCAATGAGGCGGCTGCAATAATTTGTTGAGGCTCGGCTATGTGCTTTGATGGTTGATGCAGCGATTCATGAATCGGAGTTAAGAGGTTGGCGACTGAAGATTCCTGTCTTGCGAACAGTTGCTGAGGGGCACGAGGGATGAATTTGATCCTTGGCAATGGACACGAAGGTTGACGTGAAGCTCCAAACCGGCAGAAGCTTCACTCAGGACCAAGCGAGTTGAGATGATTTAAATTGCAACAATTGGAACGTCTTGACTTTGGGGGAACACTACCAGAAAGGGGATTCCTCGGTGAGGAATTCCAAGACATCTGCGGTGGAAATTTGCTCAGGACTCTCCCGTTACTTGGGCAGATGTTCTATGGAAACTCCAGCATTCATGGAGCTTCCAGGGGCGGCACGATGGCCCAGTGGTTAGCACTGCTGCCTCACGGCGCTGAGGGCCCGGGTTCAATCCCGGCACCGGGTCGCTGCCCGTGTGGAGTTTGCACATTCTCCCCGTGCCTGCATGGATCTCACCCTGCAGTAGATGGATTGGCCACGCTAAATTGCCCCTTAATTGGGAAAAAGTAATTGGGTACTCTAAATTTAGAATAAATTCATGGAGCATTTTCTGAGCATACGGTGGTGAAGTGGGACAAGCTTGGAGGAAAAATCTTCTTCGTTGCCAAACTTTTGTTTCCCCCTCAACAACTCAGATCTCAATAAGGCGCCGTTATCTTCCAAACTCCAAGACCTCTGAAGAGGCCTCCTCGCCCACCTGCTGAAAGCATTTCCTTTTTCAGTGCGCAGGTGAATTACATTGACAGCATGTACCAGGTGGCCACATTCTGAATGTTTGTGAGACACTACCAAGCTCTTACAATTGGCCTCCTTCCTGGTGTGAGTGGTGGAAGGAATTAGCACGTGGTGTTGTCATACCGGCCACGAGAATCACACAAAATAGACCGGATTTTCCAGCTGGTCCCGCCGATAAGATCTTTCAGTCCCGCCAATTGCGAACCCCCCCCCCCCTCCAAGCCGTGGGCTCCCTGGTGACTGAGGGTGCCAACAATGGGAAATCCCACTATGAAGGGGGTGGGGGGGGGGAAGCAGGGAGGTGGCACAAACGCCCAGGGATGGGTGATTTTTATCTGCCTTTCTCCCAATTCCCATCAGGCTTGGAAATCAGGAGGGTGGAGACGAGACTGTGGTGGAATTTCGGAAACCAAAACGCTGCGTCGGGCAGGTGAATAAATTGGCAAGTTACTGTTGTGGTACTTCAGTTATAATTCTCAGCTGCCAATGGGTGTCACGCACTTTGGAGTGTTACAGGCAAACAAGACGAGATAGGAAAAGATAGAACCATTTGGGGAAAAAAGCAACAAATATGAAATATATAAGATATTTAAGAAATTACCTTGTCATTAAGTAAATTGAAAGAACTTTGGAAAAAAATAATCTAATATTTGCTTTATTGCCTGAAACAGGAATTTTCGTCTGTTATTGGCTGGATTATCTGGCTAGAAGTCTTGTTTGACTCCCATCATCTCATGTTGATCTCCCATCGTATTGACAGGAGGTCATGTGACAATCAGTTCGGGTCTGTACTTATCATATGGTCATTGTGTCCTTTTCCAGTTCGGATTCGCCGTTCAGTATTGAGGGTACAAGACTACAGCGAAGATCTGAGTCCCCTGACTCGAAGAAACGACGCATACACAGGTGTGATTTTGAGGGCTGCAACAAGGTGTACACAAAAAGCTCTCACTTGAAAGCGCACAGGAGGACGCATACAGGTAGGAGGCTACAGCAGCTCGCTTTGATACAAGGTTTTGAACAAGGAAGGTGTTCCAAATGGAAGTAAGGGAACAGAACTACACCATGGCCGGGAAATATTAAGTCAAATGACCATAAGGTTTGTTGAAAAGGTGCATCTTTAAGGCCAGGGAGAAATGGGAAGGTTGACATTCGGAGGTCGACGTTGTAGAGTTGATGTTGCATTGCTTTTAGGCCAAAGGGACAGGTGCAACACAGCAAATGTCGGATACCATAACATAAAGGAGAAGAGAACTAGAAGGAAAGAAGGAAAGAAAGATCGATTTTTTAAATATTAATTCATTCTTTCATGAAAAGTTTATTTATTTAAAATCAACTTCCATCGCAGCCAAGGACAAAATTGAGGTAAGTTTTACAATCAAATCGTTTTTCCAAGTAAAATACTAAAATACAAAAATGAAAGGGCAGATTGAAATAATGTATTGATTATTAAATTAGGGTCTTTATGTTATCAGGTTCAAAGTTCAAAGTCATTAGAGTTTATTCATTGCGCGGGAGAGATATGACATTGGACTGTTCTTAAACCGGTATTTTCACATCTTAATTCAGTTATTGTTTTGAGTTCTGTAGCTGGTCGCCTCTGCGAGATCGGTAACGAGTAGTAGAGTTCAAAGTTCAGCAGTGATCTTGTGAATGAATGGCCGCATTGACTGCACCTGTGCTCAAGTGACTCCAGACCACAGTTGTGTAAAGAATCTGAGTAACACTTTCAAATCTTCTTTTAAATTATGCTTCCCCCGCCCCTCACTGCTTCCATCAAGGTTTTGCTTACACCTCTCCCTTCAAGTTTCCTTTGTTTTGGGAGTCCTTGTTCATGATTCTCTTAAGGTTAATGTGCAGGTTCAGTCGGCAGTTAGGAAGGCAAATGCAATGTTAGCATTCATGTCGATAGGGCTAGAATACAAGACCATGGATGTACTTCTAAGGCTGTACAAAGCTCTGGTCAGACCCCATTTGGAGTATTGTGAGCAGTTTTGGGCCCCGTATCTAAGGAAGGATGTGCTGGCCTTGGAAAGGGTCCAGAGGAGGTTCAGAAAAATGGGGCGGGATTCTCCCCTACCCGGCGGGGCGGGGGGTCCCGGCGGGATGGAGTGGCGTGAACCACTCCGGCGTCGGGCCGCCCCAAAGGTGCGGATTTCTCCGCACCATTAGGGGCCAAGCCCTCACCTCTAGGCCCACGCTGGAGTGGTTGCCATCCCGCTGGCTGGTGTGGAAGGCCTTTGGTGCCACGCCAGCCGGGAAGTCCGAGCATGCGCGGGAGCGCCAGCGGCTGCTGACGTCATCCCCGCGCATGCGCAGGGAGGGTCACCTACGGGTCGGCCATCGCAGAGACCTACAGCGCCGACACGTAGTAAAAGAGTGCCCCCGCGGCACAGGCCTGCCCGCGGATCGGTGGGTCCCGATTGCGGGCCAGGCCACTGTGGGGGAACCCCCCCGGGGCCAGATCGCCCCCAGGATCCCGGAGCCCGCTCGCGCCGCCTGGTCCCGCCGGTAAGGGAGGTGGTTTAATTCACGCCGACGGGACCCGGCAGGGGGTCGGAGAATCCCGCCCCTGATCCCTGGAATGAACAGCTTGTCGTATGAGGAACGGTTGAGGACTCTGGGTCTGTAGTCGTTGGAGTTTAGAAGGATGAGGGGGGATCTTATTGAAACTTACAGGATGCTGCGAGGCCTGGATAGAGTGGACGAAGAGAGGATGTTTCCACTTGTAGGAAAAACTAGAACCAGAGGACACCATCTCAGACTAAAGGGACGATCCTTTAAAACAGAGATGAGGAGGAATTTCTTCAGCCAGAGGGTGATGAATCTGTGGAACTCTTTGCCGCAGAAGGCTTTGGAGGCCAAATCACTGAGTGCCTTTAGACAGAGATAGATAGGTTCTTGGTTAATAAAGGAATCAGGGGTTATGGGGAGAAGGAAATATCAGCCATGATTGAATGTTGGAGCAGACTTGATGGGCCGAGTGGCCTAATTCTGCTTCTATGTCTCATGGTCGTATGGTTTTAAAGGCTTTTCCACAAACTTCGAGGTCCAGCCACCGATTTCCACAATCATTTCAAACAATGTCTCCCAAACTGTAGTGATTTCTCACAAACCTTCGTGCTACTGCAGATATCTTTCTGGCTTCTCACGATCCAATGCCTTTTCAAATCTCTGTGACTTTATTGAACGGTAATCTAGTTGGGTTCCCTGTTTCCTCTGTTCCGTTAACTCTAGGCTTCTTGGAAACTTCTCTTCGTTTCTCTAGTTTCCTTAACTAGCTGGGCTTTAGATTTCCGGCATCTGTTTTTTTGACCATTACTCCACAGAAAGTTGTTTCTTCTAACAAGGCTGAGAGAGAGAGATGTTCCCTCTTTAGCCTTCTAAAACCAACTGCTTCTAGCGGAGCTGCGGGAGCTGCTTTCTCTCTCACTCCCTTTCTTCAAGGGCAATCCAATTAACGGAACTAAAACTTAAAAGCTTCTCAACCGTACAAGGCCTCAGTTGCTAAGCAACTACTGCTGATGTATTTACTCTTCGCACCATAGCCCTCTCTAAGCACAATAGAATCACAGTTGGAATTTGTCCAGCATGAATCTAACTATTGGTTTTACCCTTCCAGGCACAGAAATATTAAATTAAACCCACTGAAAACTATACCTTATTTCTAATGTTTACTAATACAAATATAAATTCCTTAAAACTACCTTTTTTTCTTAACAATACACTGTGGTCCCAGGGTGGGGTGTATTGTGCCTGCAGCTGTGAAGCCAAGACAAAGCAAAGGAAGTCTTCAACACAGCTGCCATTTTAAACGTTCTAGTGCCAGGGTACCATATAAGGACATAAAGATAAGTGAAATATCAAATTCCTTGTAAAATTGACAAACCGATCCCAGCATTTATCCAGCTCCTCCTTCAACAACCTTGATCCCTACTTACTGTTGTTCTTGGTGGGCTCGCCTACTCCAACAACAACTTATATTTATATGGCGTCCATAGTTAACCGCCCCAAGGCACTTCACGGGTGCATTATAAAACAAAGTACAACACCGGGCTACATAACGAAATATAAAGTCAGATAACCAAAAACGTTTTGACATAAGACATAGGAGCAGGAGGAGACCATTCAGCCCCTCTGGCCTGCTCTGTTATTCGATAAGGTCATGGCCAATCTGGTTGTGCATCAACTCCACTTTGCCATCAGTACCCGCCCACCAGCACCTCAGTTCCACCCCACCCCCCAATCCCATAACCCTTGAGATGATTGTAGGGAGGGATTTCCAGAGCTTGGAGTCTCAGCGACTGACGGCACAGCCATCGATGGTGGGGCAATTGTCATGGGGGATTAGAGGAGCGCAGGTTTCCCAGGCGATTTGACTGATTGATTGATTGACTTATTGTCACATGTACCGAGGTACAGTGAAAAGCATTTTTCTGCGGCCAAGGGAACGTACACAGTACGTACATAGTGGACACAAAGAATAATCGACAAAGTACATCGCCAATGATTGGTTACAGTGCGGAACAAGGGCCAAACAAAGCAAATACATGAGCAAGAGCAGCATAGGTGCGGGGCTGGAGGAGACGACAGAGATCGGGAAGGGGAATGTCCACGGAGGAATTCGATAACACAGATGAGAATTTTAAAATCAAGGCGCTGCCTGATCGCGCGCCAATGTAGTTCAGCGGGGACAGGGGTGATAGGGGAAAGGGGCATGCAGCAAGTTAAGACAGGGGCAGCAGACCTTTGGGTTACCTCTTGCTGTGCACAACATAGCTGCCGCCCTTACCAGTCTGACAGTAGTCACTGCCCGTCGGAATTGCAGATGAAGCGCTCCAAGATGATTAAGAGATTTTTTAAAAGGGACAGCACGGTGGCACAGTGGTTAGTACTACTGCCTCACGGCGGCGAGGTCCCAGGTTCGATCCCGGCCCTGGGTCACTGTCCGTGTGGAGTTTGCACGTTCTCCCCGTGTTTGTGTGGGTTTCGCCCCCACAACCCAAAAGATGTGCGGGTTAGGTGGATTGGCCACGCTAAATTGTCCCATTAATTGGAAAAGTTGAACTGGGTTCTATAAATTTATTTTTTAAAAAGAGACATTTTAAGATATATAAAATGAAAGGATTTTCCTTTTGTCTATTATTGCATGTAGCAGTGACACAGCAGAGCAACAGCAGGTGGCGGTGTTGCTTTATGACAGGGTGCCGTAGTGTTGAGACGTTTCTCTAGCTACCCTGCAACATCAGCCCACATTCAGCACCACATGTTCTTCCAACACAAGCAGGGTGTACAAAACTCCTCAAACTTGCAGTTAAGTGCTGAGCGAAAGCTAGAGAGGAGCTAAGAATCATACAGTCTGCCGAAAACCCTCAAAATTAGCCTTCGAAGTTGCACGGAAAATGATCTGCTGGTAAAAGCTAAACTATCCCAAAGTCCTGTTGAATAAATAGGTCTGACATTTAGATAGATCTACTTAACATCAACACTAAAATTATATTACCTGCAAATAGATATTACTGCACCACTACACTGCATACACTCCAGTTCAATTCATGGACATACAAAGATTGAAGTTAAATTAAAGGCTTGATTATGAATTTCTTTTATGCACATCAAATGACAAAAACAATTACAGTCGTGACTGTAAAGTTCGGCCACTGCAGAAATATGCTGAGTGTGACAATCAAATGCTATAGGCTGCATCAGGATAAAATGCAGGTGGCCTTATCATTTAGAGCGGCACGGTAGCACAGTGGTTAGCACTGTTGCTTCCTCCACGGTCCCAGGTTCGATTCCCAGCTTGGAATTACTGTCTGTGTGGAGTCTGCACATTCCCCCTGTGTCTGTGTGGGCTTCCTCCGGGTGCTCTGTTTTATCATAGAATTTATAGAATTTACAGTGCAGAAGGAGGCCATTCGGCCCATCGAGTCTGCACCGGCTCTTTGAAAGAGTACCCTACCCAAGCCCACACCTCCATCCTATCCCCAGAACCCAGTAACCCGACCCAACACTAAGGGCAATTTTGGACACTCAGGGACAATTTAGCCAATCCACCTAACCTGCACATCTTTGGACTGTGGGGGGAAACCAGAGCACCCGGAGGAAACCCACGCACACACGGGGAGAACGTGCAGACTCCGCACAGACAGTGACCCAAGCCGGGAATCGAACCTGGGACCCTGTAGCTGTGAAGCAGTTGTGCTAACCACCATGCTACCGTGCTGCCCCCACAAGTCCCGAAAGATGTGCTTGTTAGGTGCATTGGACAATCTGAAATCCCTCTCCGTGTACCTGAACAGGCGTCGGAGTGTGGCGACTGGGGTATTTTCACAGTAACTTCATTGCAGTGTTAATGTAAGCCTACTTGTGACAATAAAGGTTATTATATATTTAGGACCTGGTTTTGGGGGGAAAAAACAAGAGGCCTTATTAAATTCAGAAAGTTTAAAAAGACAATCCACCACAGCACTGATGAAGACAAAGGATAGAGTAGGGACAGTTCTGATTCAATCACTGGGCTGTATTGATTCGGGCATTGTCAGCAGCCTCGAGGGTGGCTATGGAAGGAGCGGCGGGGGCGTGGAACGCAGCACTGAATTGCGCACCCACTCCTGTAGTTCGGAAGATCAGCCAGTGGCCTACGCCTAAAACCTATCGATTCAACCTGTGGTCATAATCTAAGGGGACGCAAGAAGCATGGAAGTAACTTGCTGCAGTAGGGACGAATTGGCTACTGCAAAAACATCACACCAGTGTACTAATCATTGTCATAATATACACAAGTATATCATGGTGCAGACACACACTGAGGGACACACAGTGGGACCAATCGACACACACAACACCGCAGCCAATCACCAGTTAGAGCACACGCACTATAAAGCCAGGGGGCATCAGAGTTCCCGCTCATTCGAGTAGCAGCTAGCTAGGAACACAGAGCTCTCAGCCTGCAACACAGACATTCACCATGTGCTGAGTGCATCAACTGGTTAGGACAAGGCAAAGGCCTTTAGTTAAAGCTGGTATCGTATTTACCCACAGTTCAAGTATGTTTAAATAGTTAACCTTGTAATAAAATAGTGTTGCACTACTTCAAGTGTTGGTGACCTGTATATGATCCAGAACACCCAACACATCATGATACCAGGAGTGGTTGCATACTAGCACTTCTTAGACCTACCTGCAAGTGATCTGCCTTCCGCCAGCATTCCGTCATCCTGCAACATGGACAACATCAGGCCGCCGCCGCCGCTCCGCATCGCCGGCAACCTCGGGGCCAACTGGAAGATTTTCAAACAGCACTTCCAGCTCTTCCTCGAAGCCACGGACAGGGAGGGCGCCTCGGACACCAGAAAGATTGCTCTTCTCCTCTCCACGGCCGGGGTCCATGCCATCCATATTTTCAACTCTCTCACCTTTGCAGATGACGAAGACAAGACGAAATTCAAGACGGTTCTCCTCAAATTTGACAGTCACTGCAGCGGAGAGGTGAATGAACGTTTTGAGCGCTACGTGCTCCAGCAGCGTTTGCAGGGTAAGGACGAATCTTTTCAGTCCTTTCTAACGCACCTCCGCATCCTTGCGCAATCTTGCAGCTACGGGCCCACCTCCGACTCCATGATACGCAACCAGATCGTTTGCGGTGTTCAGTCGGACCCCCTACGTCAGCAGCTCCTCAAAGTAAAGCAGCTCACCCTAGCGACCGCCATCACGACCTGTGTCCTACATGAAAATGCCCCCAGCCGGTACTCCCCATATACAAGCGGCTGAAACGGCACGGCAAGGTCCCCACAAAGCGAAATGGGTCCAAGTGATTGAGCACCTCCAGGGCCTCAGCCTGGATGAGGGCGGCCATTTCACGCACTTTTTGCGGACTCCCGTGCTTGTACGCACCAAACAAGAGGACGGCGACGTGGAGGAACGTAATGCGCAGACGCGTACCATGCATGACCGCACCGCACATGCGCGGTGGCGCAGCGAACGTGCTGACGTCACGATGTGCGGCAACTTTGGCTCCGCCCACTTAAAGCGGCAATGCCCCGCAAAATCTCGACAATGCCTACGACGTGGAAGACTTGAAAATGAAATGAAATGAAAATCGCTTATGGTCACAAGTAGGCTTCAAATGAAGTTACTGTGAAAAGCCCCTAGTCGCCACATTCCGACGCCTGTTCAGGGAGGCTGTTACAGGAATTGAACCGTGCTGCTGGACTGCCTTGGGCTGCTTTCAAAGCCAGCGATTTAGCCCTGTGCTAAACAGCCGCTGAAACTTGGCCACTATGCTGCCTGCTGTCGAGCAGCTCAGCCTTCCAATTCATATCGCTTCAGCCAGCCTCGCAGGAATGTTCGGGCAATTCAACCCACGGTCACAGAGTCCAATTCCGACCTCCCGCACAGCAGTGACACCGAGGATCCGAAGGCGCCTTTTCGAATTGGTGTCGTAACGAAAAGCAGGCTGTCCCCGAAGCAAAGACACCAGCCGCTGTTGGTATACAGCATCGATCCAGACGATGAGTGGTGTGCCACCCTGACGGTCAACCGGTCCCAAATACGATTCCGCCTGGACACTGGTGCCTCCGCCAATCTCATGGCGTGGTCTGCTTTCCAAAGCCTTTGTGTCAAACCAACCATTCTTCCATCGGCCTGCCAGCTATTGGACTACAATGGCAACATCATTCCTGCTACCGGCTCGTGCCAACTCGAAGTGACGCACAAGTCACAAAAAGCCATCCTTCCTTTCGAGATCGTGGGCTCCTCGAAGGACTCTCTGCTTGGCGCACAGGCGTGCAAGCTGCTAAACCTCGTTCAAAGAGTTCACTCTCTCTCTCTCTCCTGATGACGACGTCTTTGAAGGCATGGGCACCCTCCCATATACTTACAAGATCCTACTCAAACAGGACGCCACGCCTGTGGTGCATGCACCTCGCAGAGTCCCAGCACCCCTCAAGGACCGCCTCAAGCAGCAGCTGCAGCAGCTGCAGGACCTCCAGGACCAAGGAGTGATCTCCAGAGTAACGGAACCAACCGACTGGGTCAGTTCCATGGTGTGCGTAAAACAGCCTTCCGGCGAGCTCAGAATCTGCATTGATCCAAAGGATCTGAATCGCAACATAATGAGGGAGCATTACCCAATCCCCAAGCGCAAAGAAATCACATGCGAGATGGCTCGGGCCAAGCTCTTCACCAAACTTGATGCCTCAAAAGGATTCTGTCAAATTCAACTAGACAGATCCAGCAGGAAACTGTGTACCCTTAATACCCGTTTGGGATCATATCGGCGTCAGAAGTGTTCCACAGGATCATGGAACAAATGATGAAGGGCATTGAGGGTGTGCGCGTCTATGTTGACAACATCATAATTTGGTCCACCACCCCGCAGGAGCATGTCAGTCGCCTCCAGCGCGTGTTCAAGCACATACTGGAGCAGGGCCTACGCCTTAACTGAGCCAAATGTTCCTTCGGTCAGACGGAATTCAAGTTCCTAGGGGACCACATCTCCCAATTGGGTGTGCGGCCGGATGCGAACAAGGTGGCTGCCATCACAGCCATGAAAATGCCAGAAGACAAGAAGGCGGTCCTCCGATTTCTGGGCATGGTCAACTTCCGAGGGAAGTTCATCCCTAACCTTGCTTCTCATACCACAGCTCTCAAGAACCTGGTCAGGAAGACGACAGACTTCCAATGGCCTCCTGCCCACGAGAGCGAATGGAGAGAACTTAAAACCAAACTTACCACGGCCCCGGTATTGGCCTTTTTTGATCCAGCGAAAGAGACAAATAGTTCGACCAATGCCAGCCAATCTGGCATTGGGGCAGTGCTCCTGCAACGCGATGAGGCCTCATCATGGGCCCCCGTTGCATATGCGTCACCCGCCATGACCGCCACGGAACAGCTATACGCGCAGATAGAAAATGAGTGCCTGGGCCTTTTGACCAGTGTCGGCAAGTTTCATGATTGTGTGTACGGCCATCCCCAATTCACCGTCGAGACCGACCATCGCCTGCTGGTCAATATAATACAAAAAGACTTGAACGACATGATGCCTCGCCTCCAGCACATTCTGCTCAAACTCCGGCGATACGACTTCCAGCTCGTATACACCCCGGGCAAAGACCTGATCATAGCCGACGCTCTGTCCAGGGCAGTCAACACCCCGTGTGGCCCAGCGGGATTCGTCTGCCAGGTTGACGTCCATGTGGCCTTCGTGGCCTCCAACCTACCGGCCACGGATGAACGCCTCGTCCAGATTCGTCGCGAGACTGCGGCTGACCCCCTGCTACAGAGTGTCATGCGCCACCTAACAGACGGGTGGCTCAAGGGCCAATGCCCGCAGTTCTACAACATCAGAGACGATCTGGCGGTAGTTGATGGTGTCCTCCTGAAGCTGGACCGCATTGTTATCCTGCACAGCATGCGCCAGCTTGTCTTGGAACAGCTACACGAGGGCCATCTTGGCGTGGAGAAGTGCCGCCGATGGGCCCGAGAGGCAGTGTACTGGCCCGGCATCAATGACGACATCGCCAACACAGTGCTCAACTGCCCCACCTGTCAGCGGTTCCAGCCGGCCCAACCACGTGAGACCCTACGGCCCCATGAGTTGGTCATGTCCCCTTGGTCCAAGGGTCGGCATCGACCTGTTGCACGCGCTGGGCAGGGACTATGTTCTGATTGTAGACTATTTTTCAAACTACCCGGAGGTGTTACGTTTGCACGACATCACATTGTCTGCAGTCATCCGTGCCTGTAAGGACACCTTTGCTCGTCACAGCATCCCACTCACTGTGATGTCGGACAATGGCCCCTGCTTCGCAAGCCAGGAATGGTGCAACTTTGCCAGGAGGTACAACTTTGTGCATGTGACATCCAGTCCCCTGTACCCCCAATCCAATGGCAAAGCGGAGAAGGGCGTCCACATAGTCAAACGGCTCCTCTGCAAGGCTGCCGATGCAGGATCCGACTTCTACCTCGCCCTGCTGGCCTATCGCTCGACCCCACTGTCCACTGGCCTGTCGCCAGCCCAGCTGCTCATGGGTCGCACCCTGAGGACGACGGTGCCGTCCATTCACGTCCCAGACCTTGACCACGTTCCGGTCCTTCAACGAATGTAACTGTGTCGTGCACAGCACAAGGCGGCTCATGACTCCCGTGCAGCTGATCTCCCTGCTCTGGCTCCAGATGACAACGTCCGCATCCATCTTCCGGATGGTGGCTGGTCTGCAATTGCTGTGGTTCTTCGGCAAGTGGCTCCCCGCTCGTTCCTGGTTCGTCTACCGGATGGTTCCATTCTGCGCCGTTATCAACGTGCCCTTCTATTCGTTCCGCGCTCGCTACGTGATCCTCCGCCAGTGCCACACCCTCCTGGTGTCCCTGACCTGGACTATGTGGAGATTCCGGTTACTGCATCCTCCTCACTCTGACGCAGTCCAGCCCGCTCCTCAGCCAGTGGCTCCTGACCCACCCTTGAGGCGGTCAACCAGAATTCTCCCACCTCAGAGACTTAATTTGTGACCTTTGTGCACTAATGGACTCTTTGGTCTGTTCTGTTCTTCCGTTTAGTCGTTCAAGTGGTTTGTATGTAGTGTTCATCTCTTTATTTGTGTGTCACACTGTTTTTTCTGCACCAGGCCCTTCCCATGTAAATAGCTTAGTTTTATGTACATAGTCCTGTAAATATTTTGCGCACACGTAGTCAGGAACATTCACCACACACTATTTATTGTCATGCAGGCACATTTTTTTATATAAAAGGGGGATGTCATAATATACACCAGTATATCATGGTGCAGACACACACTGATGGACACACAGTGGGACCAATCAACATACACAACACCGCAGCCAATCACCAGTAAGAGCACACGCACTATAAAGATAGGGGACATCAGAGTTCCCGTTCATTCAAGTAGCAGCTAGCTAGGAGCACAGAGCTCTCAGCCTGCAACACAGACATTCACCATGTGCTGAGTGCATCAACTGGTTAGGACAAGGCAAAGGTCTTTAGTTAAAGCTGGTATCGTATTTCCCCACAGTTCAAGTATGTTTAAATAGTTAACCTTTTAATAAAATAGTGTTGCACTACTTCAAGTGTTGGTGACCTGTATGTGATCCAGAACACCCAACACATCAATCATCACCTTCAGGAGTTGAAAACGAAGAATGGAAATAAGGAAGGGAAGTGCGTGAAATGAAAATGCAATGTCTCATGACTCCCAATTTTTGACATACCTGAGGCTTCAACAGGGGACTATGCATTCCATTGCTATGTCCTTGCCACTACTGTGGCCTCTACCACACTTTTGCATTGGCTTGAGCATGAAGGAGGGGTTCTGGGAGCTGAAGCGAATGTTGCTAATCCTCCTGGACTGCTCTGGAGTAACCAGGATTCAAAAGTAACCCCAAGGACATTGCTGCAAGCCAGCCAGTGCATACAGAACATAGAACAGTACAGCACAGTACAGGCCCTTTGGCCCAAAGAAAATCTGAGGGGCGTCCTAAACAACAGTAGCGTTTATCACTTCATTTGAGCACTTTTCGTTTTTTTTATTCCCGTAAATATTGGACTGTTTGTTCCAATTGGGGAATAAAAATCTGAATCATTCCAATTGGTAGAGTAAGGCGGTGGGCCAGAACGATGGACACGTCAGTTGGCCAATGGTGGTGTTTTGTGGGCGGGGCAGTCAGAGGAGAGCGGTCATAAGATCAACCCTCCAGGAATGCACTCAAATAGAGTTGGAACCTCGCATGAGACTGACAACTGGAATATGGCCATGATACTGCCTCAGAAATACACAAGGTGATGGTCCACAATCTGACACTTTGTAGTAAATTGAAAATTGGTTTTCTGAACTCATTGTGAACATATGAACAGGGAGCAGGAGGGGACCATTCAGCCCCTCGATCCTGCTCTGCCATTTAATAAGATCATGGCTGGTCTGATAACCTCAAATCTGCATCCCGCCTAACCGCCGATAACCTATCGCCCTCTTGCTCACCAAGAATATATCCACCTCTGCCTTAAAAAGATTCAAAGACTCTGCTTCCACCGTCTTTCCAGGAGAGAGTTCCAAAGAGTCTCGACCCTCTGACTGAAACAAATTCACCTCACCTCCCTTCAAAATGGGCGACCCCTTAAATAGTGACTGAGTTCATGGGCGAGATTCTCCGACCCCCCGCCGGGTCGGAGAATCGCCGGGGGCTGGCGTGAATCCCGCCCCCGCCGGTTGCCGAATTCTCCAGCACCGGATATTCGGCGGGGGGCGGGAATCGCGCCGTGCCGTTTGGCGGCCCCCCCCGCGCGATTCTCCGGCCCAGATGGGCCGAAGTCCCGCTGCTAAAATGCCTGTCCCGCCGGCGTAGATTAATCCACCTACCTTACCGGCGGGACAAGGTGGCGCGGGCGGGCTCCGGGGTCCTGGGGGGGGGGGCGCGGGCGATCTGGCCCCGGGGGGTGCCCCCACGGTGGCCTGGCCCGCGATCGGGGCCCACCGATCCGCGGGCGGGCCTGTGTCGTGGGGGCACTCTTTTCCTTCCGCCTTCGCCACGGTCTCCACCATGGCGGAGGCGGAAGAGACTCCCTCCACTGCGCATGCGCGGGAATGCCGTCAGCGGCCACTAACGCTCCCGCGCATGCGCCGCCCGGAGATGTCATTTCCGCGCCAGCTGGCGGGGCACCAAAGGCCTTTTCTGCCAGCTGGCGGGGCGGAAATTCATCCGGCGTGGGCCTAGCCCCTTAAGGTTGGGGCTCGGCCCCCCAAGATGCGGAGCATTCCGCACCTTTGGGGCGGCGCGATGCCCGACTGATTTGCGCCGTTTTGGGCGCCAGTCGGCGGACATCGCGCCGATACCGGAGAATTTCACCCCATATCTTCAAATCAAGTGCTTGATTCAGCTATTTTATGGCTTATTCTGAGATCGGCGTTTTAGTCCATCTCACACAGTGACGGTAAGAATTTCACTTGGGTAAGTTCACGCAGGACGATATAATTGGCCTGAATAGTTCAGCATAGCTGCTGGGTGAAGTCACACCGATCAACTTGTAGGGACAAGATTCAAATCCTTTTTATTTTCTTGGAGCTTAGTTTGTCAGTTTTATGTAAAGCTGATGCAGTTTACTTATTGCAAATAAAGGCTGTGCCCTGACTTGATCTGCCTGTGGCTCTCTCTCTGCCAGATTGTGTCAATGCCTGGAGCTCAGTACCTTTGTATGAATAAGTTCAAACGCAGTTAACCATTTCTTCATTGGCGAAGCTGCACAAAACCTGCAGGTGTTGCCTGGATTTCTGACCTCAGCTGGAACCAAGTTCAAGAAAACCGCTCAGAACCACCCGGACCTCGCAGTTCTTAAAAGTTTCCCCAAGAGGGGATTTTTAATATTGGGGTGGGCTAGTTTTCATTAGGCAGAGAAGGAGCCTACTCGGTCAAATTGAATCTGTTTCCAAAACCCTTTCGGGCAGCTCATTCCAGAGCATGACAACTCCATGAGTAAAAACCGTCCCTCGCCTCGCTCTCCCTTGATCTCTTTGCTACAAAGAATCTAAATAATGCTTGTTTTAATCCATTAACACCCAGTGCACCACATCATCTATAGTCCAGTAATCATTAGCATTTCAAATGCACATTTTTCCGCCCAATGGTTGCACTGATGAGAAAGCTTCGATGACTAAGTCGCACGTATTTTGATAGACGGGTTACTCAATCAATTAAGTAATACTTACAATTGATGAGTGAGCGGATTTACTGTTTTGCTCACTCAAAGTCTACCTGTTTGGACTCTTGTCTTTTTTATTAACCCTTTGTGCGAAGATTATTGTACCATAAGCAAAGGGTCACAGTGAGGTCTTTTCAATTTACGAGGAAGCAGGTTAATGAACACGCCTTGTTCTGTGTTCTGGGCCTCCCTACGCGATCTTATACTTTATAAAATGCTATATTTCACCGTTAGGGAGTAGTCCTTTGTGTTTACATCCTGGAGTAAGGACTGAGCCCACAACCTCCTGGCTCCGAGGCAAGCATCTCAAACTCTCACACCCAGGCCGATGGAGCTGTTTATCACGTCATACAAGTGACGCACAGCAAAACAAGAGAGATCTTCAGCCGTGCCTACAACTGCAACATTTTTAGAGGTTGGCACGGTAGTGGCACTCTTACTGGGAAGATAGAGGGTTCAAGCCCCACTCCTGACCCAAAGCACAAAAATGTGACGTGCGGTGTAATGTGAGGGAGCGCTGCATTACCACATGGCCTTGTCTTCAGATGAAGCATTTAACTCCAGTTTCCAATTTAGCTGGACACTGAAAGGTCACTTGACACTAAAGGAAAGGAGAGCAAGAAATTGTTTGTGTTTTGGCTAATATTCTACGTCACCCACCTCCATCGAAAAGAGATTAACTGCCTGTTTATAGAATAGAATATAGAACAGTACAGGCCCTTCGGCCCACAATGTTGTGCCGACCATTTATCCTAATCCAAGATCAACCTAATTTACACTCTTCAACCTAACCTACACCCCTTCAATTTACTGCTGTCCATGTGCCTGTCCAAGAGTCGCTTAAATGGCCCTAATGACTCTGACTCCACCACCTCTGCTGGCAGTGTATTCCACGCAACCACCACTCTCTGTGTAAAGAACCTACCTCTGACATCTCCCCTATACCTTCCTCCAATCACCTTAAAATTATGTCCCCTCATGACAGTCATTTCCGCCCTGGGGATAAATCTAAACTGCCCTTTACCGTGACAAACTGCCCCAAGGGGTCTTACAGGAGCATAGTTAAACAAAAGCTACATCAGGAAATGTCAGGGCAGGTGACCAAAGGTTTGGCCAGAGATAAGTTTTAATGAGTGTCTCAAAGAAGGATAGAGGGTTAGGGACAGAATCCCAGAGGTTAGAGCCTCGGTATCTGAAGGCCCGATGGAGCAATTAAAATCATGGGCACTCAAGACACCAGAATTGGAGGCTCACAGAGATGTTACAGACGTGAGATAGTTTTGTGATTGCTTCCTAACTATTCACTTTGCGGCAAAGTAATTCATAACAAGACAACCGACTTTGAGGCAACTCTAAGAGATGTGAAAAGACGCTGTATAAACGTGTTCCTTTCTTTGTCAAACCTAATTTATTCTCACTTGGTCGGCACTCTTGTATGGAATCTGCTCAAGGTTAAACCTGGCTGTGTAAATTCTCATTGCAGATGGGTGCGTGTCCCGCAGGACAAGGTTTTTTTAGCATGCTGACAATTGTTGTCTTACTACCCAGGCTTCTGGCAACAAAAGTTTATTTCTATGGAATGTAGGCCTTGAGCTGGTTCCCTAAGCAAGACCAATGAATTGACGTTATAGACCGGCTTCATATCCTGCCCCAGAAATGAAAGGATAGGATTTGGAAACTGATGCCGACATTAACAGGAGGAAACATATTTAGGGTCACTGAAATGCAAAGGATTAAACAGGTTTGTTTCCGTGCCATTGTCTTGTTGCTATAGCCTCTGTTGCTGTGGTGACTTTTCCCCGCTTCACGTTACATTAAATTAAGCAATGCCTTGAACAAATATAATACAACAGAAAACACAAAATGTGACCATGTTTGATATTATTAAAGAAAACCGGCAAGCGAGTCTGTAGGAAACGGCGACTTCTTTGTTTGACAGAGGAAATGCCATTTCTCATTCCCAAGTTCATTTCAGGCTAAAGACCCTCCAGGATGGAACTGTCCAGCCATTCACACGGGCCAGAGCTTCCAGTCCGACCGATGGTGCATCCCTACTACATGGGGTGCATTCAATGGGAAACCTCATTGACAACGGCGGGCCCAGAATATCCCAATGGCGGGCCACCTCTGCTGCTGTGAAACGTACGGCGGGGAGCGGGGAAAATCCCGCCACTAGAGTACGTGAGATGAGATGAGTGAACTCATCAGTATCCAGCCTTGCAGTATAACAGTTTGACACATAAAGGGTTGTGATGAGACTGAATACAATAATGTCCACACAATGATGTAGGAGAACACATGACCTGCACCTAGGGGTCAGTGTAGTGTTGGATAGAGCAGTGTGCAGAAGCAAGCATGGAGACAGCTCCTAGCTTGGACCTTTACTATACCTATCTATATAGCTTTTAATAACATTCACTATTGAACTCCCTGAGACTACGAACGCCTATCAAACTATGCCTAACATCTTACAACAAGTCTTCCGTGGCTGCAGAGATTGATTGGGTCATCAGTTTTGCTTTTCGAATGCCTGATGCCCTCGCAGATTCAGTCACCGTTGTGGGCAGCTCTCACTCCCCATTTGATCCAGAGTGCACTTTCTCCTGTTCAAATCTAATTAAACAACAGCATGGCCCAGAGATCGTAACAACAAACCGTGCCTGTATAGCACATTTAATATGGTAAAGCATAAGACACTTCACAGCAGCATTAACAATCAAAATTCGATACCGGGAGGAGATATCAGGAGAGGTGACCAAAAACTGAGACAAAGAGATAGGTTTTAAGGACCATCTTATAAGGAAAAGTGGGGAAATCTTCAGGGTGGGAATCTCCAGCGTTTAGGACCTAGGCAGCTGAAGGCATGACAGCCAATGGCAGAGCGTGGAAAATCAGGGAACAGCCTTCTACATATAACGGCTACTGCAATGTATGAGATGAATCTTCATTGAACAGGACTGGCATTGAATCATAAACTGATTTATTTATGGCAAAATAGATGAACACTATATAGTTTTCACAATAAATATAACCAATTTCCTGATGCTCCTTCATTATGGAAAACAATCAAGATGTAAGTTACTATCAATATAAACATGCATTCGCCGTTGTGAGTATGACGTGTTTCAGGTTTACATAACCAGCCTCCCACTGATGCACATTAAGCAACCGTGGTTGGCATTTAATTCAATGTTGGTTTGGTATTCTGGATAATCAACGCTGGCTGCCTTGACAGTTAACCCTTTGATGAATTGAATCTAACATTAGATCATAGCATTGCCAGTTTCAAGATTCAAGTTGCATTCGTGCGTAAACTAGATCCCTCCGTTCATGGCAGCAACTCAGAAGTTACTCAGCTTTGCCACGGCAATATATCAGTCTTGAATGTCTGGATGTCAGTTGCAAAACCTCATACATCACAGCTGCGTCTTCCTCTGAAATCCCTCTCCAAATTGCGCAACATGGTATCAGGAGAGTCGGGCACAGGGTGGGTAATGTGTGGTGACGCCCATTGCTGCTTTTTGGCCCCTATCTCATGTTAGCTCTCCCCCCCCCCTCCTCCCCCCCCCCCCCACACCTCTCATCAAAATTGATCCATGCTGCCTGCCGCACATTAAACGAAAGCAAAGGGTGACCCCCAATAAGCCTCCACGTTTTCCCGCTTGCCGTCTCTATCATTCCGAACCCAAGGGCCATCGGCAGAAGGTTAGCAGTGGTCTGCAGGATAATGCGGCAAACTCATCAAGGGGCCTCCCAGCCGATAATTGTATTCAAATGAATGCAGTTGAGGATTTTGCATTTTCCTGCCGGGTCTATGCGGGAAACCCGTCGGGTCAGCTGGGGCGGGGGGCTCGTACTGGGTTTGATGCCCAGCGCGGAATTGATATTTTGAACAGCGCCCGATTCAATGGGCCATTACGAATCGCGTCACTAGCTAATGTACCCAGGGAATTCCCCCCCCTTCCTCCCCCCCATGAATTTATATAATGGTTCAGACATCTGACCTCTATGTGGTCGTAGCCCATTGGTGTCCCAGAAGATATTCCAGAGGATCTCCTGAAGTTCCCCCCAAAAAAGGACTGTACAGGAATTGCCTGGGAAACTTCCATTCAGCATTGGCCCTGCACTGGGAATCATCCCATATTCTGATTTAAATCAGAGACTTTGGATAATTTTGACTCCCTTATCAGAACAATTGCCCATGCTAAGTTAGAAGAATTATAACCACTTCTAACTCTTCGGTAACTATAGTACAGAGACAGCCGTCCCGTCCCCCCCCCCCCCCTCCCCCCACTTTCCCTGAACACCCACTATGGGCAGGATTTACCAAACACCCCGCCGTGTGTTTTTCGCCGGGGGAGGCGGCCCGCCAGCGGGATCTACCGGTCCAGCCGTTGTCAACGGGATTTCCCATTAACAGCACGTCTCGTCGCCAGGGAACCGTGCGCCAGCATGGGATCGGAGATTCCTGCTGCCGTGAGCAGCCAGTAAATCCCGCCCTTCGGGCTGGATTCTCCGTTCCCCGTCACCGCAATCGCGTTCGAGAATCCGTTTTGCCGCCAATATCGGGAGCGGCGCCGGTCTTTGTATTCTCCGCCCCCTGAAAAGCGGCATACTCTAGGGATACGCCGAGCCGAGTAGCTACCACCTCAGGCCATTGCCTGAGGCCCGCCTCGTGCTGCTCCATCCCCGACCGGCCGAATTCCCGACGGCATGGCTTATGTATGCTCACACCTTCCGGAAACCTTGTGTGGCGGCTGCGCTCTCAGTCCGGCGCCGCCACAGTCAGTGGAGGGCCGATCCGCGGGCAGGGAGGGGCTTCATTGGGGGCTGGGGGCACTGTGGGCGGGAAGTCCAGGGCGACGAGCGGCCAAAGGGGAGGGGGGGGCACTACTTTTCCGGTCCGGGTCCGCGGGCTGAGTCCGCCATGAAACACAGCATGCGGCCGCTGAACCGGAAATGCTCAGGGCCGTATCGGCAGCTAGAGCTGCGAGCTCTACGCTGTCTCCCTGCCAGCCCCCAGCAAAACGGTGAATCGGTGGCCGTTTTGCGCCAGTATTCATGGCGTAAAAGACCACTGTTTTCACACCATGTCGACATGGGGTCTTAAGTCTCCAAAACGGAGAATCCAGCCCCTGTATCTCTCAACGACCCTCCTGACCCCTTGCTGCGCCCCCAAATTCATAACTACCTAATCTCCTGACCCATCCTACACCCCTGCACCACCCCCCAGCCCCACCCTGACCCTACTCACTTTTTCTTATACACCTGCTTTCTCCACGACTTCTCAAAGTAGTTTTTAAACGCAGGAACCTTTAAACGTACCTGTTTTACGGCATGTAGTGCCATGAAAAGAGGGCATGGCTTGACATCCCTCGATACTGTTGCTCAGTACTGAGTGGCACAGGAACCTGCTGCCCGGCACATTTCTCACTGGGCCTGGGTCAGAATGCCGGGCGAGGAAGATACAGTTCCTCACTGAGGTAAGTAAAAAGGGACAGAGCAATAGCCCGTTTGGGATTGCCACGCCTCGCAAGTTCTGGCCCAGAATCTGCTCACAAATCTCCCCGGTTGCATAAACTGTGAATGTTTCTCTTCCAACGGCCACCCCACCCCCGTTATTGGTCATTTGTTTTGGCCAACTTGGCTCTCTGGGTGACCCCTCAAGAAATCCTTGAACATTTGGTAGGCTGGTCACGAAGAATTTCCTTGAAAATAATAATAATCCTTATTAGGCTTTCATTAGCACTGCAAGGAAGTTACTGTGAGAAGCCCCTAGTCGTGGGTACATGGAGGGAGAATTCAGAATGTCCAATTCACCTAACAGCACGTCTTTCGGGACATAGAACATAGAACAATACAGCGCAGTACAGGCCCTTCGGCCCACGATGTTGCACCGAAACAAAAGCCATCTAACCTACACTATACCATTATCATCCATATGTTTATCCAATAAACTTTTAAATGCCCTCAATGTTGGCGAGTTCACTACTGTAGCAGGTAGGGCATTCCACGGCCTCACTACTCTTTGCGTAAAGAACCTACCCCTGACCTCTGTCCTATATCTATTACCCCTCAGTTTAAGGCTATGTCCCCTCGTGCTAGCCATTTCCATCCGCGGGAGAAGGCTCTCACTGTCCACCCTATCCAACCCCCTGATCATTTTGTATGCCTCTATTAAGTCTCCTCTTAACCTTCTTCTCTCCAACGAAAACAACCTCAAGTCCATCAGCCTTTCCTCATAAGATTTTCCCTCCATACCAGGCAACATCCTGGTAAATCTCCTCTGCACCCGTTCCAAAGCCTCCACGTCCTTCCTATAATGCGGTGACCAGAACTGTACGCAATACTCCAAATGCGGCCGTACCAGAGTTCTGTACAGCTGCAACATGACCTCCTGACTCCGGAACTCAATCCCTCTACCAATAAAGGCCAACACTCCATAGGCCTTCTTCACCACCCTATCAACCTGGGTGGCAACTTTCAGGGATCTATGTACATGGACACCTAGATCCCTCTGCTCATCCACACTTTCAAGAACTTTTCCATTAGCCACATATTCCACATTCCTGTTTTTCCTTCCAAAGTGAATCACCTCACACTTCTCTACATTAAACTCCATTTGCCACCTCTCAGCCCAGCACTGCAGCTTATCTATATCCCTCTGTAACCTGCTACTTCCTTCCTCACTATCGACAACACCACCGACTTTAGTATCGTCTGCAAATTTACTCACCCACCCTTCTGCGCCTTCCTCTAGGTCATTGATAAAAATGACAAACAGCAACGGCCCCAGAACAGATCCTTGTGGTACTCCACTTGTGACAGAACTCCATTCTGAACATTTCCCTTGTGGGAGGAAACCGGAGCACCCGGAGGAAACCCACGCAGACACGGGGAGAACGTGCAGCCTCCGCACAGACAGTGACCCAAGCCGGGAATCGAACCTGGGACCCTGGCGCTGTGAAGCAACAGTGCTAACCAGTGTACCACCGTGCCGCCCTGATAATAACATTAGAAAAGATTTCTCCTGAGTCAGGGTTGCAGCAAGAGTTATCAATTTCCTCAATTGGCAGAAAGGACAGGTCCCAGAGCAGTTCATGACCTTCTAGGAACAGGGAAGAAAAAGAAAAATGCTGACTCAAAGCAACTTTCATTTTCCTTAAATAAAACCGTGCCTTCTACAATCTGAAACGTTCCCTTATACATCACATAGAATTTACAGCACAGATATGGGCTGTTCAGCCCAGTTGATCTGTGCTTGAATTGATGCTCCACATGAACCTCCTCCCAACCTACTTCATTCCACCCTATCGATCGATGTTTCCATTCCTTTCCCCCTCATGTATCTATCCACTTCCCCATTAAATGTGACTGGGACCAATTTCTAAGTGATTTGCCACTTGCTACCTGCACACTTATCCTCTCCAAAGGTAGCAAATACCACTTTCTGATTCATACTAATAATAAGTAAATTTATCCAGAGGGGTTATAATTATGTAGCGGCGTGTCGCAGGATGAAACAATCAAGTGTTTAATTGACACTCTGCTTTAAGATGTCGCAATAACAAAATTACTGGGTTCTCAAGTTTTTTTTTGATCGCGACCTACACTTTTCCCCCTTCAAGGAGGAACACCTCGTAACACAGAAATGTATTTTTGGAGTAGGGGATCCAGGAAGTGAAGCTATGGGGACATAGCACCAGACTAAGATGTTTTAGAGCAAAAAGCTTTCAAATACAAGATGGGCCATTTTGATCTGCAAACATTTCCTCCTGGTCTGTTTCTTGCAAATCCACAAATGCTTTGACAAGGCAGATAAGCTCTATGACTGTCTCCACATCTTGTTTGACCTGCAAATCAAATTCCCTTCTTGCAAGCCCTCTCTTAACTCTTTCCCTTACTCCAGCAATCTCCTCCAGTTTGGAGCATAAATACAAGACGTTGTGAGTCTTACACTCAACAGTTGGACAATAACCACATTGCTCTATTTTGCCAATGTCATTAGTTAAACAAAAACTCATCATGTGAAGCAGAATAGAACAATTTTATCACACCAGGCACGTCTCAATGAATTGATCCAGTTTCTGCTTGAAGGTTCCGATGTGGACTGTGCTCTTCTTGAACCTTCTGCAACCATTTGGTTTTTCAAAAACATGCTTTAAAATAATGAAGTACTGCATAATGGCTACATTACAGTATATATTTTATGACCATTGTGACTTTTTATGAATCTGAATACTCACTGACAGAAGTTAGGTTTGAAATATTGCAAAGTGACATAAAGAAAAAGCACACCAGGTACAAGGAAATAATTTAAGTGCAGTGATTATCTTTACAATCAAAGGTCTAGAAATGTGAGCCTTGAATTTGTGAAAGTTCTCAGGCGGACAGCTATCAACTCACGATCTCCAGGAGATAAGAAGCTACTGATCCGAAGGGTCATTTGGAACTACGACATCCAGCTATCTAATTGATATCAAAATTGGTTGTTCACAGAGCAGGTCAGGACTTGCTGTAAGACCTGCTCCCTTCAATTACAAAATACTTGAACGTGAAACTCCCTCATCTTGCATCCCTCTGCAGCCCGGGCATAATAGCACTGACTTTGGATCCAGGCTGCATGGTATTGAAACCCTCGCTCATGAAAAATGGCATTTGCCCAGCTTGCCCAATTTGTCCTGCTTATTGCACCATTAAATTGAAGATATTGACTCTTTTTCAAGGTTAGTTCACCCTTCCTCAATCACCGCTAGGTCCACTGACTCTGCTGCTGGATCAAGATTCTTTTAATGATCACCCTGTGCTGTGATGCAGCCCTTTCTAAGCTGAACAGTTGATTTTTCTCCCTCTCTGTGCCTCCATATCTTCTATAGAGTGCCTTTGGAGATTTTCACTGTGTGATAAATGGGTAATGTGCTTTTAAGATCATGCATGTAATGTCCCTTTAAGACCGGGCTTGGAACCCTGGGGGACTCCACCTCCAAGGGGCCGGATATAAGGTGACGTCCTGTGGGCGGCACTCAGTGAACACTCATCTCTCTGGCGGGCGAAGTTCTCTGTGAAATGAAATGAAATGAAAATTGCTTATTGTCACAAGTAGGTTTCAAATTAAGTTACTGTGAAAAGCCCCTAGTCGCCACATTCCGGCGCCTGTTCGGGGAGGCTGTTACGGGAATCAAACCATGCTGCTGGCCTGCCTTGGTCTGCTTTCAACGCCAGTGATTTAGCCCTGTGCTAAACAGCCCCTAGGTTTATTAAAACATTCATTTTACGAGTACACTCTCTCGTGTCATGATTGAAGGTATATCACACTGTCTTACCGAAGTCGTCAGTTTTGACGCCTTACAGGTCAGACTTGCAAACATCGATAAAGTTGGTTGTCAGAGGTATGGCGGTCCCTCACAGCTGCTGCCATGTTGTATGGTTGGTTGTGACTGGTTCAGGAATGATTGCAGAGACTTGGTATATCTGAGCTATAACTGGTTTATTGGATGAACAGAACTGCGTGCAGATATACATGACTCACTGGTACTTAGCCTAAGGCTTTGTCCCTCTCCACTCTTGGTCATGTGTGTCTCACAACATGGGGGCGGTACTGTTCCTGCAGCTTCATACATTAACCCTTTCAACCCCAAACATCCTAATACTACAGTAAACCTTGTTGGGATATCCAAGAGTGAAAAGCATTGAAGAGATATCAGTGCTGATCAATTGACTCGTTAATTAATTAATTTACGTGTGCCAAACTGAATCAGTGGCGAGCAGGAATGAGGAAGAGATAAACTAGTGCCAGGGTCCCGGGTTCGATTCGCAACTTGAGTCACCGTCTGTGCGGAGTCTTCACATTCTCCCCGTGTCTGCATGGGTTTCCTCCGGTTGCTCCGGTTTCCTCCCACAAGTCCCGAAAGACGTGCTTGTTGGGCGAATTGGACATTCTGAATTCTCCCTCTGTGTACCCAAACAGGCGCCATAGTGTGGCGAGTAGCGGCTTTTCACAGTAACTTCATAGCAGTGTTCATGTAAGCCTACTTGTGACAATATAAATAATAAAGGACTCAATCGGAATTCCCAATGACAGTGACGGGAGCAAAGAATCCGGCCACCAGCGAATGGCAGGCCGCTTCCTGCTGGTTTGTTGTGTTCTAGGTGTAACATAAGTGGCTTCCTTGTGGTGCACTTGACAAGGAAGGTTCAGACGTGGTGATAACTTCAACACGTTTATTAAACTATTTACACTTCTATTACTTGGGTTCGACACTACTGCTAATCCTACTACAGCTACCCAGACTGACTAACCAGTTGCTGCAATCCACGTGGTGGACACTCACTGACTGTCTCCACTGGAAAGAGGCCGATCATGTGTGTGGTGTCCTTTATATATGGGTTGGTGTAATGCCCTCCTGTGGTCGTGTCACCTCTGTGTGTATCATGAATGTCCATTGGTCGTGTCCCATCTAACTGATCTATTGGTTGAGTGTGTGTGTGTGATGTCTCTGGTGCTTCCTCTAGTGTCTAGCTAGCCTACATGTATTTACATTAACCCCCCGTGTGCCTACAGTGATGCACATCACCACACCCGCCACCGAGAAGCACGCGGCTGGGAGGCCGGGAATCCCGCTGCTATATTCTGGACTAAGAATTGTAGCAGCATTTGGTGATAAATTAGTTTGCAACCCTTTTGAAAATGAAACATGATTGTTTTCAATCGAAACTGTAATCGGACAGCATCGATTGAAGATAATTGACAGAAGAGTCGGAAGGGGAAGATATTTTATTATTTGAAACACAACAACTTGTTATCCTCTGGGAGACCTGTCTGAAAGAGCGGTGGAAGAAAATTAAATCACGTTTGATTTGATCAGATTTTATAGTGATGTTCAGAATCATGAGGTGTCTGGATAGTGTCGATAGGGACAAACTGTCCCCATTGGTGGAAGGATCAAGAATCAGTGGGCACAGATTTTAGGTGATTGGCAAAAGAGCCAATCTTGACATGAGCGGCAATTTCTTTGCATAGCTAGTGGTTAGGATCTGGAACGCACTGACCGAGAGTGTGGTGGGGTTTGATTCAATCAAGGCTTTCAAAAGAGAATTGGGTCATTGCCTGAAGAGGAAAGATTTGCAGGGCTATGGGGAGAAGGTGGAGGAGTGAAACGAGGCGAATTGCTTTTACAGAGAGCCAGCATAGACAGGATGGCCAAATGGCATCTTTGTGTGCTGTCACCATTCTATAATTCTACGATTTCAGTAGCATTCAATCGGGAATTTGATAAATACTTGGAAGAATGTAGAAGCTATGGGGAAACAATAGGGGAGCAGGACTGATTTTAAAGCTCTTTGAAAGAGCTGGCACACTCATGATGGTCCGAATACCCTTCCTTCTGTGAGTTTCTTTCTCTGATATATTCTGATAATGATTTTGATATTAGAATTACTGGATTGTTTTTTTACTTTGCAGTGGTTTGGTCTTCACCAGTGACAAGAGGATGTTGTTCAATTGAACTGTGTGTTGTTAAAAATTGCTTCCACCTCGCTAGACATAAACGTTCCAGAAAGGTGTTGCCATTAATTTTAATCTGCCTCTTTTTATTGCTTACGTTTAGGTGAGAAACCTTACAAATGCACATGGGAAGGCTGTACGTGGAAATTTGCTCGTTCGGATGAACTCACGAGGCACTACCGCAAGCACACGGGAGTAAAACCCTTCAAGTGTGCAGACTGTGACCGCAGTTTCTCACGCTCTGATCATCTGGCGCTGCATCGCCGAAGACACATGCTGGTTTGAAAGTGTTTTGAAGAACCGTGGAGCACCAGAGCAGGATCTCTTCCAAATCCCTCCCCTGAATTCAGCTGGGCTGAATTATCAAGAGTATTGATGGAGGAGACATCTCCAATCGTCCAAAAGGAGAAAAAGGATAAAGAACACTCTAATCTTTCCCACTACTGACAGTCAAAACCAGCTGTCGGTGATTTAGCAATTATATTGTTTCAGTATGGCCTGTGTTCTTCTCCAAAGCTATTCATAATGAGTTGGTGCATTTTTTTTTTTAAATAGTTCTCATTTTAAATCAATTTGTCTTTACTACAATTCCTCAGCTACTGGATGAAGCTATAGCAATGGGGGCGGTATTTAGGGGTGAGTGTTAGTTCAGAACTTAGTTTAACCCATCATTTCTAGTTCCACTTTTTCCCGTACTAGTTCAGAAAGCTCTGCCTTGTACAGACCTCAAAGCAGCAAGGGAGGATATTTTCCTTGCCCTAAAAAGTCGGTGCATGGAGGATAACATGGTCCGTACCTGATGAAGTGAATTGTACGTCAGTGCCAGTGTCTTGGATCACGATGGACACGTCGCTGTTCTGCAACAGAATCAATCAAAACCCCTCCCTTTGTTGAAGAAGTACTTGAGCTGCAGTGATCTCTCCTGGCTCACAGAAATAAACTGGGGGTGGGGTGGGGGAATGGGGTGGCAACAGAGATGCAGTACAGCTTTGGTAATTTGTTGTACACCGCAGTACGCTATAACTTGGTGCTTACGCTTTTCCAGAGATCCTGCAACCTGCATGACTGCACTCACCGGGAATTGTGCATTTCTCACTGTAGCCACATTAGTCCAGTTTTTCTTTCCGATAAGTTATGTAGGGGTTTATCACATAGTGTCAAAGAAGAATGTGAACAAACTATGTGCACATTAGGAATGTGTTTTTTTTTGTGGGACGATGGGTTATTGGTTCTGTTAGAAGCCTATGGGTCTATTCTAGTTTTTAATCACATTCGATGGACTATCATAAATACCTGAAACCTTATTTTGTTTCAATCGTAATTCCATCAGAAAATAGCATCTGGTAGAATGATCACGTGAAAATGGAGCTAACATACTGGCCCAATATTATTCAAAAGCAAATTCAATATTAAGTGCAGTGTTTCACAGGCCTCCAATAATAACAGTCTGGGTAGAATATAGCGGGATGCTTGTTCTACGTGTAGAATCCAAGTCTTTCTATTTGTTCGACTTTGGTTAATGCTGTGGTGTGATGATCTACTGCCAGGTTATCGGTCACGACTGTGGCATTCGAACCGCACAGAATTGTGCATTTCCCCATCTATTGGCTGCCGGCACCGTCCACCGGAACACACAATACTCAGCACGAATTGCAAGGTGAAAATGGGAAGAGGTTCTGCTGATGATAGACAGCGGTGACGGGGAGAAAATGAGAATTTCATTCGTTAGCTGAAGATTACCAGTGAAGGATTTTCTACCACTTCTCCAGAGCTTCAGTCATTACTAAGAGTTTTTATATTGCGATGTATTATTGTACAGAATAGAAGTGCATGAATTAGATTCCTTTTTACTTAACAGGGAAACAGCCAACAATAATTTGTTAGTTAAGTAAGAGCTAAGGTCTATTTTGCTGGGTTTCAGTGAATGATAATGTCCCTTGAGTAGAATAGGCTTCTTTAAGCAATCACTGTCTTAATTACAGGCACAGTTAAACTCTTTCACCTCGCTGTTGGGGGAAACCATACGAGTTTTCTATGAATATTTATCCATATTTTCTTGACTGGTTCAAAACTACTTCTTCAAAGTCATATGTACAGTAGATGACAGTTCATTCCACTCATCTGCTTGAAGACAGCAATATTTGTAGGGGGGAAAAAAAATCAAAAACACAAAAGACTGATAAACACAGCGCAGAGCTGTACTTATCGGTATTTGAAGCCTGCCAGTAGCATCTTCTAACCCGATAAATGTGACGTTTTATCACATGAAGAAGAAAGAAAGGGAAAGTCGGAGGTTTCTTTCTTCTGATATGCTGATTTCTACTTGTCTTCTCGTCGAGGCAACATGCTTGTACAAATGTGAAATTGGAATACTAATAGTGCCGAGTTCATTCTTGTGTTGCACAAATTGTCAATAACGTTGAAAGTATTAAACCCCCTCCCACCCCCACCCCCTCACAGGGCAGTATTCTTCGAGGAGTAAACTGTTGGCCTTCGTAGAACCTGACTTCAGAACAGACGGAGTCATTCGCTGTAACATCTTTATTCTCTCTCTCTCTCCCCAAACTCCACAGGTTGCCTCAATGGCAGCCGATCTTGCGAAACTGTGAAAATACCCATTCTGCGTAATTTCGTAATGTACCTTAATTAAACTGCAAGCGTTTTATGAAACATGGGCCAACCTCACAATCTGAACTTACTAACAAAACATTTTGTACAGAGAAAAAAAAGATCTATGAAGGCCAAGGTTGGACGCTGCGGCTTAACGTCCAGGAGATGGAAGTACGATTTCTTGAAGATGGATACTGCCCTTAAAAGTTACCAGCTCCTTTTGAAAGGCACAAAGACACAACGTCTTGCACTTTGAATTAGCCTCAGTTAAGAAGAGAAAAAAAAGATTTATACAGGGATTATCATCCGAGCTCTCAAAAACCATTCTGATATTTTACTGTACTAGTTAGCACATCTATTTTAAATATAATGTATTATATGTGAAAGTTCAAAGTATTTTGAGAGTCATAGTTTTACATAGACTGTAAATAGCTTTGGGGGGAAAACTAAATTGGAAGGCTGTTCTCACTTTTAGTTCTAAGGTGTACCCAGTGAATTTTGCAAATAAATGATACAAATTGGCTGATTTATGAAAGGACTTGCATAAATCCTGCAATAGTTTTTAAACCCCAGTGGTTTCTTCTTTAGGAGTGGACCCCATTTTATGAATCTTCTGAAGAAGATTTCCCTTTTCTCGGTCTTTGTACACTATTTAGTTCAGGCAATAAGTATGTGACACGTTTATTAACATTTATGTAAGTGTTGTTCTTGTATTTATGTACAATGTATGTATTGTAAATATATCCAGAGCTTTTCATCTTACTGTAAAATGATGGTATCACCCAGAAACGTAAAGGGAGTCCCTGTAATGAAATCCTGTGCGAGGACGTTCTGTTTCGCCCCCGTCTGAAAGACTAAAATGAACAAGTGTTTAGTTTTCCATGTGTCCCGAAAATTCTCCGTCAGTGCTTTGCGTTTCTGTATTCAACTTTCATATGAGCTGAGCTGTGAATTGAAGAAATATAGTACACATCCTTAAACGTATGCATTTGTAATTACCTGAAATATGAATGGAGGCATGAAGGTTAAATAAAGTTGCTTTTGTATGTAACAAATCCAATTAACTCTTAGGAGTGTCAGAGCAAACAGCAGGAATGTTGGAAGATTTGTGTTCCTTTTCCTGTATTCCTTCATGGGATATGGACATCGTTGGCAATGTCAGCATTTGGTGCCCTTATTGCCCTTGATTGAGTGGTTAGCTCGGCCATATTTCAAGGGACGGGTAACAGTCAATCACATTGCCGACAGTCTGGAGCCACAGGTAGGCCAGACTGAGTAAAGATGGCAGATTCCCAGGGGCGGCACAGTGGTTAGCACTGCTGCCTCACGGCGCCAAGGACCCACGTTCGATCCCGGCCCCGGGTCACTGTCTGTGTGGAGTTTTCACATTCTCCTCATGTCTGCATGGGTCTCACCCCACAATCCAAAGATGTGCCTGGTGGGTGAATTGGCCACGCTAAATTGCCCCTTAATTAGAAAAAAAGTAATTGGGTACTGTAAAGAATTTTTAAAAAGAATGGCAGATTCTCTTCCCTAGAGGACGTTGGTGAATCAAGTGGGTTTTTACAATCATCAGTGTTCACCATTACTGAGATAACTTTATTCCATTCCAATTCCTATTCTCTTCCCGCATCCATTGGTGCACTAACGCAGACTTTTATCTAATTCCCAGAATAGGTTGCTAGTCTGTTGCCAGGGGCTTATGGCTGGAAGGGCGCAACTCTACATCAAGTGTGGCTGACCCTGGGTCTCTCCCGCTCTTACCACCAGCCATTGACGTGTTCGGAAGGATTTGCAGGTTGACGCACAACCTGTTTGGCCGCGTTGTGAATGCATCTCGGCTATCTTTATATTCCAAATTTATTGATTGTATTTAAATTTCACCAACTGGTAGAGCATTAGACTGGGTCTTTGGATTACGTACCCAATGCAAGATTAAATACACATATCAGAAGCACAAATGTGCAACTAGCAAATTCTAATTAACTTAAACTTTTTTTTAATATTCATCCTTCCTTTGGAGAATAGTAAATGTGCCATCTGCTCTTTGTGTTCCAGCGAAGGATAAGTTGCTAACGGTGTATTGTATTCTTTCTATAATAGGGGAGAGGTTTAAATAATGTTGAAGTTCCAAACATTTGGATATTCCAGAAGGGGAGTTAACACAAATGGTAACAATGATTCAGAGTACATCGTGCATCTAAGAGATATATTGTTTTAAAACATTCTGCTTCATATTGAACATCCTTGTTATCTACAGTATTTTTTCTACATCTTTGGGGTATCATAGTTGGTGTCTACATCATAATGGTGATCTGCACAGAGAAAAGCTCAGATCAATGTAATCAGGTTCTGCTAATGTATGTAAATCAATAATTTATATTTGTATTGCACCTTTAACATAGGGCAGGGTTTGATTGCCCTTCCCGCCAGCGAGATTTTCCAGTCACCTGTAGCCTGGGATCCAGTGTCGATACCGGCAACAGCCACCACCTCCACAGTGGTGCTATCATTCAATAAAGCTTATGACATCTGATTGGCTGGCAGCTCTTGGTGGGCTGGTCCTATGTCCCCCTACTGGGTCCTTGATCCTAGGGAATGCTGGCCTGTGAAGCGCCTGAGTGGCACAAGACTTCCCTAAATGAGGCAATGTGGGGTTCATGCCAACTCCCCTGCCAGCAATCAAGACCCCTGTTAAACTCACAAGATTCCGCCTATTAATCCTGTTTCTCTTCGCAGCAGCTGCCTGCCCTGTCGAGTATTTCCAACATTTTCGGTTTTTATTGCAGTGACCTGTGGTACAAAGGAACAAGGAAAAAGATGGACAATGTAAGACTAGAGCAGCCTAGATATGCAGTGCAGAAAAACATTTCTCCCAGACCTTTTAACCTGGAGACATAGGCTGGAGTAAATTTGATTTCAGCACAGAAGGCAATTAGATATAATTTATCGCATGGAAGCAGGCCATTTCGCCCAACTGGGCCATGCCCCACACAAGCTTCCTGCATCCCACACTCCCTCATCAAACATTATCAGAATATCCTCCTATTCTTTTGTCTTGTGTTTATCTAGTGCCACTCTCCCCCCCCCCCCCCCCTCCCCCCCTTAAATACATCTGTGCAATTTGTTTCAACTATTACCCATGGTAAACAAATTCTGACTAAAGATGTTTCTCTGACATTCCTTAATGCCTTTATAAAAGCGCCCATCATATATTGAGAGCTGGCCAGTGTTGACAGGACATCGCACACCATCAGGTTTTTTGGGGTGTGGGGAAAAGAAAGGGAACAGTCCCTTGACTTCAAATAGGCCAGAGAAGGGGAACCGAGCAGCTGCTTGCCACAGAGGACGGGGGGGCAAAGAGCCGGGGTTGGGGGGGAGGGGGGTCGTCATGCTCTCCTGGACAATAACCCTCAGTCAAAAATCAGAAAAACAGGTTATCTGGTCATTATTTTGTTACTGCCCCCTGGAGCTTGTGCAACGTAAATTGTCTGCCGCAATTCCTACATTGCAAATAGTGGCTGATCCTCAAAGATGGGCCATTGGCTACGAAGCACTTCGGGACGTTCTACGGTTGTGAGTTCATTGGGAGATAGTTTGAAGGCAGTATTTGAAGAAGGAAAAGTCACATTGGAGTCAAAACGTTAGCTCTATGCCTCTCTCCACAGATGCTGCCAGACCTACTGAGTTTGTATCCAGCGTTTTCTGCTTTTATTTCCGGCATGTGCTGTATTTTTTTCTTTTATTTAAATGAAAGAATTGGAGACGGATTAATTATCATGCTAAAACAAATTCTGTCACATGAACAAATATAGCACAGTAACAAAAGAGCGGAGACCTATAAGATAGGAAAACAATGAACAATGCAAGTAAACAAAGTATAAGTCCTCCGTAAGCAAATATTGTGTTTCATGGAAAGATAACAGGGAAATGTTCTTGCTTAAACTCCAACAAAAATATCAGGAATAAGGACACAGGCACGCACAAAACCTGTTACAGCTTGATGAAAGCCTCAAATCCAAGCTCTATTGCAACAGAATCCACCACAGTGATCGGTTACTATACTGTAAAGAAAAATCTTGTGCTTTGCCAACACGGCGAGGAAACAATCATCCATAGCTAATGCTTCCTCGCAAGCTGCCTTCATTCTGAATAATGCTCGGCCTAGAGTGTCGAGGGGAACTCTAAAGGAGGGAGAAGCTCACTGCCCATCCTGTTAACTTCTTAACCATTACCGGCGAATTGCATTTAAAATAAAGCAATATAAACGATGAAAGAAGGGGGCACTTTCATGATCAGGCCGGTAATCGTTTTTTAAAAAATGCCTCATATCCAGCACAGGGAAGTGTTGTCAAGGTTACGGGGATGGTCAACCCTTCTGGTTTCTGTCGGGTTGGTTAATTTAAATAATATGCCCGCTCATCTGTTTCTCAAGTTCACAAGAAGTTCTGAGTCACTGGGGATCGAGTAGCATGGAGATAGAAGCTGAAGTGAAGATGGCTGGATCGGTTGCCCACTTCACTGGAAGGCCGGTTGGAAAAGAACTGCTCAGAGAATTAGCCGTGTTCTGGCAATGGGGATGCTTCCCAATAACAGCAGGCACAGAGGAGGCAGGAGAGTAGATGTAGCGACCCTCAGATGCAAGCAGAAAATATTAATTCATTCACAGGATGTTTGTTGCCCATCCCCAATGGTCCTTGAGAAGCTGGTGGTGAGTCATCTGCTTCAACCCCTGCAGTCCTCTGGTGCACATGACCCACCGTGCTGTTAGAAAGGGTGTTCCAAGATTTCGACCCAGCGACAGTGAAGGAATGGTGGTACCGTTCCAACTCATGATGGTGTGTGGTTTGGAGGGGGACCTGCGGGATGGTGATATTCCCTTGCATTTGCTGCCCTGGTCTTTCTAGATGGTAGAGGCTGTGGGTTTTGAAGTTGCTGTTGAAGGCGCCTTGGCGAATTTCTGCCTTTCTTCTTGTGTGCAGCGCACATTACTACATATTGTTGATGGAGGGAGTGAATGTTTAAGGATGGGATGCCGATCAAGCAGACTGCTTTGTCCGGGATGGTGTTGAGCTTTTTCAGTGCTGAAGGACCACCTACTAACCCTCCAGGTTTGAGGTACCACCCTAAGCATATCAAGCACACCCTCTGGTCACTAATTAGCCAATTCCGGGAAGTTGCTCAACTAACTCCCATGACTTAGAATGGGCTACACAGCTTTACCCTACTTTGAGTAACACTCAATAGAGTAGTTTGGCTATTACGTGGTGAAAAAAATACAACCTATTTAATTGTTTTAAGCATTACTGACTCGTTATAAAGTAGTTCGGAACCAAACACAAAGGTATTTGCATAACATCTACATAATTTCTGACTGAGTGCATTGATGAAAGGGCTGTTTCTGCATTCTCTCCTCATCCACCTCCACCCACCTTGGAACATGGGCCCTTTCATCAACAGCCATGGACATGGTCTTCTGGATCCCGCACAAAGGGTTCTTGCATGTTCCATGGCAGTAGCGGGATCAACCAAATGAACAGGAGGGAATATAGGGGGAAATCGATCTCTCAAAAATTATGCCTTGAGGATATTTTGCAGCTTTATTTTACAGAAATCGGGAAAACCTATACCTGCTCACCTTGGTTCTTTGCCATATCACTGGGACTGGAGAAGATTTATTTGCATTGCATTTTGTTTATTTCATGTCCTTGTTACGCATTGGGGCCGTAAATCTCAGGTTGAAAATACATGTTCTGATATTACAAACATTTAAATGGGAAAACTCCGATATAAATAGCTTTGATTTAAGTAGTCGTTTCCACAGGAACGTATTTAAAACGGGATAGAATCATAGAATCTACGGCATGGAGACTTGCCCTACGGCCCAAACAGGTCCATGCTAAACAAAAAGCCCATCTAAGCTAAGCACATTTGCCTGCATTTGTATAGTTCTGTATTCTCTGGAGTTTCGGAGAATGAGAGGTGATTCCCATTAAAATGTATAAAATTCCGAGATGGCTTGACAGGGAATATGCTAAGGGGTTGGCTCCCCCTGGTCGAGAAGGTTAAGGGGCCAGATATTTGGGACTAGGTTGATTGCAAATGTTCAGTCATTGAATATGTTCAAGGCAGGGATGAAGATTATTCTGGACACTGCGGGAATCAAGGATATGGGGATATCACAGGAAAATGGAATTAAGGTGGAAGATTAGCCATGATCATATTGGATGGCAGAGCGTCTTAAGCGGCCTTATGGTCTACACCTGTTACTTTTTTTTTTATTTTAGAGTGTCCAATTCATTTTTTGAGTGCATTGAATTCAGCATAGACCAGGAATCAAACCCAGGGAGACTTCCTGATCTGTGGCTCATCCATTCACTGGGGAATAAGAAAATTCCAATTGGAATATTGCTAAAAAGGGGGACACGTTGATGAAGCTTTTCATGTTGCACTCATGAAGATAAGCACAAGAATGCCAAATTTCAAACAATCACAACCGTTTAAAAGGGTGCTAATTGGTTGGCAAGTCGACTCTGATTGGCCAAGGTGTTGACATAGCAAATGGAATGGTAGCATCGCCAAGCTCCCAGGTAATTCAAAAAAGGCACAAGCTTTGAACATACTTGTAGATGTTTGAACATGTTTGCAGATCCTGGGCCCTTGTGAATGAATGTATGTCATCCCAAGCAAGCACAAATGGACCACATGATGAGTTCAACTAATTATCTTAAGTTGGTTGTTAGTGTAGCTATTAACGCAGTCAGGATTATACAGCTAGTGCTGCCCAATTTCAGAATCACATCTAACAATAGACACTTTGTTTTGGATTTTGCAAGTGCCGGCTGATTGAGTAGGGTCTTTACTCTGTCTGTTACAAACAGCTGATGGAACATGCAGTTTGATTCAATCAGCCAATCGCTGGGGCATATGGCCTTATGTACCTGACATCACACTGGCATTGAAATTCATACATGAAGTTGTTCATTTGTGTGGTAAGCAAACCATCTTCTTAGACTGACGGCGGTATTCTGTTCATGGAAAGTAGCACTTGTGATCCAACACATCAGTAACCAAGGACAAGGATGAATAATACCTGTGGCATTTAATGAAGTTGGTAATATGGTGGACATTGTTGCATTTCAAATAATACTGTCATATCCTTCATATCCAGGGTAGGTGGATTGGCCATGATAAATTGCCCTTAGTGTCTAAAATTGCCCTTAGTGTTGGGTGTGGTTCCTGGGTTATGGGGATAGGGTGGAGGTGTTGACCTTGGGTAGAGTGCTCTTTCTAAGAGTCGGTGCAGACTCGATGGGCCGACTGGCCTCCTTCTGCACTGTAAATTCTACGATAACACCTTTCTCTATATAGAATGCCCTTCAAGCCACTTTCCTATGGAAGTAACATTTTTAAAAAATTAATTCAGAATTTATTTGGGCAGCATGGTAGCACAATGGTTAGCACAGTTGCTTCACAGCTCCAGGGTCCCAGGTTCAATTCCCAGCTTGGATCACTGTCTGCGCGGAGTCTGCACTGTTCTCCTGTGTCTATGTGGGTTTCCTTCGGGTGCTCCGCTTTCGTCCCACAGTCCAAAGATGCGCAGGTTAGGTGGATTGGCCATGCTAAATGGCCCTTAGTGTCCAAAAAGGTTAAGTGGGGTTACTGGGTTATGGGGATAGGGTGGAGGCGTGCGCTTGAGTAGGGTTGTCTTTCCAAGTGCCGGTGCCGACTCGATGGGCCGAATGGCCTCCTTCTGCACTGTGAATTCTACAATATTATCGATGATAATTCTAATTCATCATCAGTTTGGCAAATACAAATTGTGCCCTATTTCTTATTGCGCTGTGCTGGATCAGATGAGGTAATCAGCTCTGACTCAACTGAAGCAATCAGAACTGCACCCAGTCAAGATTCTATTCTGAAGATGTCGGGGGAAGACGTGTGATTGCATAGTGTTGGTTCTAGTGGTGCACGGCAGGCTTATGTCGATTCCCCAACAGACTGTGCTCACGCGGCTTGTCCGCTGTCTGCCCCCAGGAGTTGCTGAAATATGGCTAATGCCACCAGAACCGGTGCTGTGCTAACCATCGTCTCCTCCATTGTCTCTCTGTGACTGTAAGAGAATCGATTTGTAAGGTTTGTTGGCACACGTTCGATCCCGGGCGCCGATAACTAAGACCACAAGGGCAGCACTTTGTTATGTCTCAAGTGTTAAATGGTGCGCAAGTTCATTGTGGCAGCATATAGTACGTAACATAGCAACAGCGGCAATCACTGCCGGTCACCATGCTGATGTTCATAAGCATTAATTCCAGAATTCTAGCAAGAACAAAAATAAATGCCACAGAGACCCATTTTCTGGCCAAACCTTTGGTGTAAACTCCCATCAGTTAAAGCAAAATTGGCTATTGCAATTGATATTTTTTCCCATTATGTAGATCAGAGCACCTTCACTGGAGCGTGCAAAGACACGCATTCGCTCACAAGCCTAGTTAAATTTGAAGGGACATAAAACGATCGCACAATGACTTTGGCAGGACGTTGTCAACATCGCGTGGTGATTGACTTTTGTTCTTTGCAGTTTTATCGCCCAGCAAGAGGGAATATTCTACCTGGATTACCTGGAACGTGTTGACACAACACTTTTCATGATGAATAGTGAGGAACAGGTTATCCTGACCGTGGTGAATGACCTATCCTAATAGCAACAGTTGCAAAACCTGCCACAAAAATGCTAAAAACAAAGCTTTTTTGATCAGATGGCATGACATGGATATGGCATCAAGTTACTTTTCGAATCACATTCTACAAATTATTAATTGGGCTTTCACTTTTATTTTCTTTAAGAATGATTGAAAATGAAAGGTGAACTGAATTTAGAATCACAAACAGGCCTAATTGATTCAGGGGTGGGTTTGCGACTGGATAATTTGGATGTGCTCGTCCCATTGTGTGAGCTCTTCAACTGGCTTCCTTGTCAAGATAACATTAACTAAAAGGAACATCGGGCAGCACGGTGGCACAGTGGTTGTCACTAATGCTTCACGGCGCCGAGGTCCGAGGTTCGATCCCAGCTCTGGGTCACTGTCCATAAGACCATAAGACCATAAGACATAGGAGCGGAAGTAAGGCCATTCGGCCCATCGAGTCCACTCCGCCATTCAATCATGGCTGATTTTAACTCCATTTACCCGCTCTCTCTCCATAGCCCTTAATTCCTCGAGAAATCAAGAATTTATCAACTTCTGTCTTAAAGACACTCAACGTCCCGGCCTCCACCGCCCTCTGTGGCAATGAATTCCACAGACCCACCACTCTCTGGCTGAAGAAATTTCTCCTCATCTCTGTTTTAAAGTGACTCCCTTTTATTCTAAGGCTGTGCCCCCGGGTCCTAGTCTCCCCTGCTAATGGAAACAACTTCCCCACATCCACCCTATCTAAGCCATTCATTATCTTGTAAGTTTCTATTAGATCTCCCCTCAACCTCCTAAACTCCAATGAATATAATCCCAGGATCCTCAGACGTTCATCGTATGTTAGGCCTACCATTCCTGGGATCATCCGTGTGAATCTCCGCTGGACCCGCTCCAGTGCCAGTATGTCCTTCCTGAGGTGTGGAGCCCAAAATTGTGTCCGTGTGGAGTTTGCACATTCTTCCTGTGTCTGCATGGGTCTCACCCTCATAACCCAAAGATGTGCAGGATAGGTGGATTGGTCATGCTAAATTGCCCCTTAATTCGAAAAAAAATGAATTGGGCACTCTAAATTTATTTTTAAAAAGAACAGGATTCTTTTATCACCCGAAGCTCTGCTCAGTCCCTCAAAGATGGTTCTCTCCAAGCATGCCCAGACTTGAACTCAACATCGCTATCTGGGCTTTTTATTCCCACTCACGTTTAAACAAAAGAACAAGGCCATTCTATGAATATACAATTACCCTCCAATTTAGGGACAAATTAAGATATCAGACTCTGTTATCAGCTAATGGCTGGTCAGATTAGAGTGTCCAAGAACAATGGATCTTGAGTGAATCACCCCAGCTGAACAGGGGTATCCTGTTTATTCTCATTAACGGGTTTAAGTCTGACTGAGACAATGTAACTCTGGCCAGGTGTGAGCATAAACCTCTGACTCAGTGCTAGCAGTTTTACCCTCAGTTTTCTAACCCCTAAATTGCTCACTGCATCTTCAATGCAATTTCCTAACATCTCTCTATCATAATAAGTCTTGTCTGAGGACAAGGGGGAGCTGAAACAAGATGAGAAACATCTTCTGAAGAAATACAGCCAGAATTTCTGCATGGGTCTGACAGGAGTCAGATCTTTTCTGTAAAGCAGTGTAAAGCGACAAAGGGTCATCTGGACTCGAAACATTAGCTCCTTTCTCTCCCTACAGATGCTGCCAGACCTGCTGAGATTTTCCAGCATTTTCTCTTTTGGTTTCAGACTCCAGCATCCAGAGTAATTTGCTTTTATTATATATTGTAAAGAGATCTCTCTTTCTCAAAGAAGAGCTCTGTAAAGCAGATATCCTGAGTGTCAATGGTTTAATGGTGGATTGTGAGCTGAGATGTTTGTTTTCCTTATTGTTTAAATGAGAATAAAGATAGCAATTAAGGGTGTAGTATTTACTATATTGAGTAGTATTTGTAAAGGGATAATTAAGTTATTTTCTAGTGTGATGTTAAAGATTTGAATACTGTGTTAGTAATAGAAGTTTGTGTTGGTGTTGTTCTATAACACATATCGCTATTTCTTCATACAGTTACTCTTGGGATGAAATATCCTTTCCTCACAGTCTTACAACATTAAAATAAAATATTGGGGTTTCAGTCCAGTATCCTAGCCAGTGTTGGAGTCTGGTGTGGGATTGTAATATATGGAATTTCAATTATATTTCTTTGGGTAGTTTGACTGTCAAGAATTAGTGTGCTGGACTCTGAAATGAGAGAATGAGGGTGTCCTTTAAATCTGTGATTTGTCATGCTAATTGGAGACAGCACTCTGATCAGCTGTTCCTTGTCTGCCACAAAAGGAAGACATTTGCATGATATTGTAAGTCAATTGTGCCAATGAAATTGGAAGAGCTAAACTTCACTGCCGCTGATTCGAGTCCCAAGCATCCCCCTTAATCTGGCGGACCTGGGGTGGAGGGTACTTTTTAAAAATTCATTTATGGGACACGGCCATTGCTGGTGAGGCCAGCATTCATTTCCCATCCCTAATCGCCCTTCAGAAGGTGGGAGTGAGCTGCCTTCTTGAACCGCTGCAGTCCCTGAGGTGTCTGTACACCCACGGTTCTGTTCGGGAGGGGTTTCCAGGGAGTTTCCATACAGCCGTAGACTGCATAGGTTCATGGACTCCCAAGGTGCCTGCCTTTTGTGCGGCCTTGTGGAGTCGGTGGATCGTGCATATTTAAGTTGCTTTAGGCCACACACCCTTTTGTTGTTGGAAAAACCTTTTGTTACAGTTTTGATTGCACTTCAGTCCCACACTGCTGATCTATGGGCGTTGGGGGTGGAGAGGGGCGAGGATGGAGAAGAATCTCATCGTGAACCTGCTCTTGGGCCTGGCTAAACTTGCCATGAACAGGTCCAGGTAGCGGGTGACCGAGAAAGTCTTCGGACCCGAATGCCTGCCCCTCTACTGCGGCTACATTCCGACCAAGTTTCCCTCGATAAGGAGCATTCCATGTCCGGTGGACCCCACAGGGTCTGGGTGTTTTATCGACCCTTCTAATCATATTTTGGTTGAATGTTTTCAGTTTCATTCGCTTTTTCTGTGTGTCAAAGGCAGTATCCTTTAAGGAGCTGCCCCTTGTCTCATTTTGTTTATTTAACTTAGTTTATTTGGTTTGAACAAAAGAGTTAGGATTTCCAGTCTGTAACATGGGCAGGAGATAGCCGCCCTGACCACGGCCAGGCAACCACGATGAGTTCATGTCGGGAAAGGATGGGAGATAATCCTCAAAAGGGGGCCTACTCCCACCCACACCAATCATGACCACTGGGCCACAGCTGTGAAAACTGGCCACCCTGTGGAGTGATTGTCCTTCCATAGTCACCACCAGGAAGCTGTGGCTATAGTAAGGTGTTTTTTTTAAAGCTCTCGTCTTCAGAGGGCACCTCTACGTTGAGCGTCCTCTCTCTCTCCCTATCATGCCAGTGCTAGACGGCCTCCCATTGCCCGCCCACCAGCCTCAGGGTTGAGCACACTCCCTGTCATTAATTGACCTGGCCCTTTAAATATCCGGGAAGACGTGTCTGGAACACAGCGTGTGTGGGGTCGGGACCTGGAACTGGTCCCAACTTCAGCTTCCCACCCCCAGAATGAAAACTCAGCTCACTGTACTGTGTCCAACCTTGAACTCAGCTGTGGTTCACTGGATATCACTATGGCCTCTGAGTCAGAAAGCTGTGGGTTCATGTACCACTGCAGGGAAAAGCTTTTAAAAAGTTGTTCATTCATAACGTTCGCCTTTCCTTTAAAAAAACGTTTGACTAAAACTCTATAAAAATTTCGCATAAAGTCTAGGCTGACACTCCAGTGTGATATTATTGGAGTGCTGTTCTTCCTGTGGGGCCATCTTCAGTATGAGAGGTTGAACTGGGATTCATTCTTGTTGAGAGCTGAGACATCTATTAGACTGTTGAAACAGTTATGCCTCAGGGGAGCATGGCTTGATTGTAAGTTCTTGCCCTGATCTATTCTGCTAATTGCACAATGTTTATTTACACAAGATAAAACGTTTCAAGTGCTTACAGTTTCAACCTTTGATACTTCAAAGGGTCTGTCTGATTGACATTTTTATAGAGTTGTAGCAAAACGTTTTTTTAAAGGAAAGGCGAACGTTACGAATAAACAACTTTTTAAAAGCTTTTGGACGCATCCGATTGTCACTGGAGTTCATTGGTTCTGTACACAGCGTATAATAGGGGAATGAATATGGAAGTGCCATCGATTGTATGGAGTGTTTGGGGGCCATGAGGTGTAGGTGGCAGGACATAGCTTGATGGAGGGTATGAGGGGCCATGGAGAGTGTCTGTGTGTGTGGGGGGGGGGGGGGGGCAGAGAATGCCATGAGTTGGCATAAATGAGGCATGTGGAATGTGGGAGAGGTGAGGGGATGTAAAAGGTGAGAGTTAGAAGGCAATGATCCGTTTCTTTGCTTTTCGGTCATTATTACATCTGGGACAACAGAGCACTGAGGCCTTTCAAACAGCCCACCTCAGCACCCAACAACCTCTGTGGCTGCCTCCAAACTCTTTATGGGGGCGGTGGACTCCACTCCTTTTATCACCCTCCCCTCCAGAACGAAAATCCCACGCTTGTTGCCGCTTTGACTCAAGGCGGGTGGGCCAAGCCAGGAAATTCCCTTACTCTCTCTACCCCTTTGTAGGATGAAAATCCAGCCCATAACCTCTAATCCCATGCCCCTGCTGCTCTCTCCTCATTTCATGCATTTTTTTTCTCTGCCCAATGCTTCTTTCGTGCTTCTCTCCAGTATTGTGCAGTTGAGGTTTTCTTAGCCATGTACAGCGACCCTCCAGTTTGTAAAACATTAACATTCTTCTAATTTTATTTATCTGAGGCAAAGACTGGTTCAGACGCTATTGACATGTTTTTTGCAATTATAATTCTGTCTGCAGTTTATGACCTTTTGGGAAGAATTGTTTGGTGTGTGTGTGTGTGTGTGTTTAAGTAGTTATTGTCAGTAGAGATAGCAAGACTGAAGTAACTTAGGCGGGTGCGTTTATACATTAACCAGAATCAATAATTTGCAGATAACTTTTGGACTGAAGTTTATTACCTAATATCTGAAGACACAATATATTAGATTATGACATAAATATATTAACAATATATTAGATTATGACATAAATATATTAATTAACAATGATTTCAATCTTTGCTCAATTTTCAACAGACAAACTTTATCCTACTTCAAAGAAAATCAAAGCAATTGAGTAGAGATTGATTGATTGAGATGTTGAAGAACAAAGGTGGGCAAAATGAACATGAATCCATTCTATCAATGTTCAATTCCTGTTTGTTTCGTACTAGGTAGAGAATAGCCAGTCCCAGAATATTCCCTTACCGATAGTCGAACCAATAATAGCTTCTTACCAACAATATTATCACACGATACTCGAGCCTCCCCAAGAACATTCTCAGTATCTTTCTCACTTTATGGCAGGTTTTTTCTTTGCCTTTTGGGTCGGGACGTCACTGTTATGGTCAAATGGGGGTCACATCCTCACACGTTGGGGCAACAAAATCACCTGTAAGTGATTTTCCCCCAGTTGGTCAATTAGTGCTACAAGGTGGGCTCTCCATCTAATTAAGGATGGCGGGCAGGCTCTCAGAGCTGGAGGCCTTTCAGCTTGGAAGGAGTTGAAGCCTTGTGCCTCAGGTAAAAGTCAAGGGCATTTAGCCTCTGATCTTCGGGTAAGCATTCTCCAAGACGGCCTTTAGGACGCACGACAATGCAGGACTGCCAAGCAGAAACTGATGGCCAGGTTCTGCCCGCATGAGTACGACCTCAACCGGGTCCTTGGATTCATGTCTCACTACATTTAACTACATTAAACCCCCCCCCCACCACCATCTGGCCTGGGCTTACAAAATCCTACCAACTGTCCTGGCTTGAGACAATTCACACCTCTTTAACCTGCGATTACCCCTCTCACCCATCGCATCGTCTGGACCTGTAAAGACTTAATTACCTGCAACGACTCGCATTCAAAGTGTCATCTTGCACCATTGGCTTTGTCTTTATATGCTGTGTTTGTGTAACCAACCTCTTCATTCACCTGATGAAGGTGCTGCACTCCAAAAGCTCATGATTCCAAATAATCCTGTTGGACTTTAACCTGGTGTTATAAGACTTCTTACTGTGCTCAGATAAAAGAGAAAGGAGAAGCAGTGTCTCCTTCTCCCCCACTCCAATTTTTTAAACTTTTAAACTTAAAAGTGGCCTCAGCATACTGGCCCCCCTTGTGAAGGGAGAACCCCATTCGCAGCATGGCCTGCCACTGCAGCTGAGGCCAAGCAAACAATGAGAGCCTCAAAGCCTGGCTGGAGTGCTGGCTCTCCACCCTGATCGGCGGCTGGGAGGGTGCCTCCAGGTAGATGGCGTAGGCCCGACGCCCTGGAGGTTTTGAGAGTGGCTGAAAAATTCCAGTTGGCCTCGTCCAGCAGACCTTTAATCCCCTCACCGTTAATGACCCCGGGGCGAAATGGTGCCGCCAACTGTCACGCAAGTCAGTGACTTTTCGCCCCTCTGTACGGGAGTCCCAGGTCGCCATGTTCAACAGACAAATAAATTCTCAGCACTGAGTGAATAGTGACATCCAAAGCTCTTGACAGCAACAAATTGCTGGAGGTGCCCATAAGCACCTCCAGATTGCCAATGCCACAAATGAAGATTCAAACTGGTGAGATTTACTTTAATAACAATATCTGTCCCATTTTATCTTTGAATATGTGACTTTTTCCTGAACCTGTTAAGCAGAAAGTATCTGTAATTAATGCCAGGGACATTGCACAATTATTAAATGCAATAATGATCCCAGGAAAAGAACTAAGTCATTTTGTACGTTTGCATAATAAACCTGGCACAGAATTAACTTGCTAACAAGGGAAATATATGTTCTACTGCACCTCAGCATGACAGTGTTTTACTGCTAAAAAGAGATGGTCGACTGCATAACTTTTCATTTAAATAAGAATTGTTTAGAATGGGTGCACTAACAAAATGTTGCGAAATAAAACCCAATTTCATTGCGGTTTCCAATCACATAGCTGTCGTACAGGTCACATTTTAAATATTTCTTTCTGTGTGCTACAACACCTGCAACTGGCAGGAAAGGGCCAGCAACAACCAAAACATAAGAGCTTGGAGGATCCGTCTCATTGCGCTGGTTTTTAATTCAGCCAACATCAATATAATCGGTCTTTAGTGCAAGGAGAATGGAGTGGTCGAGGTGTCATGCTACAACTGTGAGACTGCACCTGGAGTACGATGTACGGTTTTAGTCTCCCTACTTAAGGAGGGACAAAGTTGCTTTGGAAGCAGTTCTGAGAAAGAGAGGTTGTCGTATGAGGAAAGGTTGACCAGGCTGGGCCTGCGCTCATTAGGATATAGAAGAATGAGAGGTGAATTTAAAAAAAAAAAAATTTAGAGTACCCAATTCTTTTTTCCAATTAAGGGGCAATTTAGTGTGGCCAATCGACCTACCCTGCACATCTTTGGGTTGTGGGGGTGAGAATGTGAAAACTCCACATGGACAGTGATCCGGCGCCGGGATCGACACTGGTTCCTCGGTGCTGCCAGGCAGCAGTGCCACACTGCCACCCTATGAGAAACTGCACATCTTTGAACACTAAGGGGCAATTCAGCGTGCCCAATCCACCTAACCTGCGCATCTTTGGACTGTGGGAGGAAACCGGAGCACCTGAAGGAAACCCACGCGGGCCCGGGGAGAATGTGCAAACTCCACACAGACAGCCACCCGAGGCCAGAATGGACGGCGAGTCCCTGGTGCTGTGAGGCAGCGGTGCTAACCCCTGTGCCACCGTGCTGCTAATATTATGGGTCAAAAAATGTAAGAAAAGATTACAGAATTTTGGGCGCGGTCTAACTAAGGCCAAGTGGTGTGCCTCAGTGCAGGAAGAGATCGGGATACAAAATGCCACCCGGGCACCTTGCACTGCCACCCAGGTGGCACTGTCAGGGTGCCAGGCTGGCATTGCTAAGGTGCTCAGGTGGCACCAGCAGTGCCTGGATGCCATGTTGCCCGGAATCCGACCACCCGGAGGCCTCCGATTGCCTGAGAGACCCCCCCAGTACCATTCCCCTGGGCCCCCTTCACGGGGACCAGTACTGCACAGCACTCATAGAACATAGAACATAGAAAATACAGCACAGAACAGGCCCTTCGGCCCACGATGTTGTGCCGAACTTTTGTCCTCGATTAAGAACAAATCTATCTGCACCCCAGCATTCCACCATAATCCATGTATCTATCCAATAGCCGCTTGGAGGTCCCTAATGTTTCCGACTCAACTACTTCCACAGGCAGTGCATTCCATGCTCCCACTACTCTCTGGGTAAATAACCTACCTCTGACATCCCCTCTATATCTTCCACCCTTCACCTTAAATTGATGTCCCCTTGTAATGGTTTATTCCACTCGGCTGGGGTCCCATCAGCAAGGCCGGTAGATGCCAGGTGGTCACTCAACCTGGTGGCAGCACAGCTAGGTGGGTTCTTAAACTCACTTTGCCATGCAAGAATGGGTCCCGCCCATTGTGGGCAGGATCCAGATTGCGACGTCTTGCGAGATCTCGTTGGATCTCTCGAGGTGTAACGGCTGTCGGGAATGCCAGGGGAGGCCAATCCTGGGGTCCGCCAGCCGGATCTCACCCCAGTCCCGGCTGGAGGCAGCCGGTAGATTGTGCCCACAGAGTGCAACTTGACCTCAGCGCACATCAACTTTCTGCTACTGTTTGGGCTAGTTCTAAAAATACTGAGCTAGAAGCAGCTGCACAAAATGTATTTTGTACAGATGAAAAGAAGGAGCGAGAGGTTGGAGCACTCTTCAAGAATGCCAACAACTTGCATTTATATAGCACCTTTCACACCTACCAAGTTGCTTCACTGGGGCATTATAAATCAAGATGACACTGAGTCACACAAGGCAATATTACGTCAGGTGACCATAGAATCCCTACAGTTCAGAAGGAGGCCATTCGACCCATCGGGTCTGCACCAACCCTCTGAAAGAGCACCGCACACAGGTCCACTTCCCTGCCCTATCCCGTTTAACCAAGTGACCCCATCTAACCTGCACATTAAGGGGCAGTTTTTTTTAGCATGGCCGATCCACCTAACCTGCTCATCTTTGGAGAGTGGGAGGAAATGAGAACACCCGGAGGAAACCCACACAGACATGGGGAGAAAGTGCAAACTCCACACAGACAGTGGCCCAAGGCCGGAATTGAACCTGGGTCCCTGGCGCTGTGAAGCAGCAGCGCTAACCACTGTGCCACCGTGCCAGAAGCTTGGTCAAAGAGGAATATTTTGAGTGTCTTAAAGGGGAAAAGTGAGAGAAAGAGGTGGAGAGGTGTATGGAAGGAATCCAGAGCTTGTGGCCTAGGCAGCTGAAGTCAGGCCCACCAATGGTGGGGTATTTACAATTAGAAATGCACGATGGCCAGAATTAGAGACGTACAGACATCTCGGAGGGTTGTGTCGCTGGAGGAGATTCCAGAGATAGGGAGGGCCAAGGCCATGGTGGGAATTGAAAGAAAGAATGAGAACTATAAACCCAAGACGTTGCGTGACTGGGAGCCCCAATGTAGGTCAGCAAGCACGGAGGCAATAGAGGAACGGGATTAGTTTTGAGTTCAAATGCAGGCAGCAGAGTTTCAGATGACCTCATGTTTAGAGCAGGTAGAATGTGAGAGATTAGTCAGGAGTGTGTTGAAATGGTGAAGGCCAGAGAAATGATGGTGGCATGAATATATAAAAAAGTCTACACTTTTTAACTTGCTCAAACCTTTCTTAGTTCATCATTAAAATCCCGCAACATCCTTTACATATATGAAATATGTGGAAGAATGCTCCAGCAAAAATTACTGCATGAATAGGTCATTACTGTCTAAAGCCTGTGAGAGATTATTTGTTTAATAATCTACGGGAATGAATCGCAAAAGCCATCGACTTGTTTCTGTAAAAATTACAGAGAAGAATGTGAAGCTGGCATTACAAATTTCTCTCACCAACCCTCCTGCTAATTTATTTTAAACATAGATATTCTTGGCTCCTGTTTTTCAAACTACTCTCGTGCATGATTTTCAGCTTTGTCAAGATCACTAACATTTTCCCTGATACCAGGCAGAATCAGGATGGGGAAGCTGGACATCTGGGAGGGGGGTGGGGTCTGCCATCGGGGGGATGGGGTGGGGGGATTGTGGGTTTGGACCTCATGGGAAGGGTTGGACATGGGGGAGATCAAACCCCGGGGGGATGAGGGGTGGTTGGGGGTTGGCAGCGTTGGACATTGTGAGGGGGAGTGTGGTGAACATATTGTATTAACCATTCACCATGTAATATCGTACAATGGTCCATAGGTGGAGCCCACATGGGCAACAGCGTGATACAGTAACATACAGGGTGAATGGTTAACACCCGCAGGTTCCACTACCACCGCCACCTCAAATTACCCCATCCAACTTACACTGATCAGTGCCCCCGCCCCTACATGGCACCCGCACCCCCTCCTGCCCCCCCCCTTCACCCACCCACAGGAATGTAGCTCCAAAAGAGACGCTCCCTGAGTGCACGTCTGTCCCCGCACCGGCGGCTCCACCACCCATGCCTGCACGGATGAGTTCGACACCCGGGCCAGCTGCGATACCAGAGCTTCGGCGATCACAGCGCACGATCAGGGCGCCGGACAGGCTGAACCTGTGAACTCTTCACCCTCGCCGGACTTCAATTTTTTAACAGGGGGTGAATGTGGTGAACGTATTGTATTAACTATCACCATGTATTACGCTGTTGCCCATGTGGGCTCCACCTATAGACCATTGTACAATATTACATGGAATGTATCAGGTTGGTGCCCTTGTGGGCTCCGCCACTGGCACCGCCCCTTGAGGGGAGGTATAAAGAGCAGCAGCCCTGTAGGCGGCTCTCACGAGCAGAGCAGTCGCAGGCAAGCGTGTTCCAGTCGATTAAAGCCCCAGTTTACATCTACTCTCTGTTTTGTGTGAATCGAAGGTTGCATCAGGGAGGGTGGGGGATCGGACATAGGAAGGGAAGGTGGGGGTCAAACGCTGGGATGGGTGGGGAGGGTTCGACGTCAGGGTTTGATGTCAGGTTGGGGTACTAGGTTGGTTGGGGTGGGGTGGAGTGGGGTCTCTAGACGAGTCAAATCGGGGGTATGGTTAAGTGGATGGGGGACTGGGGCTTCCAGCCAGGTTGAGGGGGGGTGGGTTGTGTTGGTTGGTCAGGGTCGGGGTGATTCCATGGGGATCGGGTTGGGTTGGGGTAAACCTTGGCCATGGTGGGTCAGGGGAGGGTGAAGGGGGAGGGGGGGGTGGCGGGGCGGGGGGGGGGGGGGGGGTTGCGGGGGTGATAATGGAGTGGACAAGTTGGGTCGAAGGGGGGGGTCAGGTCAGATCAGGAGTTTGTGTCAGGTTGGTGGGAAGGTGTCCAACCATGTTGGGGGGTGGGGGGGGTTGGTTCAAGATGGGGCGTTCAAGCTGGGTCAGGGAGTCAGGTCGGGAATGAGAGTCAGGCCCACGTGTTTGTGGGGGGGTGGGGGTGGGAGGGAGTCCCTTGCAGGTGGGCAGGTTGAGCGTTGGGGTGGCCGGTTGGGGGGGGGGGGTGAGGAATACAGTGGGGGGGGGTGATTATTCGGGGGGGGGGGGGGGGAGTCCCCTGAGAGGGCGGGATTTGGACTGTGGGGGGAGACCTGTGCGGGGATTGGTCTGGGTGTTTAAAATAGTTACGCAGAAATTAGAAGAGGATTTATTTCTTCGGCAATTGCATAGGGTACTGGTGAGGTCACGCTCGGAGTATTGTGGGCAGTTTTGGTGTCCTTCTCTGAGGAAGGATGTTCTTGCTACGGAGGGAGTGCAGCGAAGGTTTACAGGGTTGATTTCTGGGGTGGCGGGACTGTCATATGAGGAGAGATCAAGTCGGTTAGGATTATGTTCATTGGAGTTTAGAAGAGTGAAAGGGGATCTCATAGAAATTAATAAAATTCTAACAGGGATTAGACAGGGTAGATTCAGAAAGAATGTTCCTGATGGTGGGGGAGCCCAGAACAAGGGGTCATAGTTTGAGGATAAGGGGTAAACCTTTCAGCACTGAGGTGAGGAGAAATCTCTTCACCCAGAGACTGGTGAATCTGTGGAATTCACTAACACAGGAAGCAGTTGCGGCCAAAATGTTGGTTAATTTCAAGAAGGAATTAGATATAGCTCTTGGGGCTGAAGGAATCAAGGGATATGGAGGGAAAGCGGGATCAGGATATTGAACTTGATGATCAGCCAAGGTCATAATGAATGGCGGAACAGGCTTGAAGGGCTGAATGGCCTCCTCCTGCTTTTATTTTCTATGTATGTTTCTATGTATGTTTCCAACTTTTTCTGTTTAACTATTAGCGTAACGTAGCTTTATTGGATGCTTCCTAGCAGAGCACAGTTGCCCAGAGGAAGTTAGCACGTCTGGGCAATGCCATGCAAATACTTACCTGGGAACTTCCAAGAGAGATCCCAAGTGCATCTTTGGGTTACCCCCCCCAAATCTGACGCTGGAGAGCTTGGACGTTACGGCCCAATAAAAAAAACTGAGAAACGTAGAGGACAAGAGGGATTTTGGAGTGCATGTTCATAGATTCTTGAAGATGGCTGGACAAGGTAAACAGAAGGGTCAAGGAAGCATACGGGATACTCCTTAAGCAGCACCTTCCAAACCCATGACCACCACCATCTAGAAGGACAAGGGCAGCAGGTACCTAGGAACACCACCCCCTGGAAATTCCCTACCAAGCCACTCACCCATCCTGGCTTGGAAATACATCACCATTCCTTTATTGTCACTGGGTCAAAATCCTGGAACTATCCCCCCCCCTCCCCCCCCCCCCCCCCCCGGCCGCCCACACCCCTCTCAACAGCTCGGTAGGTGTATGTGCAACACATGGACTGCAGCAGTTCAGAAAGGCCTTCTCGAGGGCAATTAGGGATAGACAATAAATGTTGGCCTAGCCAGCGACACCTGCATCCCTCAAAATCATTTTTAAAAATCTGGGGCAGAGAATACAAGAGATGACAGGTTATGCTATAAATGGATAAAGCACTAGTCAACACATAACTGGAGTACTGCGTGCCGTTCTCGTCACCTCGCGAAAGGGAATTATGTGCTTGCACTCAATAGATTGCAGAGGAGATTTATGCAGATGTTGGCCCAACTGGAGACTTTTGGTCATGAGGAAAGATTGAATAGGCTGGGGTTGTTGTCTTTGTAATAGAGGAGACTGAGGCAAATTTGGAGTGCAGGAAATTATGAGGGGGTCCTGATAGAATGGATGGAGTGGATAAGAAGGCTCTGTTCCCGTAGTTGAGGGGCTACATAACCAGGGAGCCCATAGATTTAGGATAAGAGTTAGGAGGTTTAGCTGGGATCTGCGGGTATACATTTTTGCTCAGAGGGTGATGGAACTCACTACCAGGAAGGGTGGTAGAGACTGAAACCCTCATAACATTTAACACATACTTGGGCGTGTGCTTAAAGTATCGTTACCTACAAGGCTAAGAACCAAGAGCTGGGAAACTCGAGTAGGTTGATTGGCTCCTTATCAGTCAGCGGAAATACAGGAGACGGAATGGCAATTAATTAATGGAATTCTGTGATTTTAGTCCAATGTATGACCAGTAATATTTTATCTTGGATTTCTATATGGTGCAATTAAGAGTGAAATAGATTACATATTTGAATGGAACAGTGTTCGATGTTTTGAGCAGAGGTCATTGCCCTGAAACGTTGACCTTGCTTTTTTTTCTCTCCGTTGATACTCTCCTACTTTCCGGATCTTCCATGCGTGTTATTTTATTTCAGATATCCATCCACTTTGGCACGGCATTGATCTTATTTACGAGAGAAACACTCATAAAGAATTAAAGAAATCTTGTAGGAGCTTCCAGGTAAGAGGTGAACCTCCAAATTAAGACCAATACATCTGCATTGCATGAATGATAGTTGGCAGCAACGGTGAGAATGCTGTATCACTCAATAGCTTAACAGGAAATTTTCTTCAATGCGGAACATTCCACAGATGGCCACTGGCAACTACTGTAAATTTTGGCGTACTCATCACACTAGAGTGCAAGATATCAAGAATGCTATTCCATTAAGAGTCATGGTGGTATAATTAAATATGTGCAATGCTGCAGACTTCACAAACTCTAATATTTAAAGGAGCAATGTGCATTATTTCACAGGAGCATTATGAAGCAAAATTGACAGCAAACGACGTAAGATATTAGGCAGATGACCCAAAGCTTGGCCAAGGAGGTGGGTTTTAAGAAGCGTCTCGCTGGAGGAAAGCTAAGTAGAGAGAATGAGTGTGTGTTGGGAAGGAATTCCAGAGCGTGGGGCCCAGGCAATTGAAGACTCAGCCATCAATAGTGGAGCGATTAAAATCAGAGACGCTCAAGAGGAATACAAATATCTCAGAGGGTTGTGGGGCTGGTGGCGATTGAAGGGATAGAGAGGGGTGAAGACATGAGGGGATTTGAAGACAAGAGTCATGTTACTCGACCAGAAGCTAACCTAGGTCAGCGAGCAAGGGCTATGAGTGAAGATGACTTGGTGCAAGTTATGAACCCAGGTTTTCCAGAGGGCGCTATCTAACGGAAAAGAAACAAGAGTCCTGTGTCAAGCACATTTAGCCAGGTGTTTCCAAGTGCACGCAGCACTGAGAATTACCCCGCTATCTAACGGGATTCTGTGTTATTTCAGGGCCACAGCAAGGAACACCCCGCTAAGGCCGCACTTAGTCTCATTTCCTGCACTTTGAAGATTCACTCGAGACCCCCTCCCACCAATGCGACCTCCGGACACCCCCCCACTCACCTATAAAGGGGTAATCGAGCCCCCCCACAACCCACTTAATAAGGGCAGGGCACCCCCGGGGCCCAAACCCCCGCAGTGCCTCCCTGGCACCACACCTGCCTCTCCCGGGATCTACCTGCCGTGTGGTGTCCCGATTCCGGCAGCACGCAGCTGGTAGATTGGGCCCTCAGGGTAGTGTTTTGTGATTTGTCGCAAGGCCTTTGAAGAAGTCGTCATCCGATTTCTCACCGTGGGTGTCCTCTCAATGGCATCAAATCTTTAATAGATTGGTGTCACCACTGCTACCACCATGTTTTGTGGTTTGGCTCATGGCCCAATCTATACTGGGAGGTTTTCCCTCTACTCATGAGTGACTCTGGCAGAGTCAGGCAGGTTACTTCAAAACTACTTTATTAGCACTACACGCATGATACGGTACTGGGTAGGTTTGTCTCTCTTGCATACAGACTGTTTCATATGCCCTACAGCGTGGCTAGCTCATGACTGCTGTTGTCACCATTATGTCATGATACACATTGCTACCTCAATACCCTAACTATTAACCCATTATGCTACAGGTGAAAAATAGGAGGGCTAGCCAGGACTGCATTGGAATTGTCAAGTCGAACGGTAACAAAGGCATGAATGAGGGTTTCAGCTGCAGAGGAGCTAAGGCAGAGACAGCAGCCAAAGATGTGCAGGTTAAGTGGATTGGCTGTCTAAATTGCCCTTCGTATCCAAGGATGTGCAGGTTAGATGGATTAGCCATGCTAAATTGCCCCTTCGTATCCAAAGATGTGCAGGTTAGGTGGGGTTACAGGAACTGGGCCTAGGTCGAGTGCTCTTTCGGAGACTTGGTTCAGACTCGATGGGCCGAATGGCCTCCTTCTTCACTGTCGGGATTCGATGGATTTTATGCCTCCTTTTGTGGTGATATGTATATATGGAGACATGTAAAGGGTTAAATAAAATAAATAATCTTTATTGTCACATGTAGGCTTGCATTAACACTGCAATGAAGTTACTGTGAAAAGCCCCTAGTCGCCACATTCCGGGGCCTGTTCAGGTACACGGAGGGAGAATTCAGAATTCTCAGCTGGTACGGGTATTGAACCCGCGCTGCTGGCCTTGTTCTGCATCACAAACCAGCTGTCGAGCCCACTGAGCTAAACCAGCTTCTTATGATTACAACACAACTGCTAGAGGGCAACACCAGATTCCACTATAAAGGATCTTGGGTTTCTTCCAACCAGGAGTAACTAGACAACAGAGTGTTAGAGAGATAGATCACAGCATAGTTCGCACGTGTAGTTTAAATTAGTTAATACTTTAATATAGATTACTTGATTACTAGTAATAGTTCTACAGAGTGTGCAAACTCAATATTAATCAATTCATTATTCATTGAATCTGTTTTGCTTTAAGTTGAAGATTGGTGGTTTCTTCAGAATCATATCATCAGACCATTCTGGATATTAAAGCAAAGAGTAACAGTATATTACCAAAGAGTACTATAACACCTTTCTCAATACAGTTCCCAATCCAGATTGCAGAATGGTGGGAATAGGAGTTAGAAACAAGGAGTGGGGTCAGGAGTGGCGGAGCGGATGTGGGTGGTGGTGCTGTATGCCAAGGACACGCCAAACGATAATGGCAGCATTACTTTCCCCTGAATAGAATACTGAATCCAATCAGGACGTTGTGTCAGTAAGAGACAAAACAGACAGAGAGTCAAAATATGTTTTTAAAATTACAAAGGATAAAATCTCCACTCTGGGCACAATTGAAAACCGGGGTGCAAACTGCAGCCAGGATTTCACTCGTTCAATTTTCGGCAAATGTAGTAATTTGCCATGAACCAGAACAATTGGTCAGCGTTTAAAGGGTATTTAATTTTAAAAAATTTGCTTTAAAAAATGTTCTTCGACATCTGTGAGAGTGAATGGATTCTTTTTTGATTGAAATTTTGATTAATAAAACTGAAAAAGTAATTAATCAGTGTCCAGTTTAAAAATAAATAAATTTAGAGTACCCAATTCATCTTTTCCAATTAAGGGGCAATTTAGCCTGGCCAATGCACCTACCCTGCACATCTTTGGATTGTGGGGGTGAAACCCACGTAAACACGGGGAGAATGTGCAAACTCCACACGGACAGTGACCCAGAGCTGGGATCGAACCTCGGACCTCGGTGTCGTGAGGCAGCAGTGCTATCCACTGCGCCACCGTGCTGCCCTATCAGTGTCCAGTTGACCTGAGATTAATTTCATAGAATCCTAAAATTTACAGTGTAGAAGGAGGCCATTCAGCCCATCAAGTGTGCACTGGCCTTTGGAAAGAGCACCCTACTTAAGTGCGCACCTCCACCCTATTCCCGTAACCCAACCTAGCCTTTCTGGATACAGCATTGCCAATCCACCTAACCTGCACAGCTTTGGACTGTGGGAGGAAACCGGAGTACCCCACGCAGACACGGGGAGAACGGGCAGACTCCGCACAGACATTGACCCAAGCCGGGAATTGAACCTGGCACCCTGGCGCTGTGAAGCAACAGTGCTAACCACTGTGCTACCGTATATTAAATTGTCCAGTTCCGATTTTAAGCTTATGCCCCTGATGTATTATGTTTTTAAGGCAGTCAATTTCAAAGTCGGGGTCGCGACCCGCAGGAGGGTCGCGAGCCATGCGTCGCGGCATTCCCAATCACGGGAAGAAGTGCCCAATGGCTGCAGCCGGCTTTGAAAAGCGACGACCGGGACCGGCTTTAAGAATGCTGGCCGTGCCGTGCATGCTTTCCCGCTCATCAGTGGGTAGGCACAAGAGCTCAGTGGGAAAGACCACCTCTTCATGACTTCAGCGCGCCGACCCAGGAGAAGATCGTTTAAAAAATTCGATGCAGTCGTCCTGCCTGAAGTGACGGCAGAGAGCAGGTCACGCGCCCCAAACTCTGACGTCCCGTGCTCTGGCTGCAATTGTGATCCCTCCACTTTGTTAGCAGCAAGCAAGCAACAGGACTGAAGGATTTAAAATGGATCGTTTTGTAATAAGGAAGAGAGGTCCAGAGACACAAACAGTCCAGGATCTGGCAACTAAAGCTGCTGGAGAGGGCAGCCCGGTAGCACAGTGGTTAGCACCGTGGCTTCACAGCGCCAGGGTCCCAGGTTCGATTCCCCACTGGGTCACTGTCTGTGCGGAGTCTGCACGTTCTCCCCGTGCCTGTGTGGGTTTCCTCCAGGTTGTTCCGGTTTCTCCCCACAGTCCAAAGACGTGCAGGTTAGGTGGATTGGTCTTGATAAATTGCCCTTAGTGACCAAAAAGGTTATTGGGTTACTGGGATAGGGTGGAAGTGAGGGCTTAAGTGGGGCGGTGCAGACTCAATGGGCCGAATGGCCTCCTTCTGCACTGTATGTTCTATGTTCTCTGAGAGAGCTACGCAGGAGAATCCACAGCCGGACAAAGCAGTGGTTGTGTGAGCTCCAGGACCTCTGACAAATAACCCATACATAAATGTAACAGTGAATGACAAAGCAAGTGAGATTGCGAGGGCCAAGGCAAGCAGGCTCATCAGTCGCATTAAAGGTAAGCGAAAATGGTGGGTCACGAAGTTCGGGTGGCATGGGTTGCGAAAGTAGGATAGCGTGACTCGCGAAGGTTGGCTGGTGTGGGTCACGAAGGTCACTGGCATGGGTCGCGAAGGTCAGCCAGCAAGGATCGTGTAGGTTGGCTTGTGTGGGTCGCGAAAGTTGGCCGGCATGGGTCGCAAAGGCTACGGGCAGGGGCCGCAAAGTTCGACCGGCGTGGGTCGCGAAGCTCGGCTGGCGTGGGTTGCAGAGGTCGGCTGGCGTTGGTCCCGAAATTTGGCTGGTTGGTAAAAATGGGTCCCCATAAAGAAGTTTGAAAAACACTGCTTTAATGGTACCTGCATGTCATCACTACAAGGGGAATGTGTCATGTGATCTAGCCTTAGTTTCGCTTTGGCCTATGAGCAGAGCACAACACAAACACCTCTGTTGCTGGTGTCTTCAAGCTGTAAACCCATGTATGTAGGCTCTTATGTGCTTTGTTTAAATAAATGATTACACAATGTGTTTACACAACCCCTTAGGAGTGATTGGTGCTTTTATATAATTACAAGAACTCAACAGCCCCCTTGTTTGGGATTTACCCCCACCAGAGGAAACAACTTCTCTGCACCTCCCTTCCCTCTTTACACCTCCCTATCAAGTCCTTTTCATCATTATACTCTTTTAACTCTTGCCTTACGTAAGTTCTTAAAGTTTTATTTCATAGGAGACCAATTGTTTGAATCTGTTTGGCAGAGACGCATTAAACTTCACTTTCTCTATTGCATTAACACTGTGTCTCACAGAGTCAGCCAAGTTGGCCGTGTCAACTTCCTCTAAGAGAGCATTAAAGAAGAAAAGTCAATGGGCAGGATTCTTCGAGCCTCCGCACCGAAATCGCGCTCAACGCGTGGGAGGGGAATGGGGTGTCAAACCCGTGATCAGGTCCGACACCTGCCCACGATTCTCTGCGGACTGGAGAATCGGCGCCAGTTGCGCACGCGCGGTCGACGCAGCGCCGGTTGGGGGCCATTGAAATAAGCCCCCCGTGGCGATTCTCAGCTAACAGCTGGCCGAGTTCCCACCGGTATGGTTCACTCATGGTTCCACCCGGCGGGAGCGTCCCAGTCCGCAGCCGCCCTGGTAGGGGGAGGGGGGGGGGGATACGCCACTGGGGGGGGGGGGGGGCCTCCAGAGCAGCCAGGCTCGCGATCGGGGTCCACCGATCAGTGGGCTCGCGCGATCTGGGGGGAGCCTATATTGTTGGGGCCGGCTTGCTGTGTGGTTCCGCCATGTTGCGCAGGGCCGCCGCCACAGGCAGACGCCGCACACATGCACTGACCCGCAGCCGGAAGTGCAGGGCCCCGTATCGGCAGCCGGAGCTGGGTGGACTACTCCAGTGCCTTGCAAACCCCCTTCAAAATGAAGAATCACTCTGGACTTTCTCCAGGAAAGTCCAGAGTGATTCGCGCCCGTTTTCTCGCTGGCGTGGGGACATAGCCCCATTATCAGAGAATTCCACCCAATATTCCTGTGGTTTCAAACAGATGCTTTCCAAGCCAATCACAGACTCTCTCTACTCACTTCTCCCTTGGGGAAGATCTCAGCAAACAAATGGAGATGTGGAAGCCACATCAGAACTTGATGTTAATGCAGCTCGTGGCTCCAATGGCCAACAGCTGACAAGCTGCATTGCCACAGAGATGTCAAATCTGATCCGTTGCAACTAAAAATGGACTATTCATCTGAGTTTGTGAAAAAAATAATGGTTGATCCCCCACCCCCCCTCCAGCACTCCATTTTTCAAATTGTGCGTTTTAAAAAAAATCATGCTACAATATTAATTTGCCTGCAAAATATTAATGGGGATTATGAGAGATACCGCTTGTAGAATGGAGTAGAATGTTACAATGTCACTGCGTGGGTGCATTGTTTTTGCACCAGCATTGCTCTATACTGGCTGTCTGATTTCACAATGTCTCCAGTCAGATGGTATGAAATCGGATGATGAAAGGGTGATTCATAAATTCTGGTAAGTGAATAGATATCTTTTATTTTAGCATTATGGGACAATGCAGTACACTTGGGCTTTCCCTTTAATGAGCACCAATGCAAATTTTTCTTGTCCCTGATTCTTTTTCCAATTTCTTTCATTTTTCTCGGCATGGTAGCACAGCGGTTAGCACTGCTGCTTCTCAGCTCCAGCGATCCGGGTTCGATTCCCGGCTTGGGTCGCCGCCTGTGGGGAGTCTGCACATTCTCCCCGCGTCTGCATGGGTTTCCTCCGAGCACTCCGGTTTCCTCCCGCAAGTCCCGAAAGACTTGTTAGTTCGGTCAATTGGACATTCTGAATTCTCACTCAGTGTACCCGAACAGGCGCCTCCGGTGTGGCAGAGCCTTTTCACAGTAACTTCATTGAAGTGTGAATGTAAGCCTACTTGTGACACTAATGAAGATTATCATTATTAGCATTCAGTCTTCCCAATTGAGGCGCTAACATTCCCCCCCCCCCCCCCCACTCCCCACTCCGCCTGCCCCCAATACCCTCCTGTTAGTACTTTAATCCTTCCCTCCTGGTAGTACTTTAATCCTTGCGCTTACAAAATCCTTTCTAATGTCACATTTGTCTTCCACAGCCAGTTTTGATAAAATGCAGGAAACAGTTGTAGAACAAACTAAAGAAAGTTGCTAAAAATGCAAGACAAACTATTTATTTGGTTTATTCTCAACACAGACCACACTGTCAAGGATTCTTAGATCCACAATGTTACTTACAGTCCCAATATTTTGCATTGTCGTTAAGGTCCTTTTTGATACTTGCAAACAGATTTTAACTTATCAAAAACAGATAATGGTCAATGATATCCTAACAAAGAATACAGTTCAAGAACTTAGCATCTTACTTGATCCTTGCTGCACATATGACTTAACCGTACTCATTCCCAGCCTTTCTTAAACTGGACTTCTGGACTTGTTACCTACATTTCAATTTGTGTAAGGCAGAACAAGCAAGAACATGTTTGCATGATTGTTGTGAGGGCCTGATCCTTGGCAAGGACAAATGCCAGCCTGGCACCCTGGCACTGCTAGCATGCCAGACTAGCACTGCTACCTGAACACTCTGAAAGTGCCAGACTGGCACCAGGGTGGCATTGCCATGGTGCCAGGTGGCACTGCCAGATTGCCAGGATGATGGCTCCTGCAGTGCCAGGGTGCAATCCTGCCCAGAGGCCACCCACTGGGGTCCTCTGATCGCCTGGGAGACCCCCACCCCCACAAGTACCATTCCACCTGGGTCCCCGTTAGTGGGGACCAGTGCTGATTGGTGCCCAGCTGGGTACTCCTTGGCGAAGCCAGTAGATGCCGGGTGGCCACTCGATCCGGCGTCAGCACGGCTAAGTGGGTTTGTAAACTCATTTAACAATACGAGACTGGGTCCCGCCCATGTGATCTGGTTAGATCCCGTGAGGCATAACGACCATTGGGAATCCCGGGAGAGGTCTCTCCCGTGATCTACCGGCCACGTACCGTCCCGATTCCAGCAAAACACGGCTGGTAAATTGCACCCCATACCTCTGCCTTCTATAAGCACAATAGGAACACAATTGGAACTTAACCAATCCCACATATACAAACACCTTTGTCCAGCATGAATGTAACTATAGGCTTTACCTTTCCAGGCACAGAAACGTTAAGTTAAACCCACTTAAAACTATACCTTATTTCTAATGTTTACCAATATAAATATAAATCCCTTCAAACGACCTTTGATTTCCTAACACTGATTATACCTCACACTCTGCCTTTCTTTTACTCAGTTGTTGCCTCATTTGCTTTTTCTTTCAATAAAACCTGTGGCCATTTTGTTTTTCCATTTCATTCCCCGATCATTTGTTACTTCTGGCTGGATTTGTTCCTTCAGCTTACCTAACCTTGGAGCAACAATTAGGTACATTCTGACCCGTCTATGGCCCCTAACACACATCTACAAGGTACTTCGGGGGAACAGTACAGAAAAAGAGTGTGGGTATAGAACAAATAAGAACGACAGCACATGGATTAGGGGTGGTTTTCTGTTTCCCTGCATAGAGACTCACATCTGGAACTCTGCTTAAATGATGAAATTCCTGTCGATCTGAGGACAATGCCAGCAAAATGTCATGATAACAGAACAGTGAACATGAAGACATGAGGGAAGTCAAAATATTCTTCATTGCCACCCCCCCACTAATTCTCTCTGATACTCTCTTGTTACCAATTTTCTTTATAAACCAGTGACTCGTGACAAATTGCGGTCCTATCTGTCGGAATAATCTGATGCATCATCACAAAACTATTGTGCCAAGTCAGGCCATGGCCATCAAAGCATAATGGTTCCATTCAACCCTACAGACACTACATTAACCAGATCCTAATGTTGTCTTCACACAATGTCCACATCTGAAATATTCCACTAGAGGAGGGAGAAGATAAGGGACAAAGCCCTTTGTAATTTATGTTGCCTCCTGGCCCAGTAGCAATGCCAGTGATTGCAGTGCTCCTAAGCTGTAACGTCAAATACCTCAGCACCATTCTGGCATCGTTAAACAGATTTTTAAAGATTCATTCCACGTATTCACCTTGTTTTGCTGTCTGGGGTCAATAACTGAAACTAGCTGATTCTGAGGAGGATCTGATAAGATCAGGGTAAAATATTTGTCATGCTCCCTGTGGTATTATCAGGCATTGCAGTACACGAGAGGCTGTAGACCATTGGTTAAACCTAGGAGTTTACCATTGGCTGTTTGGTATGTAGCTCCGCCCTGACAGGTGGGGTATAAGAACCGGTGCCGTCCCAGCAGCCCTCATTCTGTACCGAAGCTGCTGGGGAATAGATCTAGTCTATTAAAGCCTTCAGTTATGTTACTACCACGTCTTTAATAGTAATTTACCGTGCCTCAATTTAATAGACTACTCCTAAGCTGAAAAGATGGATCTCCGAATCAAGCCGGAGTGTCTACAACTCAGCACCCACGCGGCGAACTAGACGGCAAAGCCCCGGGGAATCGTTGGAGGAGTTCTACCGTGCGCTACATGTACTGGGCAGAAACTGTGGCTGCCCGCAAGTTTCGGGGAGCGAGCACACGGAACTCCTAATCCGGAATGCCTGCATAGCAGGTATGAACTCCTCAGAGATCCGCCAAAGACTCTTAGAAAAAGACACCCTGGGGCTTAGAGAGGCACGGACCCTGGCAGGGTCCATGGATGTTGCCTCCAGAAACGCGCAATCCTACGCGCCCGACTGCTCAGCGGCCCCCTGGGCTGTGTGGCATCCCGCAGCGGCAGCCCCACAGACCTTCCCCGTGTCCCCGCAGGCCTGCACTGTAAGACGGCTTGCGAACTCCATCGGGCCCCGCTGTTTCTTCTGCGGGCAGGCGAAGCACCCCCACCAGCGCTGCCCGGCCCGCACCTCCACCTGCAAAGGGTGCGGCAAGAAGGGACATTTTGCGGGGGCCTGCCAGGCACAAGCCGTGGCCGCGGTCTCCAACGACTCCGGACCGCCGCGGCAACTTTCTCTTCGGGCCCCAGGCAGCCAGCACTCACCGCCACCCCCCTATCCTAGGGCCACGTGCGACCAACGGGCGTGGCCATCTTGCCCCTCGGACACCACGCTGGACGGATGGGTGCCGCCATTTTCTCCATCCCCGCCGCCATTTTGTCCATCCCCGACCACCATGTGCGAACCATGGGAGACGCCATCTTGGATGGGGCCCCTGGACCCCAGCACGGCCGACTACACGCTGCCCGATCAAAACCCGCAACTGCTCCATCTGGCCTCGGTGACTCTGGACCAAAATCGACCTTGGACACTCAAACAGCAATGACGACGGTCTTCATCAACGGCCACAGTCTTGCCTGATCGACTCTGGGAGCACGGAAAGATTTATACACCCCGAAACGGTAAGGCGCTGTTCACTTGTTACCCACCCTGTAAACCAAAGAATCTCCCTGGCCTCCGGGTCACACTCGGTGGAGATAAAGGGGTTCTGCCTAGCAAACCTCACTGTCCAAGGCAGGAAATTCAACAAGTTCCGCCTTTATGTCCTGCCGCACCTCTGCGCGGCTACACTCCTGGGGTTGGACTTCCAATGTAACTTGCAAAGCCTAACTTTCAAATTCCACGACCCTATACCCCCCCTTACTGTCTGCGGCCTCGTGACCCTTAAGGTCGACCCGCCTTCCCTGTTTGCGAACCTCACCCTGGATTGCAAACTTGTCGCCACCAGGAGCAGACGGTACAGTGCCCAGGACCGGACCTTCATCAGGTCAGAGGTCCAAAGGCTACTGAGGGAAGGGGGTCATTGAAGCTAGCAACAGTCCCTGGAGAGCTCAAGTAGCGGTGGTAAAGACCGGGGAGAAACACAGGATTGTCATTGACTACAGTCAGACCATCAACAGGTTTACGCAGCTGGATGCCTACCCTCTCCCCCGCATATCCGACTTGGTAAACAGGATCGTGCAATATAGGGGGCGGGATTCTCCACTCCTGCGCCGGTTGGGAGAATCGCCTGGGCCGCCGAATTTTCCCGCGACGCTGGTCCGACGCCCTCCCGCGATTCTCCCAAGCGGTGAGAATGGCCCTGTCGAGTTCCGCGCGGCGCAGGCCGGAGAATCGCCCCGAGACACCCAAAATGGCGATTCTCCGGCACCCCTGCTATTCTCAGGCCCGGATGGGCCGAGCGGCCAGGCCAAAATGGCGGTTCCCCCCGGCGCTGTCCACACCTGGTCGCTGCCGGCGGGAACGCTGGGGGGGCGGCCTGCGGGGTGGAGGGGGGATCCCGCACCGGGGGGGGGTCTCAAATGGGGTCTGGCCCGCGATCGGTGCCCACCGATCGCCGGGCCGTCCTCTCTGAAAGAGGACCTCCTTTCTTCCGCAGCCCCGCAAGATCCGTCTGACATCTTCTTGCGGGGTGACGCCAGTTATGCGCGCCGGCCACGTCATGTATGCGGCACTGCCTTTACGTGGCGACAAGGCCTGGCGCGTGTAAATGACGCGGCCCCGCTCCTAGCCCATTATCGGGCCCTGAATCGGTCGGGATAGGGGCCGTTTTGCGCCGTTGTGAACCTCGACGGCGTTCACGACGGCGTGGGCACTTCGGCGCGGGAGTGGAGAATCCCGTCCAAGGTCTTCTCCACGGTAGATCAAACGTCCGCCTACCATCAGCTACCCCTCCGTACTAGTGACCGCAAATACACTGCCTTCAAAGCAGATGGGCGGCTCTATCATTTTTTAAGGGTTCGCTTTGGTGTCACTAACGGGGTCTCGGTCTTCCAACGCGAGATGGACTGAATGGTTGACCGGTACGGCTTCCGCGCAACATTCCCGTATCTTGATAACGTCACCATCTGCGGCCATGACCAGCAGCACCACGACACCAACCTCCGCAAATTCCTCCAGACCGCAAAGATCCTTAACCTAACGAACAATAAGGATAAATGCGTATTTAGCACCGACCGTCTAGTCATTCTAGGCTACGAGGTGCGAAATGGAGTTATAGGCCCCGACCCTGAACACATGCGCCCCCTTATGGAATTCCCCCTCCCTGACTGCCCCAAGGCCCTGAAGCGCTGCTCGGGTTTTTCAGTTATTACGCCCAGTGGGTCCCTAACTACGCAGACAAAGCCCGACCCCTAATCCAGTCCACAACCTTCCCCTGTCGACGGAGTCCCGCCAGGCCTTCAGCCGCATCAAAGCAGACATTGCAAAGGCCACGATGCTCGCCATTGACGAGTCCCTCCCCTTCCAGGTCGAGAGCGATGCGTCCGACGTAGCTCTGGCCGCCACCCTCAACCAAGCGGGCAGACCCGTGGCCTTCTTCTCCCGTACCATCCATGCTCCCGAAATTCGCCATTCCTCGGTCGAAAAAGAGGCACAAGCCATAGTAGAGGCTGTGCGACATTGGAGGCATTACCTGGCCAGCAGGAGATTCACTCTCCTCACTGACCAACGGTCGGTGGCGTTCATATTCGATAATGCACAGCGGGGCAAGATAAAAAAACGACAAGTTCTTGCGATGGAGGACAGAACTCTCCACCTACAACTACGAGATCTTGTATCGTCCCGGGAAGCTAAACGAGCGTCCTGATGCCCTGTCCCGTGGCACATGTGCCACCGCACAAGTGGACCGCCTCCGAGCCCTCCACGAGGACCTCTGCCACCCGGGGGTTGTCATGATATCCACATTAACATATCATGGTGCAATCACACACACACACTGATGGACAGGTAGATGGACCAACCAACACACACACAACATCACAGCCAATCACCAGTGAGAACACACGCACTATAAAACAGGGAACACCACAGTTCCCGCTCATTCTACCAGGAGATAGCTCAGAGCACAGAGCTCACAGCGTGCCACTCAGACATACACCATGTGCTGAGTGCCTCACTAAGATAGTGCTAGTGCTGGGTCCACAGGTTAACTGGTGAAGTACGAACCACAGCCAGAAGTTAATAGTTATTATTGTACAGAATAATAAAACAGAGTTGTACCATCTACAACCGTGTTGGTTCGATTGTGTATCGGAACACCCAACACGTCAGGGGTCACTCGTTTTTTTCCACTTCATTAAGACCCTCAACCTGCCCTACTCCATCAAAGAGATCAGGACAGTCACCAGGGACTGCCAAATCTGCGCAGAGTGCAAACCGCACTTCTACCAGCCAGAGAGGGAGCACCTGATAAAGGCTTCCCGTCCCTTTGAACGCCTCAGCATGGACTTCAAAGGCCTCCTCCCCTCCACCGACCGCAACACATACTTCCTGAACGTGATTGACGAGTACTCCCGGTTCCCATTCGCCATCCCCTGCCCCGACATGACCGCAACCACCGTCATCAAGGCCCTCCAGGGTATCTTTACACTGTTCGGTTTCCCCGCGTACATACACAGTGATAGGGGGCCCTCCTTTATGAGCGACGAACTGCGTCAATTCCTGCTCAACAGGGGCATTGCCTCAAGCAGGACGACCAGTTACAACCCCCGGGGAAATGGGCAGGTAGAGAGGGAGAACGGAACGGTCTGGAAGACCGTTCTACTGGCCCTACGATCCAGGAATCTCCCAGTCTCCCGCTGGCAGGAAGTCCTCCCGGAAGCCCTCCACGCCATCCGGCCGCTGCTCTGTACAACTACCAACCAGACACCTCATGAACGTCTCCTTGTCTTCCCCAGGAAGTCCTCCTCCGGGACCTCTCTCCCAACCTGGCTAGCAACACCCAGACCCATCCTGCTCCGGAAGCACGTGCGGGCGCACAAGTCGGACCCGTTGGTCGAGAGGGTTCACCTGCTGCACGCTAACCCCCAGTACACCTCAGTTCCCTGACGGCCGGCAAGATACAGTCTCCCTTCGGGACCTGGCGCCCGCCGGAACCCCACGCGCACCCAAACCATTACCCCCCCCCCTCCACAACACCTCACAGGGGGGTCAGTCCTCCCGCCGCTCCTGCCTAGGCCCTCCCACCCACCGACGTCCCCTACAGGCGCCCCCTCTCGTGTCAACCGTTTGCCCCACCAGCGCAGTCTAGGGGTGACGAAGCTGCCATGGAGGCCGAGGCCATGCTCCCGGAGTCGCAGACACCCGGACCCCCACCAGAATCACCACAGAGGCTGAGATGATCCAGGAGGACGACCAGGCCACCCGACCGACTGATTGCTTCACTGTAACTGTAACTAAATGAACACTGACTGTATATATCTTCCACCCTTGTAAATAGTCTCGACAACCCTGTAAGGAGGTATCACGGTACCTCCATATCTGATCATACCATGTTAAATGCAATTGTAACCACTGCCCACCACCCCCGCCGGACTCTTTTTTAACAGGGGGTGAATGTGGTATTATCAGGTATTGCAGTACCCAAGAGGCTGTAGACCATTGGGTAAACCTAGGAGTTTACCATTGGCTGTTTGGTATGTAGCTCCGCCCTGACATGCGGGGTATAAGAACCGGTGCGGTCCCAGCAGCCCTTATTCTGTACCGAAGCTGCTGGGGAACAGATCTAGTCTATTAAAGCCTTCAGTTATGTTACTACCTCGTCTTTAATAGTAATTGATCGTGCATCACTCCCAATCAGTAGCATTGTACTGTCGCAGAAATTTAACAGTGGATGTTTTGCAGCATAATTGCTACAACATCGGATGTAGAGTAACTTACCCTTGATCCAAATCTGATAGTTCTGTAGATTTGATTACAATGCAAGCCAGCACTGATAAACCATGTCATATTGGATTGGATTTGGATTGGATTGGATTTTGTCACGTGTACCGAGGCACAGTGAAAAGTATTTTTCTGCGAGCAGCTCAAGCAGATCATTTAATACATGAAAAGAAAAGAAAATACTTAATAGGGCAACACAAGGTACACAATGTAACTACATAAACACCGGCATCGGGTGAAGCATACAGGGGTGTCGCGTTAATCAGGTCAGTCCATAAGAGGGTCATTTAGAAGTCTGGTAACAGTGGGGAAGAAGCTGTTTTTGAGTCTGTTCGTGAGTGTTCTCAGACTTTTGTCTCTCCTGCCTGATGTATCCACCTGTATGGTGGATATTGACAGGCGGAGAGGAAGATATAGTGTGGTGTGTGTTACGTATCTGGGAATTAGATGCTCAAATTGAAGAGAAGGTTGGGCAATGCCAACCTTTTGCAAACCTAAGGAATACTCCACCATTACAACCATTACATCCATGGAAATGGCCGACTCAGCCATGACAGAGAATACACATCGATTATGCTGGTCCATTGGAGGGTCACATGTTCTTACTGATTGTGCACGCATACTTAAAATGGCCAGAAGTCGCAGTAATGAAGTCAATGATGATTGAACAGACCATTGAGAAACAAGACAAAACATTCTCAAAGTTTAGAATACCGGAGCATATTGCCAGTGATAATGGCACGCAGTTTACTTTGAAGGAATTTGAAGGCTACTTGAAAGGGAAAGGCACACACCATATCAAGTCAGATCCACATCATCCAGCAACTAAGGGATTGGCTGAACAATTTGTGCAATCATCAAAGCATCAAAGAACCAAGGAACATTTTCAAGAAGAGTAAACAAATTAATAATAGCTTATCGGAACGCTGTATGTGCTACCACGCAAAGTTCACTGGCAATGCTGTTGTGCAAGAGAAAACTACGAACACAGTTGGATTTGTTAACACTACTCGATACTTAAGAGATTGTCAAATGACAACAACAAACACAAATTACTAGGAGGGAGAAAATCTCTGAAAGACGAGTATTCAACCAGGGAGAGAGAGTGTGTTAGTTAGGAATTACACCACTAATGGGAAATGGATGCAAGCAAAGACAGGCCCAATGTCATACACTGTACAGACGGATGATGAAAGAGTTTGGCGATGTCATGGTGATCAGTTACTTGCTGCATGAAGTTAGTTTGAAGAAACTTCTCAAGAGGTCCTACCCTTCAAAGACCTAGAGAGATATACTTTGGAATGGAGACCAGAGACAGTGACGAGTTCAGATTCTGTTTCTGAGGACTTTTCAATGTCCACAGTGGCAGATACTGAAATAAATACTCAAGAAGTACCATCCACAGAAAGGAATGAGGACACTTCTGAGGTCGCATGTAGCCAAGTTCAAGAACTCCAAATTTTACGAAAAAGGAATAGAAGTCCAGCACAGAGATTGGCTTAGTGAATTGTATGTATGTATGGAAATTACATACCAGGAGATGTGTTGTATGAATATTAATTGTTGTTGTTGCGCCAATGAAGTAAACAGGAAGGGACGTTATGTATCTGGGAATAGGTTTGTGCTGGTTCTGTGTCATGTGATGTGCAGTGACGTCAGCAGAGTGTTTGCGCGGGGTTTGGGCAGGTCACTATATTGATTGTATGAGCAACACCCTTAATAAACCTCTCATCGTGTTTTACAAGAATCCAGAGTGTGAACACCTACATACCTTTCCTCTCTGCAGCAACAAAGAAATATAACAGTGTGGAGGAGACATAAGAGAAGAAACAAATTCCCATCTCATTCTGACAGGAGACCTCTGGTCAATGTAACCTTCACAGGAAATCGTGTGGTCAGTATTTATATGTTATATATTTTACACACCTCTACATTTGTTATCAATTTATTCAATATAGTTTTCATCATCTGGTTTGACATCCACACTTAGTGAGAAATAATATTTTTTTCCGAGCAAAGATTCAGCAAAGGAGCAAGAATTTCATAATTATTTAATTATATATGTGTCTTTTCACTCAGGTACAATAATATTATCAGAAGAGAGGAGGCCTCAGAATTGATTCTCATCTCCGTCCTCAGAATCATTTAGTGTCTACTTGTGGAGCACGACTGTATTCAGCTGTAGAGGCAGCCTGTCACCTGGAATCAGGGACATCGCCAATGCGCAGAAAGAAACTCGATGGGTGAGAAAGTCTCAGCTGGCACTGCAGTGCAGTACTGAGGGTGTGCTGTGTCATTGGAGGTGATGTCTTTCAGAGGAGAAGCGGAACCATGCCTGCCCTCTCATAGATGTGTAAAAGATCCCGCAACACCATATCAAAGACGAAGAGTTATCCCCAATATTCTAGCCAATCCTCAATCATCATCACTAAAACAGGTTATCTGATACTCAACACATTGGTGTTTGTGAGAAATTGGTGCACACAGATTGGCTGACATGTTTCCTACATTATAACAGTAACCACACTTCAAATAAGGACTTCACATGCAGTAAAGCATTTAAGAACATTCTGAGGCTGTGAAAGATGCTATCTAAATGCAAGCTCATTCTTAGAACCACATGATGAAACATTGATGACCGAGGACGCACCGGAGATAGAAACAGTAGCATGCATCACGCAGGGATGAGGGACAGAGTAAGTCAGAATCTGTCAAACATATGGGGTTGGATTCTCCGATTCCCAGACTAAGTGCTGACGCCTGCGCGGGAACAGTGGCGTTTTACGCCAGAAAAATCGGCACAACGGCTGCACCGATTCCAGGACCATTGGGGTGCTGGCAGCCACGCCGGGTAAAGCTCCCGGCTACCAGGCCAAAACCGGCTGGAGAATGCAACATGGTGCCGGCTGCGCGCAGACCTGGCCTGCCAAATAATAACCCCAGTAATCCCCCTCATCACCCCCGGTCCACCCCTCACAATTCTTCCCAGATCTCGCCAAAGCCCCCACCCCGGCCGGCGGTAGGGCTCCCCCCCCCCCCCCCCCCCCCCCATCTGCGGCGGCTCTGGACACAGTCTGCAGCCACCACGCAGGGTCGACGATTAAAAATAGCATAAGTGTTCCGCGTCGTCGAAAACTCGGCCATCGGGGGTGGAGCATCAAGGGAGGGCCTCAGGTGACGTCCTGAGGCCGTCCCTGCGGTATGCGGCGTACTCTTTGAGTACGCAGTTTTTGAGGGGGCGGAGCATCGCAAAAACAACGCCGCTCCCCGATTTCGGCGTAAACGGGGATTCTCCGGCCGATCGCCGAACACAATTCCGTCGTCACTGATTGAAGCATCCCACCCATGTTTTCTGCCTTCCAATATAGATCCAGAAAGAAATGTTGATTTAGTCAAAATTTGGACCTATTATGTAACAACATCTATCCTTGAGAAACTCAAGGTGGAGGTCAGGCTAGAATGGGAGCCTTTACAAAGGTTGATTAAGTGCATTTAAATTTTCAATTGAACAGGTTGGGACTGCCAATAAGTGTGCGAGAGGTTATAATAAGGGATTGGTTCTAAACTGACACAGTACTGTCAGCATTAGAAAGATTGGGCATTAAAGTGACGTCTTTCAACCTCAAGAAGCAACCAGGAAAAACAGCCCTCTGATTGGGTTACCAACCAACACAGATGCAGTGACAACATCATCACTCCATTCCCACCCCATCACCACCACCATTACTAGAATGCCATTCAGTATGTCTTCATGTGAGTGTAACCTGGCCATGACTGATTAAAAGCCATTATCTAAACAATTCCCATTCAACCTGTGCGCAGTGAGGGCAATGTTTCTTCAAAGGAGCGGAAACAGTTCCTTTCATGTTTCCACAAAAATGGGCCATGTGGAGAAACGGGTGGTAAATTATGAACAGCGGGTCATGAAAATGAATCCACCACTTGCTCTCCTTGAAGCCGGTAGAACCAGCTCCAAAGGACAAGCAACTGCGCCAAGAATTCCATCCACTTTGCAGAATCACCACCAGCTGCAGACATATATAATTGGGAGAAAATGTGTCCCTAAATAGTGATGGAAAGTTAAATGACTTCCAGATAAAGTTACGCTCTCTTCTCCACATGGAAAGGGATCAACATCTGGGCAGTGGCGTTTATTAACGTCAGGGATAAAAACAAATTAAACGCTGGCAGCAAATAGGCATAAGAACACAATGCTCACCCCAAAAAATGAACGGCAGAAATGACCAACAAATACCACCCAGGAACAAATCGTGCTATGTGACCCAACGCAACAAAACCGTGCCTTTTGGACAGGTCTGCGAGAATGCAGACAGGGGAGAAGTGGCGGGAAGAATTAAAAACGTGACTTCAATCCTTTCATACACATTTTCAGAGGTTAAAAAATAAGCATTTTGGGTGGAATTTAAAATTAGACAAACGCATATTGAAAAAAAATTGGAGTCATTCTTTGGATGAACTAAAGAAATAGAAATTTGAACTGACTTCTGAAAAAGAATAATCCTGCAAAATTGTTGATTAGCCTTAATGAGGTTGTGGATATCCTTTACTCGTTGAAAGCTCAAGAATTCCAAATCGGAATTCAGGTGCTGAAATTTTCCAGCGCTTCCACCCGGCAGGGTCTTCCAGTGTCGGCCGATGCCGATCCCCTGCAATGCGTTCCACAATGGCGACAGGTTCAGGGCGCGCAAAAACCCCGTACACTTCGGCGGGACAGGAAGACCCGCTGCCGGCCAACGGCGGACTGCCTCCATCGTCAGAAATACGCCAGGGTGGGGGCAGGCGGAAAATCCCACCCCAGATGTTTTTTCGGCAGTGACAGTGAGATCATTAGGGTAGATATATTAACTGAGAAAGAGAGGGGACATTGAAAACAAACGCATCTGAGCGAATAAAAAAGCAAATTTCAAATAGATTTTCTGAAGGAAAAGCCCCAAAATATTAGAAACAAAATGTGACAGGTGAGGTAGTAAGCAAATAATCGGAAACATTTAGTCAGGAAATTATTCGAGCTATTTCACTGATAGAAAGTTGTAGGGCCTAGCCACAGTGCCTTAAAATAATTTATTATTTTGGGGGATTATAAGCATTGCTGGCAAAGCCAGCATTTGTTGCCCATCCCTTAATGCCCTTGTACTGAGTGCCTTGCTTGGCCATTTCAGAGGGTAGTTCAGAGGCAACCCCATTACTGTGGGTCTGGAGTTACATGAAGGCCAGACCAAGTAAGGCTGGCAGATTTCCTTCTGTGAAGGACATGAGTGATGGGTTTTTAAGATAGCCGCTGAATAGTTCCATGGTCACCGTTACAGGGGAGCAGCTCTAAATTTCAAATTTATTATTGATAATCGATATTGATAGCCATGCTAAACTTTAACAAAAGGCATTAGAATGGGCGGCACGGTGGCACAGTGGTGAGCATGACTGCCTCAAACCGCCAAGGACCTGGGTTCAATCCCGGCCCCGGGTCACTGTCTGTGTGGAGTTTGCACATTCTCCCCGTGCCTGTGAGGTTCTCATTCCCACCACCCAAAGATGTGCAGGGTAGATGGATTGGCCACGCTAAATTGCCCCTTAATTGGAAAAAAAATAATTGGGTACTTTAAATTTATATTAAAAAAAAGAATAAGACTTAAAAAACAAATATATGACAAAAAAAGGGTTAAAAAAAACCAGGAAAAGGTAGCAGGAGAAGCAAGAAGGATCTGAAAGTTGGCAGGACTATGAAAAAAGACCGATAAGAGTACATAGAAACATTAAAGTACTTTATTCACACATTTGACATACCTAGAGATAGGGAAGGGGCCAAATAGGAAAATGGAAATTTCTTGGAAGTTGAAGAAATGGAAGTGTTCCTAAATAAATACCTTCCCTGTTCCTCACGCACCACACCCCAGCCCTCCCCCCACCCCTTTTTGCAGAAGAGCGTTAATGGGAGATAAAAGGTATAACAGAAGGAGGTGAAGGGTGGCACGGTGGCACAGTGGTTAGCACTGCTGCCTCACAGCGCCATGGACCCGGGTTCAATTCTAACCTCGGGTGACTGTCTGGAGTTTGTACGTTTTCCCCGTGTCTGCGTGGGTTTCCTCCGGGTGCTCCGGTTTCCTCCCGCAGTCCAAGGATGCGCAGGTTAGGTGGATTGGCCATGCTAAATTGCCCCTTAGTGTCCAAAAGGTTATGTGGTGTTCCTGGGTTAGGGGGATATGGGGCCGGCCTAGGTAGGGTGCAGGGTTGGTGTAGGCTCAATGGGCCGAATGGCCTCCTTCTGCACTCCAGTGATTCTATGATTCTATGAAGGAATTTGACAGCTTTAGACACGAGACAAGGAAATGATGTTGAAAAATATGGATGACATTCAAGTTGGAAAAGGCTCCATTTGGCATGCACCCTAGAATTCTGAGGGCAATGCAAAAGGAAATAATGGAGGCTTTCACGCCAAGCTTTCACACGTCCTTGGGCATGGAAGTTGCATCAGGGGACAGCAATGTTACCAATGTAACATCTGCACGGTAGACAATTGAAAAGAATAGATCAGATAACTGTGGACCAGTCAACCTATCAACTGTAAATAAAGTTCAAGAGATGATTACAAGATGGCTGGAACCCATCGGGGCTGAATAGCGTTCATTCGCATTTACGTTGTCGGGGGGAGCACAATTCTGCAAGTGAGGCAGGACATGCAAATTTACGAACACTCTGCTGGTGCGAATTGAGAACAATTCCAAGCCCAGGCGTGTGTTGTTTTTGGCTGGGACTGGAATTCGCGCCTAAGACAGCTGGAGGTGTTTTTCAGCACTCCACCAGCCACACGCTTACTGCAGCAAGTGAAGATGGTTCAGAGAAGACCTGCCCCCCGCCGTATGGGAGTCGGAATTGGACCCACATCTCCAAGCCTGTCAGGGACGCTCTCTTCCCCAGGGTGGGCTGCAGACTCAAGCCCATCCTGCTGAACAGTGTGTGGGAGATGGTGACAGAGGCAATCGGCACTGCCTGGGAGGTGATCCTGAGGGGTGGGGGTCACCCATGATGAGGTCTCTGCCCTGAGAGGGGCAGAGAACCAGGGAGGGTTGCAAAGGCCACGGTGCAGTGAACTCCACGCATCTGTTAATGATATCAGCTAGAGCTTTACCAAAAACACTCAAGAAACTTATAGGCCAAGTCTTTAGAAGATGACTGCTTGATCGCATTTAGTGTTGCATTCCCAAATGCCATTGCATCCCTCTGGAAATACTTAAAGCAACAGGAAACTTCCTCCTCTGGACAATTCACACACTAATATGTAACAACATACTTCAAATAATAGATTTTGAATCAATTATTGATGTTCTGGCTGATGTATGTGAGTTAACAAATGCAACAGTGACTTCCACTGGGAACAGTCAAATTCAAACCAGACTGCAGTAGAAAAATAAAATATTCGTCTAACAGCAGACCATACAGTAAAGCACAAAATGTTGCAGTAACTATCATTACTGAATGTCTGGAATTCACTAATAATGTTACGAACTAAAACCTAATGGATGCGGTACGTTGAGACAAAGCATGACGGGTTCTAAACTAGTAGGGTGTCAATTTGCCCTCAATCCTCCACATGTTTATAATGATTCAGCAGAAGAAGAGGGCATTTAATGCTGTCAGGTCTATGAAAAGACTATCCAATTAAACCCACTCCCCTACCCCTTGCAATTTATCCCGCTTTGAGTATTGACCCAATTCCATTTTGAAGGTTATTATTAAATCTGTTTTCACTTTCGGACAGTGAGCAGGATTTTCTGGCTGGTCCAGCTGTTGCGATCTTCTGGTTTTGTCGACAGAACATGTGTACATGATTGGTCGGCCCCCTCCCACATCTGTCACAAATGTCCTCCACCCGTTCAAACAGGTGAATCATTTTCAACATCTCAAATGCGTTAGTGCCAACCTTGCATACAAAGTCGATGCATTTACCCTCCGTAACATTTCGCACCAAAATCCTTCCTCAAATGTCTCCCCAATTCCTCCTCCCATTTGCCCTTAACCCTATCCAGAGATTCTGATCCTGCTTCCGTAATGTTCCTATAAATAGCCGAGGTAACTCCCCCTTCTATCCCCAACACCATCGACACCTCTTCCAGCAAAGAAGAAGGGGGTAACATTGGGAAGGTAGGAAGGTCTCCTTTATGAAAGCCCGTACCTATATATGTCTGTCCTTCCTTCGGAGCTCATATTTCTCCCTCAATGCTTCAAATGTTGGAAAACGACCTTCCTGAAACAATCTTTCAACATGATCGCACCTTTTTCTCCCCAGTCTTGCAAATTTAAACAGATGGTTTTCTTGGACACACATCAGTTTCGACCCTGCCCCTATCTTAGAACATTTGCGAAACTGCTTCCATATCTTCAGCATTGACATCACAACGGGGCTCTTTGAGTATTTCTGCGGTGCCAAGCGCCCATTGCCCCGACCCATAACTTGCTCCTTCCTCCATCTGCACCCAGCCTCCCATTCCTCTGAACTGGGTACAGCCCCAGCCTGTCCAACCTTTTCTCAAAAGATAACCCCCGTCATCCCAGGATCAGTCGAGTGAACTTTCTCTGAACACTTTCTCACGCATTTATGTCTTTTTTTAATATAAGGAGACCAAAACTGTACACTGATTTGGAAATTTATTGTCATACCCTTAATGTCTCTGGACCTTCCACCCTAACTGCATTGTGGGTACACCTACACCAGGCTGACTGCAACAATTCAAGAACACCATCTTCTTGAGGGCAATGTCAGCAATGCTCACATCCCATTTTTATTTTAAGCGCACCTTCACAGGCACATTTTGTCCTATTGGGGAATAGTAGGGAAAGCAGTGCTGGGCTGATTACCAGCCCACTGAACCATGTCACAAAAGTTGCGTCTGTAGCCAACAAGACCGGATGTGGGACTTGAACCCACAGATTCTGGCCCAGAAGTCGGGATACTACCACTGCATCACCGGCCCTCACAGCCCACCAGCAAATAAAAAATTATTGATCCAACTTCAGCAAGCCCTGTTCAAAGGTGAAGACAGAAAATGCAAAAAGACCCATTCTTAACCAGTTACAAATTATGACTAAACATGCCAGCTGAGCTCAAATGCAACCTGTGACAAAAAACGAATATACTCGATAGAAGTCATTGAAATGAAAGAAGCCGTGGTTTTTGGTATAAGAATAGCAGACAATACTAGTGGCATCTTTTGTGCTTTTCCCATTAAATAGAGTACATGGAGTGGCACAGTGGTGCAGTAGGTAGTACTGCTACCTCACGGCGCCGAGGACCCAGGGTTTGATCCCGGCCCCGGGTCACAGTCCATGTAGAGTTTGCACATTCTCCCCATGTCTGCGTGGGTCACACCGCCGCAACCAAGGATGTGCAGGGTAGGTGAATTGGCCACGCTAAATTGCCCCTTAATTGGCAAAAAAAAAAGAATACACGATACGAGAGTTTTAATTGGTGTTTTTTGATAATACAAACCAGCCACGCGTTAACACTATGCCATGTAACCATTGGTTATAGCACGTGAGGCTTCAAAACTAGCATGGAGAAAAAAAAACTGCTAACCATAGTGAAAGTGAATAGTTTGCAAGTTTATTTGTCTTACTCATTTTCATTGTTAAAATTGTGAATCAATAATTGTGTTAACATAATTAACGGGGAACAGTGGTGATTAATAAGTAACATGTTCGAGAATTAGTTCATGGCTTTCTGACGAAACATCAATATTCCTGCAGGCATACATTGATAAAAAGGTCCTGGACGTGTGAAGTTCCTACAGCATTCAAGAAGCTGAATACGATTCAGGACAAAGCAGTCACACTTAATTGGCACCCCATCCACAAACATTCTCTCCCTCCACCACTGACGCACAGTGGCAGCCGTGTGTACCATCTACAAGATGCACTGCAATAACTCACCAAGACTCCTTAGGCAGCATCATCCAAACCCTTGACCCCTACCATGTAGAAGAACAAGGGCAGCAGACAGATGGGGGCATCACCACCTGGGAAGTTCCCCTCCAAGTCACTCATCAACCTGACCTGGAAATATATCACCGTTCCTTCACTGTCACTGGAACTCCCTCCTGAACAGCACTGTGGATGTACTTCCACCACATTGAATGCAGCGGTTTAAGAAGGCAGTTCACCACCACCTTTCAAGAGCAATTAAACATGGACTATAAATGCTGGCCTAGCCAGCGACACCACATCCCATGAAGGAATAAAAAAGTTCTTGCATTTTTAAAAAGATGCAACTCATGATTCAGTTTTATTTCTCTAGATGTTAATTATAACTATTTATCACAACTAAATATATTTTTAATAAACACTTCTCTTGTAAAACTCGGCAATGTTGCATTATTTCTGTGCTCACAAGTTATCCTGCCAGTCCACTAAATGGATGTGGATCAAGTGACCAGTGGGCCATTGTATATTCTCTACACTGGCGACAGATGACACTTTTAGCCTCGGGAAAACTAGTTGAGATTCTGGGTGTTATAACCCTCGTGAGAATCATGAGAAACACTCACTAATCTCCCATTGAATATGAGCTCCCAGGTAGGGGGCAGACACTGAGCATCTGGGGCTTGTCAAACCAGGAGATAAAAGCAGGCCCAAGTCTGCACTGTAACTGGCTGGTTTAGCACAATGGGCTAAACAGCTGACTTGTAATGCAGAACAATGCCAGCAGCGCAGGTTCAATTCCCGTATCGGCCTCCCTGAATAGGCGCCAGAATATGACGACTAGGGGCTTTTCACAGTAACTTCATTGAAGTCTACTTGTGACAATAAGCGATTATTATTATTATAAGTCAGGGCCTGGTCAGACATATACTTCCGGTAGGGTCGACACTGGGAGTGAGATGCAATGTAAAATTTAACTCGTATATATGTAAATAAATCCACCTTCGTTTATGACAGTTTCCTTTGGAGTTATATTGGCGACGAGCATTTACAGAAGCCCCATACTCACCTATTGTTTTGCTTTGGCCAGCAGACGTTCGTATTGCATAAAATGCCCTGCATCGTATTGCATAAAATGCCTTTGATCGGTAAACTGGATGCATTCAATGCGGGGCTGGAGGATTGGAATCAGTGTGCAGCGCGCATGCGATACTTCTTCCAAGCAAATGGCATACTGGGGGAGGACCGGCATAAAGTTCTCCTTCTGACCATCTGCGGGGCCCAGACATTTGGCATCATCAAAAGCTTGACCTACCTGGCTGTACCAGATTCCAGATCATTCGATGATCTTGTGGCAATGGTTTTGGACCAACTCAACTCCAAGACATCTATGATAATGCAGTGATACCGGTTTAACAGGGCACTACGCTCCTCTGGTGAGTCAGTGACGGACTTTTTGACTCATTTGCAGCACTTGGCTGAGCACGGCGAATTCGGGTCGTCTCTTTCGGAAATGTTGCGGGACAGACTCATGTGCGCTATAAATATTTCCGCCACTCAATGGAAACTGTGGCCTGTGGCGATTGAGGTAATCGCGAAATTGACCTTCATGGACACCTTACCGGTGACGATGGCACAAGTGCGCTCATGGACAGGGGGCCGATGTTGGCGAAGCTTCACCTTCCATTATTCAATGGCACTGGGAAGGAAGCTTTTCCTGAGTCCCTGTGACCCTTCACTCAAATGCTCGTTGAATTGAGTTTAGAGGGTGGAGTGATTTTGTGGGGTGGTCGGGTGGTTATTCCCCCTTAAGGACAGGGAGCCCTGCTACAAAGCTTGCATGCAGACCATCCGGGAGCTTCAAAAGTAAAGATGTTGGCCTGGAGCTACGTCTGGTGGCCAGGTGTCGGTGGGGACGTTGGGCACATTGTAAAGAATTGCTCAGCATGCCGGGAGTTTTGAAATCTTTCAGCAACAGCTCCTCTCCAGCCTTGAGAATAGTCGGGGTTTATCTGTGGATTCATCTCCACTTGGATTTCGCTGGACCATTCATGGGCTCTATGTTCCTTGTACTGCTGGACGCCCACTCCAAATGGATGGCGGTTTGCAAGATATCTACCACACTGTCTAGGGCCACCATTGAGAAGCTCCGAGGTGTTTTTAATATGCAGGGACTGCCGGAGATGCTGGTGGTCGATAATGGCACTCCTTTTACCAGAGAGTTTGCCGTTTTTATGCGGCGTAATGGCGTCCGCCGCAACTGTGCCTTATCATCCTTTGCTTAATGGGTTGGCTGAGCGGGTGATCCTAAACTTTAAGCGTGGTTGAAAAGACCAATCGACTGGATCTGCAGCCGCATGGTTGGTGCGTTCCTTATTCAGTTATCGCATGACGCCGTACGTGACTACCGGGATTGTTCCAGCTGAACTTTTAATGTGGCGACGACTCCGGACTCGGTTGAATCTTACCTCCTAGCCTAGGAACCAAGGTCGAATGGCGTCAGGAACAGCTGAAGCGTCGCCGCGGTCGCGGTGCGTCAGAATGAACTTTCCGGGCCAGGGGCACCACATTTGCCCGAAACTACGGAAATGGCACAATGTGGCTTCCGGGTGTGGTGCAGGACCATACAGGCCCGGTCTCAAAAAGGGTCCGTGTCCGGGGAAAGACCCTTAAAAAGAACACATAGACCACTTGATCTGGCACGAGGTCGCCTGTCAGGACGTTCCACCGGTGGTAGTACCGCTGTCATTTCATCATGAACCAACACTGGGGCTGTGGGCTCAACCAGCTATGTTGCCGCTACCGACACAGCATGATTCCTACGAAGCTGGTTCCGAGATGGAGACCACCACCACCTGGGGCTCATCAAACCGGAAGATAAAAGCCTGGTCAGACCTATCCTCCCGACAATGTAAAATTTAACTTGTTCCGCCTATAAATCCGTTTATGACAGTTTCCTTTGGATTTATTATACTGGGTAAAACATTGAAATATGCCTGGAAGCAACTCTCATTCAACTCCACATATGTGAGCCCAAAGTGTCAGTCAATACTGCGGGTACATCAGCTTAATGGGTCCCAGGTTCGATTCACATCTTGGGTCACTGTCTGTGCGGAGTCAGCACTTTCTCCCCGTGTCTGCGTGGGTTTCCTCCGGGTGCTCTGGTTTCCTCCCACAGTCCAAAGACGTGCAGGTTAGGTGGATTGGCCATGCTAATTGCCCTCAGTGTCCAAAATTGCCCTTAGTGTTGGATGGGGTTGCTGGGTTACAGGGATAGGGTGGAGGTGTGGTTTTGAATAGGGTGCTCTTTCCAAGAGCCGGTACAGACTCGATGGGCCAAATGGCCTCCTTCTACACTGTAAATTCTATGAAATAAAACTGGAAGTGCTGAAATTCCTTGGTTTTTATCATACCATCTTCGAGAGATATTGTGCCCTTCAGAACATGACTCCATGAGAGCAAGATTGAATTAAATTTTTAAGCACTATAAGGAGGGATTTTCCAGCTCTTCCAGTAGGTGGGGTCTTCCAGTCCCGCCAAAACCCACCCCCTTCCGTAGTGGGTTCCCCAGCAGTGGAACGGGCAAGCCACTCAAAACACCGTAGACATCGATTGGTCCGGAAGATCCCTCTGGTGACCATTGGGTACCCGCTGTGCTATCAGAAAACACGCCTGGGGGGGGTCGTAAAATCCAACCAATCTTTGACTTTTCAGCCAGTTCCAGTTTGCGATATTCTCGCAGGGGCCCCATGAAAGCAACTATGAAATCCAGACAATATTAATAGACCCATTGAAATTAATCAGAAGAAGTTTTTTTACTGTGGGACTGTGGCTGCCACTGTGACCTGGCTCTGAGCACTCTCACCTCTGAATGGGTTCAAGCCCCACTCCAGACACATGAGCACAAAATCGGAGAGGTGATGTTAAACCAGGGCTCTTCGGAAGACGTAAAAGATCCCAACCCTATTTCGAAAAAGAGCAGTGGTATCCTGCCCAATATTGATTCCCACGACCAATTTAATTGCTGTTAAGTGCGTTGAAATATCTTGTCAAATGCGCTACGGAAATGCAAGTATTACTTTCTTTCACCCCAAATCGCAATTAGGGCTTCACATAACACATTGTTTGAGTAGTCTGTGCTAGCAGGGCACAACCTGAATAAAGTGAGAGGAGCCTCAATGGGACCAAAAAGAGCCCCCTAAGGTTGGGTAAATGTAGAAATATGACCACACAATATAGCATCAGAACAGGAACAGCTGGAAACACTCAACAAGCCAGATAAAACCTGTGGGTAGAGAGAGAGGGGGAGACACAGGTCATCGACCTACTACCTGGGAGCAAGGGGCAGCTCATCGTTTGGACCAAGCTTGACTTTTCTTCAATTAGGGGCTGTGGGCATTGTTGGCAATGCCAGCATTTCTTAACCTTGAGAAAATGGCCTCCAACTCCATAAAGATACAATCAGACTTTTTGTTTTGATTCATCCTCTATGTACTTCTCTCCGGGAAGGAAAAAAAAATCTGTTCTCCATTACTCACCATCTTCTATCCATCTGACAATCAGGCGCCCAAGTCCTTCCCTGGAATACCATGTGCTTCTATTTTCTGAAAAGGTTTGTAATGAGTTACTTTATCAAATGCCTTGAGTCACAACATCCATTGCATAATTATTATCAACTTTCTTTTTGCCTAATCAAATAACTCAATCAGGCTGGTTAGACGTGAAGGCCTGTAAGCTGCCATTGCTCAGTTCCCTGGCCAATCTTTGTTTCCTGTCCACTTGGATAGATTCCTCCTCAAACCATTAAATTTGGCTCTCTTCCGGCTCAGCACTTTCCCTTTGACGCCTGACATGGCGGACATGGGTGGGGTAAGCTAGGTGAGAAATCAGGGAAAACTGGGCGACAAAGCCTACGCAACCTGCTGGTCCAGGGCTTAGTTTCCCTCTCCCTAACCCACGCCAGCTGGGACTGCTGCTCATTGCCCTTGTCCTATCTGCCACATGCAGATATCTTCAGCCAGAGAGTGGTGGGTCTGTGGAATTCATTGCCACAGAGGGCGGTGGAGGCCGGGACGTTGAGTGTCTTTAAGACAGAAGTTGATAAATTCTTGATTTCTCGAGGGCTATGGAGAGAGAGCGGGTAAATGGAGTTGAAATCAGCCATGATTGAATGGTGGAGTGGACTCGATGGGCCGAATGGCCTTACTTCCGCTCCTATGTCTTATGGTCTTATGGTCTTCCAGTTGGACATTTTCACCACTGATCCTTCTCTGCCCCTTTCTATTTAAATCTATTAATAAACTGTTCTTTTTTACCCAGTTGATCTCTCACTGCAACGTATTCTACTTGCCCTCATTCACATTTACAGTGCAATAACTTCTATTTGATCTCAAAGCACATTGCTTTTCTTCAGTTGCACTGCTTTCCAATGGTCAAAAGTAATATGTGCCCTTAAATGACATATTAAGAGTGTGGAGATCTACATATGCTGCATAAAGAGCAACTGGCCTAATCTTATCGAAGTTCTTTAGGTCGATTGGATCATTTAAATCATTTGAACACGCACCCCATATACATTGGCCTGGATGGGGGAAGCGGATTTCAATCAAGGATGGGATAGCATGGCCCAAAAGTCCTTAAAGGATTCTGGGAAAACTTAATGGAATACAACTGCTATAAGGATGAATGTGAATGGGCAAAGTTTCCGATGGCTGGAAAACAATGGGAGGCCAAAAAACAAAGGAAGGAAAGGGCTAGTGAGGCTCAGCTCTTTCCCTTTGACGCCTGACATGGCGGACATGGGTGGGGCAAGCTAGGTGAGAAACATCAGGGAAAACTGGGCGACAAAGCCTACTCAACCTGCTGGCCCAGGGCTTAGTTTCCCTCTCCCTAACCCACGCCGGCTGGGACTGCTGCTCATTGCCCTTGTCCTATCTGCCACATGCAAATGATATGGCTGGGTTCGGCAGTGTCGTAGGCCCATTACCCTCAGGAGTGTTCTTCTTGACCACCGCTCCTGAGGGTAATGGGCCTATGACACTGCCAGGGGAAGCTTAGTCATAGTTCCTGGGTTAACGGTGGGAAGCGGCAGTAAAGTGTCACGATGGAGAGAAAGTGTGCAGCAGTAGACTCCTGTCCCCCAATTTATGCCTTACCTACTGAGGTGTTCATCAAATGATTTGCGGTTGTGGCGACCCTCACTTTGCCTCACTTCTCGCACAAGCCACTGAAGGAACTGCTTACTGATTCCACAATAAGATGTGACCGACATAAGACAGCGATAGCCTATGATTCATTCAGAATGTCATGAGGTTATTTTCAGAGTGACCCATCTGTTATAAGTCATTTGTCCAATTTTATCAGATGGATTAGGAAACAGTTCCACCAGCTTTGCGCAGACCAAGTTAGGGACTCTGTTACAAATTTTGGAAGCTGCATCTTGATCGCAACCGTTTCAACTGAGAACATAGACCTGCACAGCACAGTACAGGCCCCTCGGCCCACGATGTTGTGCCCAACTAGTCTGAAACTAAGATCAAATCAATCTACTCCCAATCATTCTAGTGCACTCCATATGCATATCCAATAACTGCTTGAAAGTTCCTAAAGTGTCCGACTCCACTACTATAGCCGGGAGCGCGTTCCACGCCCCAACCATTCTCTGAGTAAAGAACCTACCTCTGACATCCCTCCTATATCCTCCACCATGAAACCCTGTAACAGCTTCATCCACCCGAGGAAAAAGTTGCCGAACGTCCACTCTATCAATCCCTCTCATCATCTTATACACCTCAACCAAGCCACCTCTCATCCTCCTTCGCTCTATTGAGAAAAGCCCAAGCTCCCTCAACCCTTCCTCACCTACCCTCCAATCCAGGCAGCATCCTGGTAAATCTCCTTTGCACCCTTTCCAATGCTTCCACATCCTTCCTATAATGTGGTGACCAGAACTGCACACAATACTCCAAATGTGGTCTAACCAAGGTCTTGTACAGTTGCAGCATAACCTCACGGCTCTTAAACTCAATCCCCCTGTTAATAGGGACATTTTGATTGAAAGCCTCAGTCAACAATTCGATATCACTGAAGCCTATCAGTACTGATGGTGATTTCTCATGATTTTCTGTACCCTTGATGGCCTGTGGTGTAATTATATTTGATCATTTATTTTCAATGGTTCACTGTTAGAGGAGCTTGAATTTGACAGTTTTATTATTCAGATGAGATTTTTTTAAATGGATGTCCCATCTGACCTCTCAGGTGGGTGTATAAGATCCCCCGGCCTCTTTCCAAAAAGAACCTGCAAATCTTTCTCTTACGCCATTGGCTGGTGGTCAGAGCAGGAGAGAATCCTGGTCAGCCACCCCTGATGGAGTGTGGAGCGGCATCGCTCACGCTTTAAGTCCCTGCCGACCAGTTCTGGGAATTACTAACTTGACGAAAGTCTGTCTTAATGCACCACTAGGTGCGGGAAATTGGAATATTTCTATATTACAATAGTGACTACACTTCATAAGTCATTCATTAGCTGTGAAGCACTTTGAGGTGTCAATGGTCATGAAAGGCACTATATAAATGCAATCTTTTATTTCCTCATATTTTTATCATTTGAAAATGAAATGAAATGAAAATTGCTTATTGTCACAAGTAGGCTTCAATGAAGTTACTGTGAAGAGCCCCTAGTCGCCACATTCCGGCGCCTGTTCGGGGAGGCTGGTACGGGAATTGAACCGTGCTGCTGGCCTGCCTTGGTCTGCTTTAAAAGCCAGCGATTTAGCCCAGTGTGCTAAACCAGCCCCATTTAATTTACAAGTTTACAATTTTACAAGATTTACAATCCTTTAATAAAATGTACAATGGGTGGAACTTTCCCCACATTTGTCAGGGTGTCAGGCTCTGCCTGAAAACCGGTGTGTAGCTCCCGAGATGCATAGCCGTGTTTTCGGTCCAGACCTTCAGCCATCCTGACCAAATCTGGAGGTGTGGTTTACGCCATCAGTCTGGTGGACAAGGCCTGATAAATCCGGGTTTTCAGGCATCTCGCCAGCGAGGTTTTAATATTCAGTGAGGGGGGATCAGGTGACAGGAAGGCCCGTTAATGATATTAAATGGAGCAATCTAGTGGCCATGCCTGACCTGGGACACGACGTGGCCAGTATATCTCACGGGAGGCCTCTCGCGACATTTACTCGGGTCGTGAGATCTAAAGGGATCTCGCGAGGCATCCCAATCTGGATCCCACCCACAATGGGCAGGGCCCAGATGTGCATATTCAAGAGAGTAGTTAGCCCCACTTGAATATGTCTACGCTGTGTGTACCCAGTGCCTGGGATCGAATCCCACGCCTCAGAGCCCCTGATCCACCGCTGTTTAGCACTTGAGGGAGCCCCCCAGGTGATTGGGGGCACCCGGGTGGTTGGCCTTTGGGGAGGGTGGTACACTGGCATTTCTGATGCCATCCAGACCCCTTGGCACTGCCATCTTTGCACCTTGGCAGTGCCATGCAGGTGCCACCCTGGCACTTCCAGGCAGGCAGGGGCACTTCCAGATTGTCAGGTGTACTGGCAAGGGTGCCAAGGTGCGCATGTGGCATCTTGCCCTTGTCAGGCATCGGGCCTGGGGTGCCCTGCCCGTATGAAGTGGGCCATTCCCAGCACTGCAAGCGCCAGGAACACCCTCAAAATGCACTCGACGGGGGACTCGTTTTTTTCGGTTAAATTGCACCTAACATTTCTTAAAATCTATTCAAATGAGGTTCCTGCATTTTGTGGACAGGATATTCGTTATGTCACTGATGAGGGGTGGGGGAAATCAGGGAATGAGATCCCGCGGCCAACGCAGGTGCAAAACTGCCCCCAATGTCTCTGTCTCTATGGCACATAAGCAGAATTCAAGCCTTCTAAAACTCCTGTTCCTTTGGGTAATCTTTTATTTGGCTTGTCTCTTCACTCGCCTCTTATAGTGCACCTTTTAAAAAACAAGTCCATATATTATATCCAATATTTTGGCTGTGATAAATAGGATTTCCTATGCCTTTAATCTTGTACTGTTTCAGAATTGGCTAATTTTGCAATAAAACAGGCATCTGACAGACTGGAAACCATTAAATGTCAAATCTGTGGACAATCCGAGCAAATGAGCAAGACTCCCTTATTCTGAGAATGTGAATATTTTCTGGTACAGTTTTCACGCTCATATCAAGATAATCCAAAATTCAAACAGAGCCTGGTACACATTGTTACCTGGAGGCAGTAGGCCTTATTCCTTCCAGAAACAGAGAATTAGACATTGGCTATCTCTCAATTCTTATTAAAATGAGAAATTAAAAAATAATGTGTGAATTTATATCATTGAAATGTCGGAAAGTGCTTCGCAATGTTACTTTAGTGTATTGACTTGGCAACAAGCAGCAGTGGCCATCATTCTGTTGCAGCAATGGTCCATTAAAATCGACGAGAGGCTGGATGCGCCATTCCTGCGGCTAAGTGCCGATGCCGGTGTGGGATCCGTGTTGTTTCACGACCAGCAAATCGGCGCGAAAACCTCACTGAGTCCAGTACCGGTGAGGGGCTAGCACCGACACCCGGTGAAACGCCCGCGGATCACACCAGAAACGGCCGGACAATGGCCGGGTCCCGGGCCGCGCATGTGCACGGCTGACGACCTGCACCAACCGCGATTGCACAGCCCACCCCCTGGCCACTCCCCCAGCAGTCCCCCTAACCCTTGCAGAAGCCCCCCCCCCCCCCCAGCCAGCGGCACGGATCCCGGCCGAGTGCGGCGGCGCTGGACACAGTCTGCAGCCATCACGCCGGGTTCCCGCATGGTTGATACCACACCTGTCCCGCCCCGTCGGGAACCCGGCCCATCGGGGGCGGAGCATCGCGGGTGGGCCGGCAGATGACGCACCGACACCGTTGAAACGGCGCGCGTCACGGTGGCATCAGTTTGGAGGGGGCGGAGCATGGTGAACCGACGTCGAACCGGCGCCGACCCCGATTTCAGCACGAAAATTCATTCTCTGCCCGATTGCCTGACACAATTTTGGCGTCGAGCCGCAGAGAATCCAGCCCGAGGTATATGAGGAACTCAATTTATTTTTAGTAGCATTTTTAGTTGTGATGTGTTTGTTCAAGACCTTTGTTGGGCCTCAGATATCAAAATTTCTCTTCTCCTTACATACTAAGGGATGTTGAGGTTATGAAAAGAGTGTGGAGGAGGGCCAGAAGATTACTCCTCCTGCCCCTGTTTGTAGCAACTCTTACCAGGAGGTCTGCTGGCGTGATGTATCACCCTAGTCTGCCTTGCGCCATCCTCACATCTTCACTCTAGCTCATCTGCAACGGCGACATCTGGCATCCAACTACACCTAGCTTGACCTCTCTTCCTGCTACCCTCCATTTCTAGAAGAGATCTCAGCAGCTCTTCAGCTCTGATCAAATGGCTGAAATAGTTTGGGTGTTACTTTTGTACAGATCTTTTTGTTTGTGCAATTTCAAGTGCCTCTTCTTATGGTCCATAATACGGGATTCGTTAGCAGTCGCATTTCAGAGGTCTCTATTCTCTTCCGTGCATCTTTATTTATTGTGGACGTTTCTGAGGTTGATTCCCAGGTTGAAATATTTAGTCAGGTAAGGGATCACTCAGTACACTTTGGAAAACCATAAACTCAGGAAGATCAAAGTTAAGAAAATAATGAAGACACTAAATTGTGCTTTTGTCCAATCATTTCAACTTGATAGTTGAGGAAGGGCCAGGCATCACGAATATAATGTTGTGTAAGGATGTTAAGTGGTTCTTCTTTTCTGAGAGGATAACGGATGTGTTGAACAGGTTTTCTAACTCGTGTGGTGAATGTTGATTTATGGTATTGCTTCACGAGACATCTAGACCAGTGTCACCTGTGTCATGATATTCAAACACACACATCATGATGGACACACTAACAGGCAAATCAGAGTACACAACACCACAACCAATCACAGACAAGAACACCAACCACATAAAAAGCACGAGCACGACACCTGGAGGTCAGTAGGTCTGGGGAGAAGGAAGCATGAAAGAGCTGTTGAAACACCACAAGCAGGGAGCCCCCCACGTGCAGAGTGCAAAGACCAAGTTGTAAATAGTGAGTTTAAATAAACAAGCGTTGTACCATATGCAACTGTGTTGGCTCTTCTGTGTGTTAGAACACCCAACACCACATGGTACAGGAGTGGATCGATACCTGCCTACCAACCTGCCATTCTGGACATGGACCACACCGGCAAACCGCAGCCGATGCAAGTCACGGGGAACCTAGGCACCAACTGGAAGCTCTACAGGCAGCGATTTGACCTGTACATCCGTGCCACCGAAAAACAGAATGTCTCGGATGATTCGAAGATTGCAATGCTCCTCTTCTACGCAGGCCCCCACCCAAATGATGTCTTTAATTCACTGGTGTTCGAGGAAGGCGAAAACCAGGCCAAATATGACACGGTCATCCTCAAAATGGACCAGCACTTTCAAACTGAAGTAAACGAAACTTTCGAAAGATACATCTTTCAGCAACGCCTGCAAGGTAAGGAGGAGCTTTTTCAACCCTTTTTGACGCACCTCCGGATTCTGGCGCAGTCCTGCGGTTACGGCACCACCACAGAGTCCATGATCAGGGACCAGATTGTTTTTGGCGTTGCCTCCAGTGGCCTACGCCAGCAGCTTCTTAAAATAAAGAGCCTCACCTTAGCGTCTGCTGTGGAAGCCTGTGTCCTCCATGAGAATGCTGCCTGCCGTTTTGCCCGATTTCAGGCGTCCGAGTTGGCACGGAGGGGGTCCCCAGCCGTCGAATCGGCAAGCCAGGCCGCCCACGACGTTGAACGCATCCAGGCCGTCGATTTCTTCCCGACCCACGGCCCGGACGACAGCGGCCGCTTCCCGCGCTTTTCGCGGTCTCCCGCGCAGGTGCGCGCCAAGAATAACGGCCACAACGAGGGACGCACTGCGCAGGCGCGCCCACCGCAAGATCGCACTGCGCATGCGCAGTGGCGCAACGAACGCCGTGACGTCATGACGTGCAGCAAGTGTGGAGGTCTACACTTAAAAGGGCAATGTCCTGCAAAATACCAACAGTGCAACAGATGTGCCATGATAGGCCACTACGCAGCCCGCTGTCGTGCGGCTCAACCCATGGATCCGGCGCATCCTCGACAACCTCGCACACGAGTCAGGACCGTCCAGCCCACGCATCAAGACTTCCAGTTAAGTGATGCAGATGACCAGGATGACTTCAGAGTTGCCGTCATTGATGTCAACAAGGTCAATGCCATCAATCCAGACGATGAGTGGTGTGCCACCCTGACGGTCAACCGATCGCGCGTCGCCTTCCGTCTGGACACCGGCGCATCCGCCAACCTGATTGCTTACTCTGCAGTCCAGGCCATGAAGGTCAAACCACTCATCACACCATCCCGGCTTAAGATGGTTGACTATAACGGGAACGTTATCCCGTCCGTAGGATCTTGCCAGCTACAGGTGACTCACAAGAGGTACACGGCCACACTCCCCTTCGAAGTTGTGGGCTCATCAAAGGACTCGTTACTGGGCGCACAAGCGTGTAAGGTCCTTCACCTGGTACAGCGCATCATGTCTCTCTCTCCAGATGAGATATCCGACTTCCCGGATGCTGAGTTCCACGCGAATCTCCATTCCCTCCTCGCTCACAACCAGGAGGTTTTTGAAGGCATGGGGACATTGCCACACACGTACAAGATTCGACTCAGACCGGACGCCATCCCTGTCGTTCACGCACCTCGCAGGGTTCCTGCGCCTCTCAAAGACCGCCTCAAGGCACAACTGCAGATTCTTCAGGACCAAGGGGTCCTATCCAAGGTCACGGAGCCCACGCCATGGGTCAGCTCCATGGTCTGTGTAAAGAAGCCCTCTGGCGAGCTCCGTATATGTATAGATCCAAAAGATCTGAACAACAACATCATGCGGGAACACTATCCCATCCCGAAACGAGAAGACCTCACCAGCGAGATGGCGCGAGCCAACATATTCACTAAATTGGATGCGTCCAAAGGATTCTGGCAGATCCAACTGGACCCGGCCAGCCGAAGACTATGCACATTCAACACCCCTTTTGGCAGATTCTGCTACAACCGGATGCCATTCGGCATCATTTCGGCATCTGAAGTATTCCACCGCATTATGGAGCAGATGATGGAAGGCATCGAAGGGGTACGTGTATATGTGGACGATATCATCATTTGGTCCACCACTCCGCAGGAACACATGCATCGTCTTCGACGTGTCTTCACCCGCATACGGCAAAATGGCCTGCGTCTCAACCGTGCGAAGTGTGCTTTCGGCCAGACGGAGCTGAAATTCCTCGGGGACCACATCTCAAGGTCCGGGGTCCGTCCCGATGCAGACAAGGTTAGCGCCATCACAGCCATGCCACGACCGGCTGACAAGAAGGCTGTCTTAAGATTCCTGGGCATGGTCAACTTCCTTGGGAAGTTCATTCCCAACCTGGCTTCTCATACAACAAACATGCGCCATCTCGTAAAAAAATCGACGGAATTCAACTGGCACCAGTCGCATCAGCAGGAATGGGAGGAGCTCAAGCACAAACTGGTCACGGCACCAGTGCTGGCCTTCTTTGACGCGACTCGCCCTACAAAGATCTCAACAGACGCCAGCCAATCTGGTATTGGAGCGGTACTCCTGCAAAAAGACAGCACGTCATCATGGGCCCCGGTTGCGTATGCCTCACGAGCCATGACCCCTACCGAACAGCGCTACGCGCAAATCGAAAAAGAATGCCTGGGCTTGTTAACTGGACTGGACAAGTTCCACGACTATGTGTATGGCCTGCCACGATTCACGGTCGAAACTGACCACCGCCCCCTGGTCAACATCATTAACAAAGACCTGAACGACATGACTCCTCGCCTCCAGCGCATCTTACTCAAACTCAGGAGGTACGATTTTGAACTGATCTACACTCCGGGGAAGGAACTCATAGTGGCGGACACTCTTTCCCGAGCAGTGAGCACACCACCAGATGCGGAGGGGTTCGTGCGTCAAATTGAGGCACACGTGACTCTGACAGCAGCAAATATGCCAGCTGATGATCCTTGTCTGGCCCACATACGCGCAGAGACGGCGACTGACCCTCTGCTGCAGCGAGTGATGCGCCACATGACGGAAGGGTGGCTAAAAGGGCAGTGCCCCCAGTTTTACAATGTGCGAGATGATCTCACCAATATAGACGGGGTCCTTATGAAATCGCATAGGATCGTCATTCCACACAGTGTGCGCCAGATGATTCTTCGTCAACTACACGAAGGCCACTTGGGTGTCGAAAAATGCAGACGAAGGGCCCGGGCGGCGGTATATTGGCCGGGTATTAATGAAGACATAGCCAACATGGTGCTCAACTGCACAACCTGTCAGAGGTTTCAGCCGGCGCAACCTCCGGAAACACTTCTACCACACGAGATGGTGACGTCCCCCTGGGCGAAGGTGGGTGTTGACCTATTTCACGCGCTCGGCAGAGATTACATTGTTATTATAGACTACTTCTCAAACTACCCGGAAGTCATGCCTCTCCATGATCTGACGTCGTCCGCAGTCATTGGGGCCTGCAAGGAAACGTTTGCTCGCCATGGCATTCCAAGGACTGTCATGTCAGACAATGGACCTTGTTTTGCCAGCCGTGAATGGTCGTCCTTTGCCGCAGCATATGGTTTCACTCATGTGACATCCAGCCCTCTGCATCCACAATCGAACGGGAAGGCTGAAAAGGGTGTCCACATCGCAAAGCGGCTCCTGTGCAAGGCGGCTGATGCCGGATCGGACTTTAACCTTGCCTTGCTGGCCTATCGATCGGCCCCGTTATCCACGGGCCTCTCGCCAGCGCAGCTACTAATGGGTCGCTCCCTCAGGACGACGGTACCTTCCGTCCTGGCACCGACAACAGACCATGAGGCGGTTCTTCGGGACATGCAACTGCAGCGTGATCGCCAGAAAGGTCGGTACGACACACGAGCGACGGACCTGCCCCCCCTGTCCTCCGGAGACAAAGTACGCGTCCATCAACCGTATGGTGGCTGGTCAGCACCGGCCGAAGTCCTCCGACAAGTGGCTCCCCGCTCGTTCCTGGTTCGCATGCCGGATGGTTCCGTGCGTCGCCGCAATCGGCGCGCCCTTCGCCGACTTCCACGTTCACAGCCACACAACACGCCAGATCCTCAACAGGCTTCCGAGGATGACTTTGTGGAGCTGCCGCACATCACGCCCTTTCCATCGCCACCCATGGCCATGCCTGCACAGCAGCCGGTGGTTCTTGATCCACCCTTAAGGCGGTCAACCCGAATTCGTCGCAAACCCATTAGAATGGACTTATAATACAGTTCATATGTTTAATAAGTTGGACAATTTTACATGATAACCTGTTGTTGTTTATCGTTCCAGATGTCGTCTGACTGGACAACTGTTCAAAATTTTTTTTCTTCTTCTCTCGTTCGCATTTCTGTTATGTTATGGTACAACTGGATTCATGTGACGCACTCGACATCGCCCCATGTACATAGTTCCGTCATAGACACATGCTGCACACGACACACACACACTCTTAGATGCACTCACGTCACGATCATATTTATTACCACGTAGGCACATATCTTTGTAAAAAGGGGGGATGTCATGATATTCAAACACACACATCATGATGGACACACTAACAGGCAAATCAGAGTACACAACACCACAACCAATCACAGACAAGAACACCAACCACATAAAAAGCACGAGCACGACACCTGGAGGTCAGTAGGTCTGGGGAGAAGGAAGCATGAAAGAGCTGTTGAAACACCACAAGCAGGGAGCCCCCCACGTGCAGAGTGCAAAGACCAAGTTGTAAATAGTGAGTTTAAATAAACAAGCGTTGTACCATATGCAACTGTGTTGGCTCTTCTGTGTGTTAGAACACCCAACACCACAACCTGGAGCAGAAACCACACCTTACAGGAGACAGGTATCGGAATATTAATTAGGGTCTATGGCATCACCTGGACTAACTTTGATCATCTAAAATGTTTGGCAAAGAATTTTCTGGCCTTTTTGTTCCCTAGGTGGTCTGGGTTTTTTGTCTGATTTTTCATTTCTCCCAAAAGATTACACGGGCTCCAGGTGAGGGGGAATGGGCGGCATGGGAGCACAGGGTCCCAGGTTTGATTCCCGGCTTGGTTCACTGTCTGTGCGGAGTCTGCACGTTCTCCCCGTGTCTGCGTGGGTTTCCTGCGGGCGCTCCGGTTTCGTCCCACAAGTCCCGAAAGACGTGCTTGTTAGGTAATTTGGACATTCTGAATTCTCTGTGACCCCGAACAGGCGCCGGAGTGTAGACTAGGGGCTTTTCACAGTAACTTCATTGCCGTGTTAATGTAAGCCTACTTGTGACAATAAAGATTATTATTATTATGGTCGCCTCCCTTTATAAGGCACATGAGATATTTCACTGTGGTTTCCTCCTATGGATGTCTTGATCTTCTTTGTGTCAGCTCATAAAGAAATATCTAAAGGCCAATCTCGTTGATATGAAACGCTTAACTCTGCAATGTTCCACCTCCTTCTACTTGGCTGCTGCTGCTAAGCCTATCACTTGAAGACCAGTTTAATTATTGGAACAAAATCACACAGTCGTCAGTCGCTACAGTTGCATTCCAACCATTGTGCCAGACACTCTCCTACTTGTCTGCTGCTTCCTTGGCCTCAGCTGCAAACTTCAGTCAATCATGGCATTTTGAAAGGCCGAGCTCTTAATTTTAAAGGCAGCAACCCACCCCAACCCCCAACCCTCCCCAGCACACCCAACTCAGCGCACTATTATCACCTTTCACAGGAGTACGGTGACTCAGTCACCAATAAGATGGGCTGAACCCATGATTGATAATGGTGCCAGGACCGGCAACATTGGTCGAGACCCATCTCAGTTCAAAGGCTCAACACTCATGTAAATGGCCCAGTGAAGGTTCAGGATCACAGTTCTTTTCAATTGAACGGCTTCTATCTGGTTCTGCTTCTACTAATTTGTCCCACCAATCATTAGTGTAACAGAACAGAAATATAACAATCAGTAGGTCACCTTACAGTTAAAAAGCTCAATGATTGTATCTATCATCTGCTTGGGCTGTTCCGAGCTGGAACACCAGGTATGATGCCCTGCAACGTACAAATATCTTACACTGGGTGGCAAGGGGTAACCTGGATAGGACGTCACACCTCAGTAATCGAGCACAAAGCAACTTTGGCATTGGAAGTCATGGAGAAGTCTGTGACCCATTCAGCTGGTCATACAGCTGGAGACGATTGTCTCGACAAAAACAATTGAGAACAAAGAGAGCTATAAACAGCAAAACAAAAATAACTTAAAGAAACCACAGAAACAGACAAAGGGAAGGCAAAGCTCTCGCTATGAATATGGTTTCATATATTTTGTAGTGCATGCAAAAATCGATCTGCAGCCCATTAAAGACAACGCTTAAATTTCTGGGGCTGGATTCTCCCAAAATGGGACTATGTCCCTATGCCGACGTACAAAGGTAGGAGTTTTACTCTGGAGATTCCTGGGAACAAGTAGAGCTAATTCACAGCCCTGCAGGGGGCTAGCAGGGACCCGGAGTAATTAACGCAACTTTAGCTGCAGATACGGGCCCCCGTACTTCCGGTTTTGAGTCCGCGCATGCGCACTGCGGCGGCCTCCAGCCCTCGAGGATCTGACCGCACGGATTTCAACCCCGGCCCCCCGGTGTCCGATCCCCCTGCCCCCCCCCCCCCACCAGGGCGGGCATGGACTGAGTCCGCAGCCGCCATGCCAGCATCCCGACCGGCAATGCCAGGTTAGTTCCACGCCGTCGGGAACTCGGCCGGTCGGGAGCGGAGGATCGCTGGGCTAGCCTCTGTCAATGGGCCCCCAGCCACGCGGCGTACTCCGCCATCACGCTGATTCCCGATTCCCGGAAAATCGCCGGACCGGCGCCGAGCCCGATTTCGGCGTGAAATTGGATTCTGCGGAGAAACCCCTTTTAAACTGTTCCGAATTTTGGTCATAAATGTAGTAAAAATACAGCATCATGGGTGATACAGAATTATATCAGCGATCTTGGGTGTGATTCTCTGGTCCGCCAACCGCGTTTTATGTTCCCACAGCCGGCCAACGGGGTTTCCCATTGAGCCCATCGAGACTGCACCGGCTCGTGGAAAGAGCGCCCCTCCCAAGGTCAACACCTCCACCCTATCCCCATAACCCAGTAACCCCACCCAACACTAAGGGCAATTTTGGACATGAAGGGCAATTTATCATGGCCAATCCACCTAACCTGCACATCTTTGGACTGTGGGAGGAAACCAGAGCACCCGGAGGAAACCCACCGGTGCCGTCCCAGCAGCCCTGATTCTGTACCGAAGCTGCTGGGGAACAGTTCAAGCCTATTAAAGCCTTCAGTTATGTTACTACCTCATTTTAATAGTAATTGATCCTGCATCAGTACCAAAATCAAATGTTTGGTTTGTAATGGTTAACAATGCTTCAGTGAATTTGTCAACGGACTTGGGCTTTGCAGACAGCTCAGAATTGTTAAACTGAAAAGTAATAGGCACAAAACAGCAAGCCACATGTTGTACGGTAGCTCTAGTAATATGGAGTAGTGAATGTTGCATCTGAGGTCAGAGTAAGTAGTCAGTTACTGAAGAGAAACAAGGAATAGAACCATTGAAGAGTGGTACTCATTGGCTAGGTTTTGAGACAGGAACCATTTAGTTATATTTTAACTGGGAGATGCTTTGAAGGGGGAAACGTCAAACCCCCTTGATTTTGTCATAATTTATCACTCCATAGTTCAGAGGCCCTCGGAGTACCCTCGGGCTCATGCCCGCATTTATGATTGAAGCACTCGTTTGAGTCAAGTGGTCTCTGGACATCCAGTCATGGGGCGTAATGTTTGGGTGAGGCGTTTTAACTGCTTGGTTGCCTTGCTCCCTACACACTGATGGTGGGCATGGGAGAAATCAGACTGCTTGTGCTATTAACATTGCAAGAAGAGGGTGGCACGGTTAGCACTGCTGCCTCCTGGCGCCGAGGGCCCGGGTTCGATTCTGATCCCGGGTCACTATCCGTGTGGAGTTTACACAATCTCCCCGAGTCTGCATGGGCCTCACACCCACAACCCAAAGATGTGGAGGGTAGGTGAATTGGTCATGCTAAATTGCCCCTTGATTGGAAATTGCTTTTTATAAACATTGCACAAAGTTGATGATTGCAAACTTGTTGAGGCTGTGCGACACACAGGAAGTCGACAAATGTGGGGTGAGGTTAACAAGAGTAGGTAGAGCTGAATGCCATAAGTAGAGAGAGACACTATGGACTGTTAGGTCCTGAATAATAAGCTTTCAACTCGAAGGTGGCAGTTCTATGGTCAGAAACACCTGCACTTTACTGGAGGAAGAGTAATAGTGAGTGGCTGTTGCTGATGGCACTGTTTGTGATTCTATCCATCACTGATAATCGTGAGGACACTCTAAGGGTGGTAATTGGTAGGATATTTTTTCTCTTTTTTGTGGCTGGAGTATAACTGAGCAGTCTTATAGGATAGATACCAGTATCGTTAACTGTGATACCATAGCTCATCTAGCTAGGTGGAGTGGCCAGCTTCGATACACGGGGTTTCAACACAACCATGGGATATTCACAGGATCCATAGCCATTGCTCTTCCAGTGGGTTCATCTGTCTTTGGTGCTGGGACATGTTGTCATAATATACACCAGTATATCATGGTGCAGACACACACTGATGGACACACAGTGGGACCAATCAACATACACAACACCGCAACCAATCACCAGTGAGAGCACACGCACTATAAAGATAGGGGACATCAGAGTTCCCGCTCATTGAGTAGCAGCTAGCTAGGAGCACAGAGCTCACAGCCTGCAACACAGACTTTCACCATGTGCTGAGTCCATCAACTGGTTAGGACAAGGCTTTAGTTAAAGCTGGTATCGTATTTCCCCACAGTTCAAGTATGTTTAAATAGTTAACCTTTTAATAAAATAGTGTTGCACTACTTCAAGTGTTGGTGACCTGTATGTGATCCAGAACACCCAACACATCAGGTGTGACTCAAATTGCTGGGCACTGGTACCTGAGCATACCTTGTCTACGCGGCACTCAAGTTCAAGGCTTTCATGGCAAAGGCTCTATCCAGGAGCTGACGCAAACCTCTGAAATTTGGCAGGGGGCTTGATTTAACTCACTTCCACATGTTTACTCGTTTATTTGGCAATAAGTACCCAGTAAACTGCACACACACTGGTAACAATGCGACACAAAATGTCCTCTGAATTTGGACATACCGAGAATTGGACCGTTGGCACAATCTTGCAAGGATTTGTGGCTTACATCTAACGGAAATTAATTTGTGGCTAAAAGATGGCCACATAATTGTATCAGAGGTTACGTTTCAATTGTGCATTCATGAACTGTAATCAGACACAAATGCAATATGTGACTGGTTATTATTTTGGCTTGGCTTTGATCCACACTCTCCCATTCATTTCAACTTGACACAGAAAGTGGAAGCTTGATGGATAAACATGGAAACTGCAATTACTGCATACGCAGTCTTTAGTATGCAAGCATAAACATTTTAGTATGGACTTGCTCAACATTTCTAAATATGCAGCATTGTGCAGGAACTAACCTGTGTCCCTTCTGAAAAACAGTGGGATTATCCTACTGGGCAGCAAATTGATTTCAACTGTTATTTTAAGTCATCAATTTATGTTGGCAGGAGCGGGTTGCCTTTGATGTGAATGTTACTCAACCGGAAGTTGGATATGATGTGGCAAAGCGAATACTGTAATCATTTACCCTGAAGTAACTGCAGGGTTGCTTCCTTGCTTAACAACATAATCAATGCCAATTATGTTTTGGAAGCGCAATCAGGAGACTAACTTGGTAATCAGATACTGTTTAAATATTGCTTGGATATACATAACTAGAAATTGGAGAGGGAAAAAGGATGACTTTGATTCTCGAATCTGCTCGTAAACAATCAAACTTTGCTGGAATCCACTTGACTTTGCCAAGGGAGTCTGGTTGGCTCAGTTGGCGAGACAGCTAGCATGTGGCTCAGATTAATGCCAACAGCATGGGATTTGATCCCTGTCCTGGTAAACTCCAGACTTGTCTCCTTGCCCTATCTGTAGTACGAACCGATTTGGTGGAGAGCTGAAGAAGAAAGATGCAACCTTAGAGGGCGAGCATGGCACTTTTCAGGATTTCAGATATGCTGCCAAGGGGACACCATGCCAGAAAGAAAGACTTTGCATTTATCCTTTCCCAACCACCGGACACCTCAAAGCGTTTCGCGGTCAATGAAGTACTTTTGAAGTGCAGACATTGTTGTGACGCCAAGCTGCGCACAACCAATTCTCTCAAACAGCAATTTGATAACGACCCGATAATATGTTTTTGTGATGTTTCTGAGGGATATATAGTGTCCATCGCACCGGGGTGGCACGGTAGCACAGCGGTTAGCAATGTTGCTTCACAGCTCCAGGGTCCCAGTTTCGATTCCCGGCTTGGGTCGCTGTCTGTGCGGAGTCTGCACGTTCTCCCTGTGTCTGCGTGGGTTTCCTCCGGGTGCTCCGGTTTCCTCCCACAAGTCCCGAAAAGACGTGCTTGTTAGGCAAATTGGACAGTCTGAATTCCCTCTCTGTGTACCCGAACAGGTGCCGGAGTAACTTCATTCCAGTGCTAATGTAAGCCTACTTGTGACAATAATAAAGATTATTATTATTATATGGGGATAACTCCCCAGTTCATCTTCGAAAGAGTGCCAACGAACTTTTCATAACCCACCCAAGCAAGACAATGAGGCATCAGCATCTCACCCGAGATACAGCTATTCAGGCATTGCAGCACTTCCTCAGTTACTGCACTGGAGTGTCAGCCTTGATTATTGAGTTCAAGTGGGACTAAAACTAAGAACCCTGTGATTTAGAAACAAGCTGAGCCCCAAACGACACACAAAGAAATGGCCGCAAAGAGTTAAATTGAGTTGTCAAGGGGTTAATTATTTTTGTTACAAAAATATACTTTATTCATAAAATATCAGAAAGAAACATTGCAGAACATTTCAAATGATCATGACAGGGAAGTGCAATGATATTCACATTTTCTACACAGCTCAAAATGCATCCTCAGGTGCTTCAATTCAGTAATGAGAACTTTTCAATATTATCTTTATGGAAAGAGGGCGGCACGGTGGCACAGTGGTTGGCACTGCTGCCTCACGGCACCGAGGACCCGGGTTCGATCCTGGCACCAGGTCACTGCCCATGTGGAGTTTGGACATTCTCCGCATGTCTGAATGAGTCTCATTCACACAACTCAAAAAGATGTGCCGGGTAGGCGGATTGGCCACACTAAATGGCCCCTTCATCGGAAAGAGAAAGAATTGGGTACTCTAAACAAAATTTTTTTTTTTCATCTTTACGGAAAGTACGGGCGGGATTCTCCCCTCCCCGGCGGGGCGCGGGGTTCCGGCGTAATGGAGAGGCGGGAACCACTCCGGCGTCGGGCCGCCCCAAAGGTGCGGAAGTCTCCGCAGCTTGAGGGGCCAAGCCCTCACCTTGAGGGGCTAGGCCCACGCCGGAGTGGTTTGCGCTCCGCCGGCTGGCGGGAAAGGCCTTTGGCGCCACGCCAGCCGGGGCCAAAAGGTCTTCGCTGGGCACACATGCGTGGGAGCGTCAGCGGCTGCTGACGTCATCCCCGCGCATGCGCAGGGGAGGGGGTCTCTTCCGCCTCTGCCATAGTGAAGACCATGGCGAAAGCGGAAGAAAAAGAGGGACCCCACGGCACAGGCCCGTCCGCGGATCGGTGGGCCCCGATCGCGGGCCAGGCCACCGTGGGGGCATCCCCCGGGGCCAGATCGGCCCACGCCCCCCCGAGGACACCGGAGCCTGCCCGTGCCGCCGTGTCCCGCCATTGAAAAGGTGGTTTCATCCACGCTGGCGGGACAGGCATTCCAGCAGCGGGACTTCGGCCCATCGTGGGCCGGAGAATCGGCGGGGCTGGGCCCGCCGACCGGCGCGGCGCGATTCCCACCCCCGCTGACCGGCGCGGCACGATTCCCGCCCCCGCCGAATCTCTGGTGGCGGAGGCTTCGGGACACGGCGGGGGCGGGATTCACGCCAGCCCCCGGCGATTCTCCAACCCGGCGTGGACCCTGTTTAAACTAAAGACATAGGTCATGTTGCACTATGAGGTGCTTCAACACAGTCACATTTACTATGCACAGTGATGGGTGCGCATACAGTCCGAGGGGGTTTCCATGGTTACTGGCCCCGTGGTCTACATTGGTTGAAATGCCTCATACAGTGACCTATCCCCATTCTGCCTTGCTGGGGATGCCCCAAGCTCGAGTGCGCCCCTCAGCACATAATCTTGGACCTTTGGAATGTACCATTCGGTCGAGGACAATTCTTTGCACTGGAAGTGTTAGTAGTAATAATGGACATGAGTGACACCATGGACTAAACATATTTAGACTGTATATTTAAGGCATCTATTATGCTGGCAGAAACGAGTCACTTCACCGTGTGGCAATTTGATCCATCACTGAGGAAGACTGAGGAAAAACACATGCAAAATGCAGATCAGAACACAAAGGAATACTATTGATGTCTCCCCATGCCTTGTAACACACAATCAGATATAGGGACATGAGCCGACTCCCGTAGAGCATTGGAGGAAGCAACTGTATGCATGTGATCCCAAGTGGTATCTAAGGGAAACCAAGTTTGTCTTAAAGCTGTATTAAGAAAAGTGCATCAGACTTTTGATGTACACATATTATTCAGAATAATATTTTTCATTCTACACTGAAGAATGGACTGAATTGAGGCTGTAATCAGATTGAATGCGAGGCACAATAGGGAGTGAGCATCCATTAGAAAGTATTGGGTCTCAAACTTACAGAACCAGGCAGTGGTAGGACATGGGGTCACACCCACAAACTCGTACAATGTTCGGAGGCACCAGGGGAATCCAGGGACAATGGGATCACTGGCCCACTGTTGAGTGCTTCCTTATGACTGGCTCAGTTCACCCAATCGTCCCATTACTCACTTGCCTCAATATTAATTCCTTCAGGATATCTAGGAGAGGATCAGTGGGGGTTAAACCATCCAGTGCTCAAAATGTAGGCTAACCCACTGCGCACGCACACTCACACAAACACACACTCACATAACACATGCACTCAAACACACCTTCATACAAACACACACACACTCACGTAAATACACGCGCACAAATACACACTCTCACAAGCACCCTCACACTCCCCTGTACATGCACTCACACTGACACACAGCCACTCACACTGACTCATGCACACATACACACACCCACTCACTCACACACAAACTCACACACATACACAGTCCCACACACACTCACATACACACACTCACATGCACTCACACTCTTGCACACTCACACACTCACGCACACATGCACACACCTACACATATGTTCGCACACCCGCTCACACAGTCACACAAACACACCCACTCACACACATTCATTCACACACATACAAACACACACTCACTCAGACACATATGCACAATCACATTCAAATACTCTCACATACACACCCAGCCCTCACACACACTAACACACATAGATACTCACACACACATGCACTCCTCATTCACACACACTCCTGCAAACACACACTCACTCACACATGCACACACACTCACAGATTCACACACACACACTCACACCCACACACACATACACTCAATCATACCCACACACACTTACATACACACACTCATACACTTACACATTCTTATACACTCACTCACACACACACACCTACACACATGTACTCTCACTTGCTCACTCACACATACACACACCCTATGATTATTAGTGTGGTGGGTTTTGTGGATTTTCAGTATCCTGTCATGGAGGGTGGGAAACTTCTTTGACATATTTAAATTGAGCTCCCATAATGCAATTGGGAACCCAATTTAAAATGTATTGCTCCTGTGCTTGTTTCCAGGTAACTGGTTGGACGACAATCTATGTGTCCTCTCCAGCACTCCTTTGGACCAGGAGAAGCAGGAGAATTTCTGCTGGTCCCTCAAGGAAACCATCAGCCTCCCCACAACCAATAGCCTCTCACTTACCCCTCCCAATTGTCAACCTCGCCCGCTACTGGACATGGGTCTGTTATACACCCTCACCACCAGGGTAGTCTCCCTCACGCTGCCATGATACCCCCTCACACTGCCATGATACCCCCTCACACTGCCATGATACCCCCTCACACTGCCATGATACCCCCTCACACTGCCATGATACCCCCTCACACTGCCATGGTACCCCCTCACACTGCCATGATATCTCCTCACACTGCCATGATACCCCCTCATGCTACCATGATACCCCCTCACACTACCATGATACCCCCTCACACCACCATGATACCCCCTCACACTGCCATGATACCCCCTCACACTGCCATGATACCCCCTCACACTGCCATGGTACCCCCTCACACTGCCATGATACCCCCTCACACTGCCATGATACCCCCTCACACTGCCATGATACCCCCTCACACTGCCATGGTACCCCCTCACACTACCATGATATCCCCTCACACTGCCATGATGCCCCCTCACACTGCCATGATACCCCCTCACACTGCCATGATACCCACTCACACTGCCATGATACCCCCTCACACTGCCATGGTAGCCCCTCACACTACCATGATACCCCCTCACACTACCACGATATCCCCTCACACTGCCATGATGGTTGACCTTCCCTTCTCAAACCACAAGAGTCCCTGGTAGTGGCCTCCTGCTGCTGGATATTGACCAGGCTGTTAACGTGATCAGCAGCTGAGTGGGACCCGGATCCAAAAAAATGATAATGATGTTCCACTGGTAAATCTGGAAAGGCCATAGTTCCATAGTTGGTGGAAGTAAAAGTATTTTATTTGGACACAGAAATGCAGGATATTAATCAGAAATGCCATGCTGGAAGCAGATATAAAAATGCACATACCAGACCTGTTTCAGCAGATTCATTCTACACAACTGAGTAAAGCAACCTAAATCATATTAATCCCCCTGTCATGTGCAGTGACATTTTGAGTTACTGGTGAGAACATTGAGTATTAGAGAAGGTATCTATCAGCGAACCTGGTTTCAAATATATGCTGACTGACATGAAACTAAAATTAAGTGGCATTTCACCTGGACAATGGGATTACCACATCACACCTTAAAAGAAGAATTGAAGTTTTACGAATTCCAGTATCGTTCTGCTTGTCGCGCTGTCCTGGAAGTTACCAACCAAATTTCCTGAGGATAACATCTCCAAAGATCATCGGGATGGAATTGGAGAATGTCCATTTCCTTTAGGCTCCATGATGCCCCTTAAGCATCCAAAATGGCAACAGCGGTGCTGGTGCACAATTTCAATGGGAAGTATGACACTCATTATAGCTGTAAAAGGGTTCATGGTGTACACCTAATGTCCGCTGGGAGCAGGCAGATTATGACGTTAATCGGTGTGCAAGGCCGATTTGGTACCAGTGCTGCCATCCTTGCAGTTCCACATTTCCTCCGACCACCCTCTCTTAACCTTGCGCAACTTAAGATGACGTTAAGCAGCAGGATTGACCGCCACCAACTTTGTCCCCACCAGCGCTGTTGAAAGGAACCATCAACCACTCACAGGTCAGCTGCTGGATTATTTCCTCTCCCTGTTGCTGCAATTCTGTGCAGTTCCACAGTGGATAGAATGGGCTGCACAGTCTGTGCAAAACCCAGTGCCAGGTTCATACCAGCCAGTCTGTCCCATGCTCCGTGACATTGAACTCAGGTTTTCTAGTCTGCCAGACATTTGAGATTGTACACCCGCCAGCCTTCTTCTGCGGCCAGGTCCATCAAAGTCAATATCTAGTTTCTCAGCAGAAGAACTACTGTGCGATCTCACCCTCCATGGAATCCATTATTAAGCAGGTTACAACAGAACATTTGGAAAATCGTAATGCAATCAGCCAGAGACAACATGCTTTTGTGAAAGGAAAATCATGTTTGACAAATTTATTTGTGTTCTTTCACAAGCAGGATAGATAAAGGGAAACCAGTAGATATGATGTATTTGGATTTCCACATGTCACCACATAAAAGCTTACTGCACAAGATAAGACTTTGTGGTCTTTGGGTTGATATATCAGTATGGTTAGAAGATTAACTACCTAACAGGATACAGAGAGTCGGTATAAATGGGTGATTTTCAGGTTGGCAAATTGTAACTGGTGAAATGCCGCAGAGATTAGTTCGAAGGCCTCAATGATTTATCACCTATATTAATGATTTGGATAAAGGGACCAATTGCAGCCAAATTTGTTGATGATACTTATTTAGGTGGGAAAGCCAGTTATGAGGGTGATATAAAGAATCTGTAATGGAATATAGATAGGTTAAGTGAATGTTAAGTGCTCAAATTTGGCAGATGGAGTATAATGTGGGAAAATATGAAGTTATCCACTTTGGCAGAAAGAAAAGAGGAGCAAAATATTATTAAAATGGAGAGAGATTGCAGAATGCTGAAATACTAAGCAATTTGGGTATCTTTGTACATGAATTACAAAATGCTAGCATGCAGGCACAGAAAGCAATTAGAAAAACAATTTGAGGGTGTGATCTACTTGCTGCGTCCTGTCAGAACCGAGCGCAAAGGAGGCAGTAGATCCTGGGAGTCCCCCCCCCCCCCCCCGGGATTC